>NW_004955473.1:12492278-12540669 GCF_000276665.1 Chinchilla lanigera | reverse complement strand
AGATTTTCAAAGTAGGTATTAATGATCTTCTGAATTTCTGTGGGATCTGTGGTAATTTCATCCTTTTCATTTCTTATTGCATGAATTTGAGAAACAGCAGACTTGTTTGGTCACACACTTCTTGTCATGGCCTACTGTCTTGGAAGATCCAAAGGCAGTGAAGGCAGCTGACCGTGGGCTGAAACTATTAGAACTGTAAGCCAAAATAAAACTTTTCCTTTTATGAGTTGGTTCTCTGAGATGTTTTGTTATAAAAACAGAAAGCTGAGTGGCATAGCTAGTTTTTTTCTCAGTCCAGACCAGTCATTAGAGCCTCAAGTGTTATCTTTCTCAATTCTTAGCAAGTGACTACAAAATTTAAGACTTTACCTGCACCTCCTCTCAAGTCAAGTGCAAAGCATTATTCTGATCACACAATCTGAATGTACGTTCAATAAAATCTTTTACTTTATTGCCAGACTTCTTAGCATTGCTGTTGTGGACTGAGAAAGTCTCAAGTGAGTCATCAGTGGAGAAAGGTTTTTCAGACTATGTAGAGTTAGAAAATGAGATGAGCTTGTACCATTGTAATTGTATCCTAGACCAATAACAATGCTTATTTAAAACTAATAGTCTGAGTACACAATGGTAAAGCATGTAGTTCTATCTTACCATGAGTATATAGATATAAATCATATGATAGGTGCAGTAAGTCATAGGAAACAAAGCTGTCTATTTAAGCAAGGAGCATGTCAGGAAAGGGTTTCTTTACAGAATCTTTGTACACTCTTTCAATATTTTCAAAATTTTCTTTCAAGATTTTCTTACAGATAATTAAAACCATAGAATTATTATAAGTAAAGACAGTCAGCTGCATGTACTGGAAAGATCCCTGTCTACAGAGACAGAGGCAGATATAAATTTTACATGGAAGTATCTATTGCCACATAATTGACAAGCAGATGATTTTCAAATTTAGAAGGATATATGGAGTCTACAACTAAGGTTTTTGTTATACTCAAATGACAGGAGTTAGTTGTAAAGTGGGTGTTGGTAATTTAAAAAAAAGAGATGAATGTAGGATAAACATTCAGACTGTTGTAGGAAAATCTGTGTACTACTTTAGATTCTTATGTGGATAAAAGATAGAGGAGCAGAAAAAACAAGTGGAGGAAAATGTAGTTTTAAACAGGTTGTGTTTGAATTGTATTTGGGGCATTGTGAAAACATTAAAATGTAGGTTGCAAAAGCCTAGTTCTTGGAAGTCCTACGAACTGGAAATTAGTTTCAGACTCATCAGTATGTAGATGATAACAGAATTCTCAAGACTGACTGAAATGGCTGAGGGAGTGAGCACAGCGATGGGTAATCATACAAGGGTAAAACTCTGAGGAAGAGCAATGGCTAAAAGGTAGGCACTTTTAGTCATCTAGTCAATGACATTTCCATAAGCAAACAGCATGTTAACACAGTACTAGGTATATTAGGGGTAGAGGACAGATAAATATCAATAGAAGAAATATCTGTAATTATGAACCTTCTCAGTATATATTTTAATGTTACATAACCTGTGTGGTACAAAAATAAGTGTACACAGCAAGAGAGTAAAAGTTTTCCGAAGTGGCTAACATTATGCAATATCAAAGACAGAGATGAGAATAGAAACACATCCTACTGTACGAAGATGGAGGGCACATTTGGTGAAAAGTTAACGCTGGGTTGGTTTATTGATTAGCCACTGTCCTAGAGATTACAGTTAAAAGATATGGTAGCCAAGTATGTAGTAAGGAAATATATTACTATAAGGAAAAGTGTGTGAGAGTAGAAACCTGAGTGTAAATGCCAATTTATCTAAGATGATGCTGTTCTTACACAGGCATAGACTGATGTCTCTAGAAGGATAAGAGTGAAATTTAGGCATTCACATATGGAGTGGCATAGTCTGTGGAAGAGGAATAAGGTTTCTCTGTGAAGTTGACTGACTGAACTACTTCATTCAGGAACACGTCAGTGTTGGCCAGCTCAGATTGTTTAAGACACTACAGCACTACCTGAGTGTACAATGTGTTCAACTCAGAATTAGCCAAGAGAAAAGTGTATAGAGAGTTTAAAATATGCATGAAAGCTGTAGGTGTAACATGGATTACTTTGACATGCACGTTATGTTTGGTACCATACGTCTAGCTGCCTGTGCATACAGAGTCTATGAGAAAGTTCAAGACTAGAATAGGAAATTGGCTTTAGTTGCCTCATAGTATCCTAGCTTACAGAAAAAGGGAAATGATACAGATAGAATACTTGAAGAGAAACAGGATTTCAATATGGAGTAACCAGAAAGAGACATTCATATAAAATAATGCAGTAATTTATTGAGACAAAGCTGAAAAGACTGACAGAACTAAGTGAGCTTTACAGAATCAAAATATCACTTAGCTCCACATTTCCTAAAATTTATGCACCATTCACAGTTAAAAGGTATTTATTACACACAAGATTATGAATGCTAAGTAAGTTTTATTTATTTATTTTTTTGTTTTGATTTGTTTGTATTTTTTTCCAGTACTGGGAATCAAACTCATGACCTGTGCTTCCCAGGCAGGCGCTGTGCTGCTGAGCTAAATCCCCAGCCCCCAGTAAGTTTTAAAAATGCACAATATAAGTTTTTATTTGACCATAAACAACTACATAAGATGCAATACTCAGTTCATTTCCTCAGTTTTTATTGGATTATCTACTTGGGAGAATTAAGTGTTTGAGTTCTCTATATATTGTAGATATTAATCTCTATCAGAAAAGTAGCTAGGAAAGATTTTGCTTTCGGTAGGATACCTCTTCATTCTGTTAATTCTTTTTTAATGCATCTTTTTAATTAGATGCAATTCCATTTGTCATAATTATTGATATTAATATTGATATTATTGCATTAATATTAATTCCTGTGCTATAGTAGTCCTATTCAGGAAGTCGTTAGCTGTAAATATGGCTTCAAAAGTTTCCCCAATGTTATCGTCTAGTAATTTCAAAGTTTCTGCTTTTATATCTAGGATTTTATTCATTTCTATTTGATTTTAATGCAGGATGAAATGGCATTTCTCAAAAGGAGAAGTATAAAAGACCAGTAAATATATTTTAAAGTATTCACCATCAATATCCATTAGGGAAATGCCAATCAAAACTACACTGGAATTCTCTAACCTCAGTCCAGATGAATGTCATCAAAAATACAAAAACAACAAATGTTGGCAAGCCTGCAGAGAAAAAGGAATGCACCTACACTGTTAGTGAGAATGTAAACTAGTACAAACACTAGGGAAATCAGTATGGAGTATCCTCAAAAAGGTAAAACTAGGAATATCATTCTATCTAGTTATACAACTCCTGGGAATATTTCCCAAAAATTAATGATTGCATATTTTAGAAATACACACTTACCCACGTTTATAGCAGAGCAATTCACATTAAGATGTACAAAAAGTTTCAATGACCATCAACAGATGAATGGATAAAGAAAATGTGCCATATACATTTTTTTCACCAAAAATGTATACATAACTTAAGAAAAGAAAAATTTATGTAAATATTTTAATACTAAATTTATTGAGATATCATGAGGTTAATACAAGTTACCTTTGGCCTGTAAAATTATAAAAGGTGCTCAAAGTGGTGGGCATTAGCCTGCAGATATTTATTAGTATGGTGAACTGCTGCTTGGGCAATCCCAGTCATTGAGATTGCTGCACATGAATTTTCAGTTTCTTCTCTAAGGGCAAGCAGTGTAGTAGGTTTTTCGTGATATACAACATCCTCTAGGGCCCCCTATACTAGGGCAAAATCATCTGTTGAAAAACCATCATAAGGTTTTTTTTCATTTCCTGAAGTGTGTATACATTTATATATGTAATGTATGAATATTATGTAGCAATAAAAAGGAGCAAAGTCATGACAATTGTAAGGAAAATGTATTTACTGGAAACCATCAAGTTAGGTGAAATAAACTATACCCAGGAAGTTAAATATCAAATGTTTTCTCTTAGATGATAAACATATAATATGAATAAATACATGAATAAACAAAAGGGCAGGAGATAGGAAAGTAGAAGGAAGACATTTAAAGGTAGAGGTCAGTTGGAGGGGAGAAGAAAGGGAGAATGGGTAGAGGGGATTGAATACCATCAAGATACATTACATACATGGGACAACTTCCAAAAAGTAACATCATTATTCTGCAATAGTAACATGTAGTAAGAATAGTTATTTTGTTTCTACAATATAAGGAGTAAAAAACCGTATCAAATATAGATTTTTGGCTCACAATCATTTATAAGTGCATATATAATATTAGTAGTAGTGAAATACTGTAGTAATATATAAAAATTTTAAAAAACAAAAGGAAAAATTATCTGAGCATATTGTCTGTTTTAGAGTACAACATATTATATAAATGCTACCTATGAAAACATTTAATTTTCTCTAACACATACTATTAATGCAAAATGTTTAAAATGTTACCTAAGTCTTCCCTCACACAATTAAATACAATATATGCAGTGAACTGATTTAAATTAGAATATTAAATACTTTAGGCAAAAATATATCAGGAAAGGTAAACACGTGATAATCATTGCTTTAGTGTTTTAGACTATGTACAATGTGGAATAGTTACTGCAACTGGAATTGTGGGTAAAACTAGTTACTCTTTTCTAGATCATAATGATTACCATTACACTTACACATTTTTTTATAATTTAATGCTACAATTATACTTATACTTTTTTATAATTCTGTTTTCTCTTCATTGTTCCTCTGCAAACTGTTCAGTGGAGAGATTTTAATGTAGGAATTGCTTGGTTTGGAAACATATGTCCCTTTTCGTTAAATGAAATTTACAGATTCATGTGCCATAGCTAGCTGGTTTGGTATAGTTTTGAGGGCTACCACAAGGATTTAAAAATAGGAGGCACAGAGTCACACATGTCTTTGCACCAAAAGAATCTCAGTTTAATAAGCATTCCATCTAACACAAGTTGATGAAATTTCAGAATAAATCTTCATATTTACTTTATGAGGTAAACATTTGATTTCCTAAAGGAGAAATCAAGCTTTGCATAGTGACCAAACCACAATCAATGAAGTTTATCTGAGGCACAAGTTTTGCTAATTTAAAACTAAAACAAAAGTGCTTAGGGGATTTTAAGACAATGTACATTTATTCTGTAATTTGAGGTTCTACTACAATATGTGAATATCTGTTGATGTAGGGACTCAAAGAAATTATCTCTGAGTAACAGCTCATAAATCAGCATGGTACACTTCTTCAGGACCTCTGAGATAAGGCTTTCGAAGTTTTCAGATTTTCTCTCAATTCTTCTTGTTCTGCACTTAGTGAGCTACAGATTATTTCCATGGCCATGTATTTCTCAGTGTTACCCTAATTTGATTTTGGAGTAATCTTTTTCCTCAGATTCTAATTTGGCAAATTTGCTTAAGGCGATGCTACTGTGGAGAGAACAAAGATGCTTCATAGTTTATATTTTATCCTGGGCACTGATGGGGAAGAGACCATATATGGATCTCAATAATGCGAATTAAAAATCCTTAATTTTAACATATAAAACAATGAAGTAACACATTAAATTAAGCTACTGTTTGTAATCTTTCAGGTTTATTTACAGCCTGTTCAATGAGATATAGTTTGACCAATACCTCTCTTTGTTTGAGTCACTCTCTAAGAACTTATTTCTATGAAGTTTGAAAATTTTAACTGTCTTTAAGCAGCTACTTATAAATATATTTCTTTTCATTGTCACAAAATATTGACAGACATTTGTTTCAAATTTAGATTTAAACTTATTTTTAAAGTATATTTTTCATTCAAGAATTCTTTCAGCACTTTGTCAGTTGCTAAGTTGATGCATATAACATATGCAAAAATAGTATTGTTCCATATTCACACTACCTGATAGAAATGGATTGCTAATCTACTTTGGTTTCTTTCAGTTCTCTGACATGTATGTTAATGTTCTCTTGCAGCATTAAGATACGGTGTTTTAAAATGCGGAAAAGTGTCTGTGGTTTCCTTCTCTGATAAGTATTGACTATTACTAAGAGTTCCAGTAAAGTCAAACATCTGGTAATCAAGCTTTTTGGGCCCCAACTGAGTCTTCTTAATCAATCTTTCTATCTTGTCTTCAACATAAACATAAGCAAGATATTTATTCATCACTTTAGTGACAGGTGCTACAGAAGAAATTCATGATAATGGATCGCTACTGAAGTATAGCTGTTGAGAGTGATTTAAAATCTTGTATCTCCACCTACCCATCAACTGAAAGCATTTCCATGAAATCACATATGCTAAGATATACAGTCTCATTCTGAATTCAGTATAGAATCATGTTCTCGGGTTGACATGTAGCTCAGTGGTACAGTGCTTGAAAAGCACAGGGTTCAGTTCCCAAAGTGACAAAAAAAGATTTGCATTGATGATTTCATTATGAATTATAGTATTTTAGTATGTTTATAATATATAAAATGTTGATCATTTTTATTCTACCTTCACTCCAATCTCCTTTCCCTTCTTCCATGGTTCCTTTTCTCATCTCTATAAACCCTACCTTTTTGTTTTTCAGAATCTCTCTTTTATGTTGCTCTTCATATTGTCTATAGTTTGATTTTCTCATATGGGACAGACCATGTGATATTTAGTCTTCTATATCTGATTTATTTCCCATAACATTATGATGTAAAGATCCACCAAGTTTCCTACAAATTACTCAAATTTATCCTTCCTTGTGGTGAATTGATACTCCACTGTGCAAATATATCACATTTTCATTATCTACTCATCCTTTGAGGGGCATATATGCCAATTCTATGGTTTAGAAACTGTGAGTTGTGCTGCTATAAACTTCGGCATGTGTTTATCACTGTGGTACGATGACTTCGAATTTTCAGGAAGATATCCAAAGAAGGGTAGGTGTAATGGAATTTTTATTTTTAGTTTTTTGAAAAATCTAGATCCTAGTCACTGTAGCTGTTGTACTAGTTTACATTCCTACTAACAATGTAGAGTTTCCCAGTGCCATTTGTTAAAGAAGTCCTCCTTTCTCCAGCATACATTTTCAGAAAAATTGTGAAAAATAAGATAGTGTGAGGTATGGGAGTTTATTTGACATCCTCAATTCTATTCTACTGGTCAATATGTGTGTTCTTATAATAACACCATGCTGTGTTTGCTATTGTAATTGTTTACTGTAATTTGAAATGTTGGACTGTAATGCCTTCTGGTTTACTCTTATTGCTTAGAATAGTTTTGGCAGTTCTGTGTTTTTCTTATTCCACATAAATTTTAGGATATTTTTTCTAGCCTTGTGAAGAATGCTATTGGTACTTTAATTGGAACTGCATTAAATCTATCATTTTTTTGTAATGTACTTGTTTTTGCAATATTGTTTCTGCTTATTCAGGAAGAGACGATGTCGTTCTATTTTATAATGTCCTTTTTCAAGCTCTTTATTTTCAGGCAGGCACTGTGCTGCTGAGTTAAATCCCCAGCCCCCTTGCTCATACTTTCAAGCCTTGGACTCATTGGTCCTCTTCAATTTTTTGTCTCAATTTCATTAATTTCTATTTTGATCTGTATAAATGCTATTCTACATGTTTTGGATTTGGCTTGTTCTTGTTTTTTTCTAGGAACTTGAGATGCATCATGAAATTATTAACTGGGGATAGGTCAATATTTTTAATGTGGCTATTCACAGCTGTAAACTTCTTCTTAAAACTGCTTTTATGACATCCCACAGGTTTTCGTATGTTGTGCTATAATTGTCGTTTGATTCCAGGACCATTTAAAATTATTCCATTGTTTTTTCTGTGATCCTTTTATTGTTGAAGAGCTTATTATTTAATTTCCATGTTTTTGGATAGTTTCTTTGGTTTTGTTTGCTATTGATTTGTGCTTTCATTCTATTGTTTTCTTATAGGATAGCAGAGGTTATTTCAATTCTTTTCTTTATTGGCTTAAGTTTACTTTATGACCTAATACATGGTCTATCTATTATTTATGGTCTATTTTGGAGAAAATTTTGTATGTGTCTGACAAAAGTTTTTATGCTGTTGATATTAAATAAAATACTCTAGATATAAGTTAAGACCATTTATTCAATGGTGTAGTTCAACTCTAATATTTATTTGTGATTTTTTTGGTCTTGTTAACCTATATGTGAGTGTGGGCTACTAAAGTATTCCACTATGATTGTATTGGTGTGCATCTGTGTTTTATATCCATTAGTTTTTATTTTATGAAACTGGCTCTACAAACACTTGGTGCATGTGTATTTACAATTGTTATCTCCTCCTGGTGTGTCTTCCATTTACCAGAACACAGTGATCTTCTTTTTCTCTTCTGATCAGTTTTGGCTTCAAGTCCACATGGTCTGAAAATAGGAAAGCTACACTTCCTTGATTTCAGGCTGTGTTGCATGACTACTAATTTTTCTTGTTTCACTTTCTGTCTATGTGTTTCCTTTTGAGTGAGGTATATTTCTTTCAGACATCATATGATCAAGTTTTATTTTTTGATCCAACTGCCAATCTATGTCTTGCGAATGAGAAGTTAAGACAATTTTAATCCAGTATTATTTTTCTCAGTTTTTTTTTTTTTTTGGTCAATTTATGTTTGCAGTACATAATGATTACCTTTCTCCTGAAGATTTGGTATATTTACATGATACATCTTAATTCCTTTTTATTCCCTTCCCTTCTCCTTTTCCCCTTCCTCCCAGTGAAGGTATTTATTAAATCTCATCATTGCATTAGTTTTCTAGTGCTAATTCCTTTATATTCTCATTTGACTCAGTAGCTTTTCAAATTAGATGTATTCTTTCCTCAGGGATCTTTCATGATATTGGCATTGCTCTTTCTGTTCAGGACTCCAGAGTATTTTCTGGTGTTTAGTTTGCTGATCTTGGATGTTTTCAGCTGGTTCTGTCATATAAAGTATTTATTTCTCTGTCAATTGTGAAAAACAATTTTGTAGGACGTAACATTCTTAGTTTACAATGTTTTTGAGCTTCAATAATTTCACTCTAAAAATGCTCCTGATCTTTTGAAGTTTTTGTTGACATATTTGCTATTATTACGATAGACTTTTGTTTTTGTTTTTTTTTTTTTTTTTTGGTTTTTCTCCGGTACCGGGAACCGAACTCATGACGTTGCGCTTGCCAGGCAGGCGCTTTTGCCGCTGAGCTAAATCCCCAGCCCCACGATAGACTTTTGTTTATAAGTTACTGGATATTTTTCTCTAACATCTTTTAGAATTCTCTGTGTTGAACTTCTGAGATTTTGACCATGACGACTGTGGAGAGGTTATTCTCTGGTCATCATTATTTGAATTTCTATAGTCCTCATTTATCTGAATATGGAATGTTGTCCTTATTCTTGGAAATTTTTGTCTATAATTTCATTGAATACTTTTTTATACCTTTGACATCATCCTTGAACCTTTCCATAACCCCTATATTTTTAGGTTTGTTATTTTTTTTCAATCGTGTAGATGTTGAATCCAGCTTCCACAGTGTTTTGCTTTTAGTGCATCACTGAGATGTGACCTGTTACTATAACTTTGTCTTGAAGTTCAGATCATCTCTCCTGAGATTGCTCATACTTACTGCCTATAGTCTCAAATGAATTTACTCTATGCAAGATTTTTGCTCAATTCCTTTCTAAATTTCCAATTCTTTACAAAAGTTTTCATTTATATCTTTCATCATTTTCGTTAATCAAATAAACATTAATTTGCGTCATCTTTAAGCTCATTGAATATTTTATCAATAATTCCTTTGTTTATTTAAACTTTTTGAGGTGACTAAAAATCATATGAATTTGATTATTCATTTGTTCTTTTATCTCTTCAAACATTTACCCACCTGGTTTTTGAGTTCTTTACCTGAAATTTCCTCCTCTTCAGTGCCAGTGAGTTTAGTTTTGGAGAAATTAAGAGTTTCTAAGGCATATTATTACTCTGTTTTCTGATGAATCCATGGTTTTGTGCAATACATTTATGACTATTGAAGATCAGTTAGGATAGAAAAATTGTGTCATCTAGGTGAAGATCTCTTTAAATGTATGTTTCCCTGCAATTTGATTCTCAATTTTGTCTTAGTGTATGTATACCTACTTAGCCTACTTCATGTAATAACGTAAGTCTTGTTCACTGCATTATAAGGAGAGAACAGATACAGTTTACATTGGTGTCTATAAAAGTAACTATATATCAAACATATTATTAAACCTTGTTTTTTCAATACCACACTTTGCAATAACCTATGAAGACAGTGTAATACTATTGATAATAAGTAGCCTGAAATATACTGGTAAGGGATGGAGTAAAGCAGAAGAAAATGAATACAATTATTTCAGATATCAGAATAAAGAAAAAAGAAATAACATCAACTGAAGGAAAGAAAATAGATAAGACTTTGATAATATTTTTATATCTCAAATGGATAGATGGAAGTGAGGTAGTTTGAGAGGTTATTTAGAGGGTGGAAGAAGAATAAAGAAGAAGGGAACTGTAATTAGAGATTGTGGGTAACTAGCTATATGAATGTTGTAACCAATTTATATGCTGATAAAAAGCTTGTCTTTGTATCTTCCATACACAATTATTGCTGAAGGGTAAACTAACATGCCCATGAAGGATCCTAGAACACTAATTAATTCTCAGTCTTCATTTAACATTAACAAATACCTTACATGTGTACATACGTGCATGCATACACATACATATAGCGAAATGCCACATACATATACACAAAAAAAAAACCAAAGGCAAATAAGCCTCTCAGTCTTTCTTATATTGCAGTCGGAATTTGAACAGTGAATTCTTCCCTCTTAGTTCAATGATGGAGAAATCTTGTCATGCAGCAGTAGTGGGAGGCTGAGTTGGACTTCCCTGTAGCTGTGGCTTTAAAGTTAGATGTGTTGACAGACAATTGAACTTGTTCCACTCCAATGCTTTATTCTCTTGCTATGTGTGAGTAGGGGCTTTGGGCGTCCAGACAGATTGCCAAGGCTGTTTGTCATTTCCTCTACAGGCAGAGCTCTGTCAGGTTATAGCTGCATCCTTGTGGGTATGACTATCTGGAAGTTTTTGCCTGTGTCTTATGATCGAACACCTTCAATTCTTTCAGACAGTTGGAGGGTACAGCAGGGCTGGTTAAGCTGCCAGTCTTCCACTGATCAAGCTGCCAGTGGTTTTCCTCGTGACATTCTCTGCCTCCACTGATATCTACCCCCACCATACCTGTCCAGATAAGCACACTCTGGAACACCTTCTGACCGTGCCGCTCCTCTCCAGCTCTTCACTCTCTGACCACACCTCTCCAAGAGTCTCTATCCAGCCCCTGAATTGGGCTTCAGGCATCAGTGCAGAAGAATCATTTTGCTAGGAATTCAGTAGCATTTGGGGTCCAATACGAAGGTCCTCACAGGAGCATAGAGTTTATCAGACTTTGATGAGTGGGATAGATCCTGTACAGGCACCGAACACTGTAGTGTTTGATGGGTGGAAGGTGGGTGCAGTACCACGAAGTCACCGAGTGAGGCTGCATTTTAGACAGGGGCAGTGGGAGAATGCCGGACCTGTCTCTGCTCCACTGTCTTTTCTTCAACCCTGGATCCCACCAGTCATGGTCAGTTCTTGTTCCTCAGACACGCTCTCCCATAAATCACGTGAGGCCTGACTCTCAGTCTCTAAGCAGAACTGTGCCTTTGTTTCTTTCTGTTCTCAAGGTCAACAATTCTAATTCAGTCACTTCCCTCAGTGATTCTCTAGCCTGCTCTTCACTACTGCCCTAATCTAAGGAGGCTCTTTCTTGCAAATTTCTCATTTGCTAGTCCCTCGCTCTGTCTCTTTCAGAAACTAGGACATGAGGGCCCTGGGCAGTGGTTGCTAGGTTGTGCACAGATCACAGCAGCCCTGCAACTATTGCTGCACTAATTTTCTTCCTAGGGGTGATAGATCCTTTCTCAAGATGTATGCCCAGGGGCTGGGGATTTAGCTCAGCGGCAAAGCTCCTGCCTGGCAAGCGCAAGGTCGTGAGTTCAGTTCCCGGTACCGGAGAAAAACCAAAAAAAAAAAAAAAAAAAAAAAAAAAAAAAGATGTATGCCCGAAATGTACCAGTAAACAGTTATTAAAAAAAAAGATGGTGTAGTCACCAGACCTGGGCTATAAGCAATGCCAGAATTAAAAAATGGCAAGGTTTCTTTCTCTAAATACCCAGGTACTAGAACTTATTGTGTGTGTGCCTTTCCTTCCAGTTGTTTTCCCAGTTTTGTATTCTGTACGCTCCCATCCTAGTACCTGTGGATCTTGCTGAGCAACTTCTGAGTAACTGAGTTATAGTATTTATAATATCAACTTTACTGTTACTTTTCTGTTTCAATGTGCAAGTTAAGCACAAGTGATCATCTTTTGTTATGCAAGCATTTAATGAAGTTGTAAGAATATAGATGAGCAATACAATAGGTGTTCACATGTTGTTTAAAGATTAGGATATGCTCTGAGAGATGCACACTTTGGTAATTTCATCACTGTGCAAATTTCAGAGTATTATTACACAAACTAAGATAGCTGCAACATTACTAGGTTATATAATCCTGTTGGACCATTGTCATATATATTGTCTACAGATGGCTGAAGTTTTTGTTTTGGTACATGACTGCATGTTGGTCTAAATGAACTGAATGATGTTAAAATCATATATATTATCTTGTGCCTAGCATTTAGGAGTATAAGAATCAATGAAATTTTAAAAGGTACTCTTGAAAACATAATCTTACATTTTGTATTTATAAAACTTTTAAATTATCTAGAACATTAACTTACTAATTCACATAAATTTCTCATACTTACATATTTCATACTATGATAAGAAAGGCAATGGAAGCAAGAAAGCACAAGTGTGACTGCCCTTAAAAGCATGAAGTTCTTTGAATGAGACTGTATTTCTACATGAAATGAATCACATTAAGTCGTGGATTGTTTTATGACCTCTGTTTTGTCATTTTTGCAATATGTTGAACATCAGCTGGATCATTTGTTTTAGGAGTAACAGAAACCAGACATGCAAGTGTCAAGGGGAAAATACCTTACATTCCTCTTTTCATACTTTTCACTGGAGAAACCAAAACATTGTGATATATAGGGAAAAAACACTAAACATAAGATCAGTTTTAGGATTTTTGGCTTGACTTTAGGCTGTGGAGTTCTGTACAAATGCCATCACATTTTGATGGTTAATTGCCCTATTTTTTGAAGTGTTGTAGCTGAGTTTGGACAGATGCAAATTGCACACTATACTGTCTATAACTCTATGATCCCCAGATTCCTTGTCTATTCCATATAGAAGTTTTTATATAAACCTCATCTGTAGTAGATAACTTTTGCAATGAGAATTGTTCTGGGAAAATATACATTCTCCTGTTTCTAGTTGTGTGCAAACAGAAATTGTCTTCTGTCTTTTGAAGTTCAGAGTGTGAAACTATAACATTTTCCTCCATGTTTTCAGGGTGTAGGTTTCCTGTTTTAGGAAGCAATCTTATTATTTCACTGCTAGGTGTAGAAGCCTTTCTCTTCTCTAGCTTTTCATTTTGTTTGACATGTGTCAGCTTTTGTTTCTTTTATAAAACACATGGCAGATAATAAATACTCTTTCTTATTCCTAAAACCTGCGATATTAATCCTTCCTCATTCTTTTCTTCAGAAAATTTACCTAATTTCTAACAGGTCACTGTGTTGAGGTTAACAACAATGTCAATTAATTAAAACGAGACAATCAAAAAATTACCACACAGCAGATGTCAGGGAATAAATGTGCATAACAGTCCAAAAACCAAACCCCTGCTTTACTTTATGGTATCACCAGCATGACAGTGGCTCAATATTTAGCCTGCCCTAAGATTCTTCAAATCCTATTTTCAGAAGTGTAACTCAAGCAAGACTTCCACAGAGTGAGAAAGCAAGAAAGAAACGCCTCTGTATAATGCATCTGTCAGGTCATCGATGTGCAGAAATGGTTGAGTTTTACTTCACCTCTCTTGACACACCCAGAAGCAGCTGGGAGGAAAATGTGAGCAAAGAACAAGCTGTTTCTTAAAATGATAACAACCGGAGCAGAAGGCTAAGGCATAGACTTTCTATTTTCTTTTCTGCCTACGTGATTGACAAGCAGAAGATTGTTAGAGAAAAATCTGGGTGTTCTTGGTGTTTTTCACTCTAATATCTCTTCAGAGATGTAAAGGATGTGTAGAAACTTCATCTAAGCAAGGTGGAGTGACAAAGTTAAACTTATAGTTCAAGGATCCTGGATTCCAGAACCTTACCAGTTAACTGGTGTTTACTTTTCTTTGCATTAAAGCCCAGAAGTCTGACTTTGCCTGTAACACATATCTATTACCGTGTGCCCATGTAAGGTGTTGAAAGGATTGACTTACAAGGCACCACAACTTTCCCAGAGCCCAGGCAGACTAACCTACCATGTAGCATTTTCTTAAACATGTAGAGGAACTCAATCCCCAAAGACATAGTTTACCCAGAGAGGAAAATATTTATCTAGTTTCCATCCTTAGTGAGGAGAAAAATTAGTTAAACAAATTCTAGTACCATGTTGGAAAATTTTGATTTTACTGTGCAAAGATCCACATTAGAATCCTAAATCTTTTTCTTGCTGTGAAATTTGAAAGCAATTACTTTGCTTCTTTGAACATCAGTTTCTTCAATGATGAACATATTATTCACAGTATTATGAAGATTGAGTAAATAAGATAACGGGTGTTAAGCATTTAGCAAATGTAGGGCATATGATGTTCAAGGTATTTTAGCCACTACCATGATGCACAACTTTCACTCAAGTTTCTACTAAAATTTTTGTTGGCAAATATAAACATACAAACATATACATGTATATATCCACCCTCATATACATACATATGCAAATGTGTGTACAGTATTTACACAAATGAATATATATATACACATATATATGTACATGTGTGTATGTCCTTATATTTGCTTCCACTCCCTTGCTAGTACAAGGTAAGATTCATAGAACAGCAATTGTGTTGACATTGCTCATTGTGTCTGCAGCAATTAGTTCAGTGCTTTCCCAAAGAGTACACAATTAACACATATTCACTTAATGAATGAGGTAGATGGTGACCAAAGGTAGAGACCATTTGTGCTAGAGTAAGAATTAACATAAATGGAGTTGATTACATTGAATCTTATTTCTGGACTTTGAGTATATCATAATAATGATATTCTTTAATATTTGATACTTAATATGGGAGAGCCATCTGGAAGCTATTTATCCTTCTCTGACAGGTTTTCAAATATTTCAGTCTTCCTTAATATATGTTCCTCATGAAATTACATTTTGCATATGACAGTGAAGATAATAACATCAATAATAACACGGAGCAATGGTATATGTGTTTAAAAGATTATAACCTAGAGATTAATGAGGAAAGTATTTGATACTTATATAAAGTTTATGTATTTTTATAGAAGTGTTGATAAAAAAGTCTACCTAAAACCTAGCCATTATCTTTTATTAACTTTCATATCTCTAGTGCACACAGACACACACACAGACACACACACACACACACAGACACACATACACCGCATAACCTAGCTCCACATTATTTTCTCCTGTAACGATCCATGCCTTTGAAAAGAGTATAAACAGCAAAGACTGACAAGGACCCTAAAGAAAATTTTTGTTAGATTGTGGAGTTTAAACAAAGACCAACAAATGGCACAAAGGAATCATATTATCCAAATCTCTTCCATAATATTTATTGGAGTTGTTTCCTTGCTAGTCTAATTTCTTTATAGTTATCCTTAATTTCTTTGAATAATTTTCATTTCATAATAATCCCATGTAGGATATTTTTTAAAGGTGATTTATTATTAGAATACTTTTAGTTTAGAAAGGACTGAGTATAAAATTCAGAAAGTCAGAGGTTTTCTTTGTATAGCAGGAAATTACCATAAATTTACAAAGATTTTAAAATGTCTACTACTTCCACACACAATCAAATAATGTACCTAAAATGATGTGCTGATATAAGGACAACATCCTATTTTGGATTACCCAAGACCCAACTCAAAGTTTTTGCGTATTTAGGTGCAATTAAATAAAGTTTAATTTCTCAATATTAAAATTACATAATTGGGCTGGGGATTTAGCTCAGCGGCAAAGCGCCTGCCTGGCAAGTGTAAGGTCGTGAGTTCGGTTCCCGGTACCGGAGAAAAAACAAAAAAAAAAAAAAAAAAATTACATAATCGAAAAATCAATGTTCCCTTCTTCTACCCCAACACAGTACAACAGCCTTCCTCTACTTCCTCTCCTATAGTTCAGACTCGCATATAATGAGAGGTTATATGATAGATTAAAATCTGAAGTGGATATTGAGCAACATAAGTTCTAGCTCTATTTCCACAACTAAGTTGTACTACCTTATTCCAGTTATTTCTTCCCTAGTTCCAGGTTGCAAAATTTGTAAATGGAGAGAATGGGCTATAGTGCCTAATGGATTTTCAATACTCTGTAATCCCCTAAGATTCTTTAATGGATTAGAAAGGACTGCAATTTATTTTATTTTATTGTTTGCCTAGCTCTAGTCTATAACAACTTATTACAAAGATCATGCAGTAGCTTAGTTTCAGCACTTGTAACAAAATATCTGTGAAGGAAGTAATTGTATCTTGGTTTCAAACACCACAGGGCTTATGCAATGATTTACTAATTTGGAAATGATTTTAAAGTCTAATGTTTTAAGTCTAATGATTTTAAAGACTAAATGTGTGGAAGCATCACTTCACTTAACCTTAGTGATGCAATCAATTGGGGTGGCATGCTCATTCTGAGGTCTCCAAATATGTTTAAGTTGTTGACTATGTTAGAAGAGCATAGGTGTATTATTTTGGTAGGTAACATTCATCTGAAACTTAAAATAACATTTTCTTTTCTTTTTTCTTTTTTTTTTTTTTGCCGGTACCGGGAATTGAACTCACGACCTTGCTCTTGCCAGGCAGGCGTTGCACTGCTGAGCTAAATCCCCAGCCCCTAAAATAGCATTTTCTATGCATATTTTTTACATCTCACATAACCTGGCAGTAAACTCACCACTTCAATGAAACCTTTCAAAACTTACTGTGCTCAACTCTTTTGACTTCTCTCTATTTAATTTGTTTTGTATTTTTGTGTGCATTTGTGCATTCACACTGTTATCTATAGGTGTATATATCCTTCTCTTCAATCTATCGTATATATTTTTTCAGCTCTCGAGTTCAAATAGCAGGTTTTTTTAAGAGGATTCCTAGTGAAGACTGTCTCCCTCCTGTTTTATACTCTCAAATGGGTTTAATGTTCTTTATACAATACAAAACCGTTTAAGTAAGTTAAGGGCTATTTATCTGTAAGAAACATTATTTGCCACATAGTTTTAGAAGAAAAGAGAACCAGAGTGCTATAGGTTTGTCATTCAAGATCAGGGTCAGAAGAAACACTTTTCATGATATTGAATGATTGCAAACACCAGTGTCATTTATCCTCGTGTTGTTTGTCTGAAGCTTGATGGGGGCTTTGGCGACATCTGTGCTGACCATCAGCACATTCAAGAACAATATGTGTTTTCTCAGACGGGTGGTTATTTAATACTCAGGGCGCTGCAGTGATTCTACTTAAACAGGACCTTGTAAAAGATAAGGAAAAGCCAAAAACCAAAACACACAGAATGTTACTATGTGGCCTCATGAAAGGTGTCACAATTTGAAAGAGAAATTATAAGTTAAAAATCAGTGATTTCTATTCTTTCAAAGGAAGTAACAGAAAACTCGAGTAAATTGTCATCCACTGGCACTCAACATGCATGAAATTGTTTGGGTTATTATTAGTTCTGAGATTATCTTTGTCTTTGCTAAAATACACTAATAATACCAAAACTCACGAAGTATGGGTAATACCAGAAAATGACTCATTTACATTTTGTAGCCTTCTTGCTTTCAGAGGTTTGTCAAGGAATGTAGAGGCATATAGTTTCCCTCTTGGTGTTATTTATTCATGGATACACATATAACACCTGTTTCAGTTCCCAGTAGCTAAAATTTTAATAAAATTTACATTAAATTTCTATATAAAAGGTCAATTTTCTCCAAAACTTTCTCATATTCAGAATTTCTAATATGAAATAAATATTGGCATCAATTATACATTGTGCACAGTATTGGCATATTACGCACAATTCCAGTGCTGCACATGTGTGGTAGATTGTGGTAAACTTAGCTGTGTTAAGTTTTCTCCTACTATTCTTTTCCATTTAGGGTTGTCATACTTCAAAGGTCAGGACATTGGTATCTTGAATCCTTAATAGTGGCTAATCCTCTACACCTTCCTTTTCCAAGACTCCACACTTCTATTTAAATCGTGTTTACATTTGCTCTGAAACATCCACAGTATACAGGTAAATCCATTACAAATATTTGATAATATGATATCATGGAAACCATACAAGGTAAGGAATTAGAATATCACTAGCACACAGAGAATAAATGGGTAGATTAGATAGAGATATCTACTGGGTAAATAAGTAGAATTAAGAATTATACCATTCATATCCCCTCTGTATGCATTTTTGTGTATTTAAAAATAAAAATAATTATACAATGAACAACAAAAATAAAGCCAAAAAAGATAAAAAACTGAGTAGACCCTTCACAAAACTAGAAATATTAATGACCAATAAATATATAAAAAAGGGTTTGCGTCAGGGCCGGGTGCGCAGAAACAGGCAGTCCATGATCACCACCGGCACAGCTCACGTTTGGCTCCTGTGCACACGACCAGTGACCAGCAGACACAGAATCAGGCGGCACGTGATCTGATCACACCACGGTTTGCAGCTGAATGCCAAGAGAACCAGGTAGCCCCCTCATCTACTTCCCGGGAACAAGGCGGGCAACCCAGAACACTGCCACCATTGCCGTCGGTGTCTCCGCCCTCCGTGCACCCTGGGAAGACAGGAGATTCTGTCTCAAGGGACCCACAAACCTGCTAACATCGGGGTTTGTGGGGGGCCTCTCCATGCGTGCCCTGCTACATGAGAGGCTCCAGAGCATGCAGTCCACAAACTGCTGAAACCACGATTTGAGACTGAGCCAACATAACCCATGTCTGGCTCCTGCACACACTGTGAGCGGCCTGCAGACATGGAACCAAGCTGTGCATGAACTGCGGATCCTGCTTTTTGTGTCTGGGCTTAACCTTCATCCTGAGCTCCCTGGAGTCACAGGACCAAGTGGGCTTTGTCACGCCACCAGTGCAGACCATTTCTGGTTCATACCCGTTCCCAGAGCTGTCAGGGGACACTGGATCAGATTTTCTGTGATCGGATGACGTCATGGTTGGCATCTGAGATCTGGGAGAGCTAGGTAAACTTCATCAACTGCTCGAAGAACCCCAGACTAAGCAGCACACCCCAGTGGCCTCTGAGGGGCAAGTTTGACTACCAGGAAAACTAGGGATGCTAGCGACCTTTGCTGAGCTGACAGGGAGGACAGACTGAACACTCTACCACCAACATCAAACATGACAAGAAAAAGGAATAAAGCGCAACCTCAGAACTCCACCACTGTCAGAACAAGTCCAGGAGACATTGACATAGGAGAACTTGGTAAACACACTCCTGAAATTGCTGAAATGATTGCAATGGAAGTGAAGAAACAACTCCATCAGGCCGTAGAAGAGATCAGATCAGAAAACATTTCCAGGAAAAAAATGAAATAAGAATAGTGAAAGAATTGCTCAGCATATCTAATGAAGACATATATAAAAAAATACATGAACATAGGAAACTGATCTAAACGTTAAATGAACAGTATAGGAAGGAAATAGAATGTATGAAACAGATTTAAAGAGATATCCCTGAAAGCAAAACTTTCACAGAAAGCTGGCAAAACCACTTGAATGAAGCCGAAGATAGAATTTCAGATCTTGAAGACAGCATAGCAGCTAATGATTGTGAAAGAAAGGATCTCTTAAAATCAATAGAGGACATCAGAGAATGGAAAGATATCCCATGGTCCAGAATAGGCAGAACCAATACCATGAAATTGGCCATATTTCCAAAACAGACATGCAGATGTAATGGAATATCAATAAAAATACCAACATCATTGTTTACATAACTAGAAAAAAAATTCTAAAATTCATATGGAAATAAAAGATATGCAGACTAGCCAAGGCAACACAGGGCAACAAAAAACAAAGCAGGAGGTATCACAATTCTGGACCAGAAGTTATATTACAAAGCTACACAGAAAATTTAAAAAAACAATATGGAACTGGCATAAAAACAGATATGTGGAAAAACGAAATAGAATAGAGCATGCAGCAACAATCCATGGCATAGTGTGATCTTTGAGAAAGGTGTCAAAAACATGTTGGGGAGAGACAGCCTTTTTAACAAATAGTGCAAAAACTTGGTTGTCTATATACAGAAGTCTGAATTCAGACAAATTCTTTTACTATGTACTAAATTAAAATCAAACTGAGTCAAAAGCCTAAATGTTAACATAAAAACAACTTCATTTGCTGGAAGATGAAATAAAGATAACTCTTTTTGTTTTTTTTTTTTTTTTTTGGTTTTTCTCCGGTACCGGGAATTGAATTCACGACCTTGTGCTTGCCAGACAGGCGCTTTTGCCGCTGAGCTAAATCCCCAGCCCCTAAAGATAACTCTTGAAGACAGAAGTATTCAAGGACTTTCTTAATAGAACCACAGTTGCACAGTAAATAACATTAAGAAATGACAAATGAAATGATATCAAATTAAAAAGATGCTGCATAGCAAAGGAAGCTGTATCAAAGTGAGGAGCCAACCTACAAAATGGGTAAAACTTTGCCAGCTGTTCTTTGGACAAAAGAATAGAGTATATAAAGAATTCAAAATAATTAGAACCCCAAGCAAAAGACCCAATAAAAAATGGGCAACTGAACCTGAATAAACATCTCTCAGAGGAAGTTCAAACGGTCCATAAATACATGAAAAAAATGTTGAACATCTCTGGCCATTAGAGAAATGCTATGTAAAATAGCGCTGAGATTCTATCTTATTCCACAAAGAATGACTACTTGTTGGGGATCAGGGGATATAAAATGTCTTACTAAACATGAGGCCAGGCTATTTAACTGGTGTCCTATGGTCACCAGGCTGGTGTGACCTTGATTTAGGAACAGGTAAGTGTGCAGAAGACTGTCATGCTTTCTTTTTTTGGGAGTGGGGGTGGTTTTCTCCGGTACCGGAACCGAACTCACGACCTTGCGCTAGCCAGGCAGGCGCTTTTGCCGTTGAGCTAAATCCCCAGCCCCTGTCATGCTTTCTTGCTGTGCAGAGAAAGCCTGCAACCACAGCATTCCTAAAGTAAGATAACATTTGCCAGTGATGACAATCTATAGAATACAGGCGAGTGGATATGGAAAAGACTTGTCTTCCATTTCTTTGTTCCTCTTTTACTGCAATTGCTATTCCACAAAAAATACACTGTCTCATGTGCTCCTTGCTTGCAAATAAAAGTGCATTGACCACGGAGATCGATGTGCCTGTCCACTAGAGATGAGTTCCTCCTGATCCTGTGGTACCTTGAATATTGTCTTTCATTATTCCCTAGCATTTTCCCTTCATGGATCTGGGGGTCTGATCAGACCCTGGCAGATATCATTAAAAAGGTGGTCTTAAAGGAAAACGGAAATCTTCTGCATTGCTGGTGGAAGTATAAGCTAGTACAAAACACTATGGGAATCTATATGGAGATGCCTTAGAAAACTGAAACTAGAAATTCCATTCTACCCAGCTATTTCCCTCCTATATATCTTCCCAAAAGATTAAATATATTATATTATTATAATATATTCATGCATGTGTTTATATCAACACAATTCATAATAACTAAATCTGGGAAATATATTTATATATACTTATATTTATATATATATCAACAGATGAGTAATTTAAAACACCGTGGCATTTATACAAAATGTGGTACTATTCTGCCATATAGAAAGACAAACGTGAATAATTTGTAGGAAAATGTATTCAGACTTCACTGTTAAGTGAAATAAATCAGATATATAAGGTTAAATATCACAGGACTTATCTATGTGAGATACTGAAAATTTAAATAGAGAGCAAAAAAAAAATGCAACAGGAAACATAGAGTGCTTTTCCTTGCAAAAGTGAAGTGAATCACGAGATAGAGGACAGAAGGAGGGAGAGGAAGGGAAGACAAAAAATAAAGAATTAAGATGAGTCAAGAATGGTTACTAACTTCCAATGATGAATGTAGTATTTATAACCTGCAAACATGTAATAATGAAAAATTACCAGGCCCCAAACGGCCATGACTATATGATTGCATTTTCTGAAGTTTCATCACAGGAGCAAACAGCAACCAGATATGGAAATAAGAGAAGTAAATTATCTGGAAGGCACAAAGTGATAAACAAGAAAGGGACACAAGAGAACTTCTTATGGCGACAGCAATGTTTTATATCTTGATTGGGGTGTTAGATTCAGGTGTAGATATTTGTCAAAACTAATCAAAGTATACATTTAAAATCTGTGCATTTTATTTAATGTAATCATAACTCAATAAAAAAGAATGTCATAGGCAAAGTTGATTAGATATTAGCCTGAACTATGTTTAGATACTGATTTCCATTTCCAAAGCTATTCACAGTGGTCTTGCTAATTTCTAACTTGGATTAATTCCAAAATATAGCTGTAACACAGGAGCGTGAACAACCAGATATAATATTGGAATATTAAGAAACTTTTTATATACACTTGAGAAAATTCCTATAATTAAAATGAAATTGTAAAACAGATCCTTAACATATTTTTTAGTTTTTGATAAATCTTGAAAATAGTGTGTTGATGTACTTTTTCAGTAAGATACAGTATTTAAAAGTAAATTTAAAACCAAGGGAATGATTTAAAAGATTGTCTCCAAATACAGTCTTCCCCAGAAGTGAACTGACATTCTGCCTTCTGGAGACAGAATACTGTCACCAGTTTTGCAATGATACTTTTCTAGTTAACTAAAATAACCAAAGTTCAACTGAACAATTTATATCACTGAGGAGCATAATATATAAAACATGAAACTACAGTTACTTGGAGTTTAAGATTATGGGAAAAGTTTCAAGTTCAATTCTTATGTTTCTTTGGTCACTTGTCGCTGAAGACATGCCTTCTTTTGTCGAAGTCTAAGATTTAAAACTCACCAACGAATTCAAAAATACTAAGGAATTTAGTATTCCTTGAAGAACTAGAGGTATGAACTTGAGTTCTGAAAACTATTCAACCACAAGAACCTTTAGCAAGTTTGAGAAATATGTATATGTGGCTGGTGAATCACACACTGGTATGTTAAGTAAAGAGATCAAACTAACTTTAATAAAAGTTATTTATGACGAGTCAATGGCCAACATCATACAAAATGAGGAAAAACTAAAAGCATTCCCATTAAAATCATTAACAGGGCGGTAATGCCCACCAATATTTTTCAATGTAGTACTCAAAATTTTAGCCAGAGAAATCAGGTAAGAGAAAGAAATAAAAGGGATTCAAATAGCAAAGAAAGAAGTCAAATTATCATTATTTACAGATAACATGATACTCTACATAGAAAACCCAAACTATTCCACCAGAAAACTCTGAGAATTAATTACCAGCTTCAGCAATGTAGCAGGATAGAAAAACTACACACAAAAACCAATAACATTTGTGTACATTAATAACAAACTTAATGAAAAGGAAATTATGAAATCAACTCTATTCATAGTACCACCAAGAAAAAAGTAAGTAATTAACCTAAACAAGGAAGTGAAAGACTTCTACAAAGAAAACTACAGTATATGCAAAAGGAGATTGAAGAATGCCTCAGAAAATGGAAAGTTGTTCCCTGCTGCTGCATAGGCAGAGCCAATATTGTCAAAATGGCCACACTTTAAAAACTCTTATACCAATTCAGTGTGGTTCCAATTAAAATGCCAACAACATACTTCACAGATCTAAAGAAAACAATCCTATAAATCATATTGAATCAGAAAAGACCAAGAATAGGAACAGTAATCTTAGGCAAGAAGAGCAAAGCAGGAAGCATCCCAATACCTTATTTCAAGCCATACCACAAAACAATAGAGATTAAAAACAGCATGGTACTGGAAGAAAAGCAAACATGTGTATCAATCAAACAGACTCGAGGTCCAGAAACATCCTCAGATACATTCCACCACTTGATCTTTGAGGAAGAAGCCAAAAGCATTCTTTGGAAGAAAGATAGCCTATTGAACAAATGGTACTGGGAAAAATGAATACTTTTTTAGCGCAGCTGGATAACTGTAGTGATGTAAAGTGCAAATGGACCTATATCTCTCACCATGTACTAAACTAAAATCAAAATGAATCAAAGATCTAAACATTAAAGCAGAAACTCTGAACATATTGGAAGATAAAATATGTAAAACATTTCATGTCCTAGGTATAGGAAAATATTTCCTCAATAGAACCTCAATGAGATAAGATATGTTAGAAAAACAAATGAGATTACTTCAAATTAAAAAGATTCTGCATAGCAAAGAACAATTAGTAGAGTGAAGAGACAAACCACAGAATAGAGAAAAATTGCCAGCTATTACCTGGGCAGAGGACATATATCAAGGAAAGATAAGTAACTCAAAACTTGATCACCGAAAGTAAAAGACCCAATGAAGAAATGTGGAAGTGAAATGAACAGACACTTCTCAAAAGAAGAAGTACAATGGCCAACAGATGTATTAAAAAAAAGTCAACATCTCTGGCCATTAGTGAAAAGCAAAGTAAAACAATGCTACGATTCCATTTTACAGAAGAAAGAATGGCAATCATCAAGATTTTAAAAAATAACAAATGCTGGTGTGGCTATGTGAAAAAGAGAGCCTTCTACATTATTAATGGGAATGTAATGTAGCATAAGCATTATGGAAATCTCAAAGGGCTAAAATTAGAAATCTTATATGACCCAGCCATCCCCTTTCTAGGTATCTTCCACAAACAGCTAAGTATACCGTACTTCAGTGATAGATGCCTACCAAATTTTGTAGTTGAACAATTCATAATAACTAAATCCCAGAAGCAACATTTATATCCACCAACAACTGGTTGGATAAAGAAAATGTGTTATGTATACATGATAGAATACTACTCAACTATAAAGAAGAACAATTTTGAGACATTTGTCAGAAAATAAATGTACCTAGGAAGTGTAATGTTGAGTGAAGTAAACTAGACACATGCTTGAATACCACACAATATCTCTCATTTGGGTAAGGCAAGGTAGAAACAAACAGCATGGCATAGGGTGCATAGAAGGAGACAAGACGATAGATTTCTTGCAAATAGGAAGGAGTCCTGAGGACCAAGAATGAGGACAGAAGTGAAAGGTAAGGAGCAATACCTATGTTAAAACTATGCCATGTACAGGAACCTAATGTTAATAAGTAAACATTATGTCATAAATATGAGATAAAAATAATAACAACAGGCTGGGGATATAGCTCAGCGGCACAAGCGCCTGCCTGGCAAGTGCAATGTCCTGAGTTCAATTTCTGGTACCAAAAAAGAAACTAATAAAAAAAAATGAAAATAGTGAAAGGGGATTTAGAGGAGGAGGGAGGGAGCTGGTGGAAGGGGATGAAAAACTGAATCAAGCTGTATCATGTACAGGTACCCACTCCCTAAAATGATTATAAACTGCATGTATTGGCAACATATATTAATAAAATCATTTCAAAGACAGAGACTTGAGGTAGAAATAATGAGAAGATAGGAGAGAAAGCGCAGGTAATGGGAAGCTTCTGGCTGTAAGTTTGTGATCAGCAGAAATCGCTAAGGAACATACTAGTCCCACTGGTTTTTGACTTATGTAAAGATAGCTTTCATTTCCTTCTGAACCTCCTCCTAGAATGCTAGAACCTTCCAAAAGCTGATAGCATACTTATGTGGAAAACGTTTTGGATCACGAGGCAAACCTATACTCTAGGCTACAATTCTATAGTTTGGCCTTCAGAATTTTTAATTCCCCAAGGGTCTCTATTGGTCTTAGGTTGATAAAGAAGTTGAATAGAAGCTAGATAGGAGACTTTTGAAAGCTAAATGTGACAAAGCTAACTGTGCATGTGTAGGGAATAATTATCAATTTTTTAAAGAATGTCTTTGAAACTGCAGGCATTAACATGTCTCTCTAAATTCACTCCTTTCCCATCTCTGAAACTGGGATCCACAGAAGGGTCAATCTGTGGACAGAATTTGCTATGGTAACTGTTTACTCTGTTGCTCCAGTCCCCAGACAGGCAGATGACAGTTCAAGTCCCACAAATATCCATGTGCTATGTGACCTTGGGAAATATATTACTCACCTTTGAGCTTCAATATCTTTTATTTATGAATCAAGAATCATAAGTAAAACACAAAATGTGCAGTAGATATTATGAAAGGGAAAGAAATTGTTCAAAGGAAGGAGCAACTGGGATGAGGGAAAGGAGAAAAAGAAAGAAAGGAAGAAGGGAGGGAAAAAATATAGATGTAGATATAGAAGGACAGCTGGGATAACTGTAGCACTGAAGTCTAATCTTCTACTGAAAGGAACAGTTAATGCCTATATTTTTTCTTTTTGACCAGATTTCCGTGCTTTTATCTGGTAATCTGAACAACTAATTTGAAGGCAACAATGTGCAATATAGCAACCAATGGTGAAGTCCTACCATCTTGTCTAGTGAAGCTCTGTATAGTTTCTAATGTTTTTTTTTGTTTTTATTTTTTATTCTCTTTAATGGTTTGATCAACCATGCTTTCTTACATCTGGCAATCTGAGCAACTTTGTTGAAGACAACAGTATGTGATATAACAGCCACTGTTAATTCCTATCATTTTGTTCTGAAACCCTGTATCATTTGTATTGTTTTTGCTTTGTTTTGTTTTTGTGTATGCTGTTAGTATTTTGCTATTGTTCTTTTTTATGACTGTCTTTAAAAAAATTAAAGAAAAAATTGTCAAACCAGCTCCACTTAGTAAAATGAATACCAGGAAAATTAAATGGAAAATTGATGTAAAGTACTTAATTAATACATAACACAGAATACTAGCTACCATTTGTTAGGATCTGAATATTAACTCAATATTCTTGTTAACTATCACTGCTGTTAGGCTGTGAGGCAAGAAGAGTTAAGTACTTTAGTGATCTGACAGCATTTCAAGAAAACATCTGTGTCATCTTCCCAAGTGGAAAGTTGGTCTTTATGTTAATTGATGGAGTAAAGAAAATTCTTAAATTCCTCAGAGTGAATTTTGTTACAACACATGTAACCCTCTGACTAAGATCACAATAACACACTCAAAAATATTACTTAAACATGTACTAATACAGTGGATGCTATTCTGGCAGCTATACAGAATGAAAATAGGGAAAAGCTATTTAGAGTAGGAGGGAAGGAGGCAGGAGGAAGGGAAAGGGGATTAAAAAAAGAATCAAGCTATATTATGTGCATGTACATACTCCCTAAGATGATTACAAACTGCATGTATTGCAAATATCTACTAATAAAAACATTCTAAAAGACTGCAAAAAAGACAGAGACTTCCAGTGCCCTGCTGTCTTGGTTACTTTTTTTCTCACTGCTGGGACAAAATACCTGATGCCCAAAATTAAGGAAGGAAAGGTTTATTTCGCTTACAGTTCGTGGAGGTTTCAGTCTCTACTTGGCAGATTATAAGGCAGAGTGGCACATGGGAGAGAGCTACTGCTGATGGCGGCAGAACACAGCCAAGCAACAAGCACACACCAGGGCGGAATCGGGGAGGAATAGCCTCAAGCAGCTTCTTCCTCTCCCTTACACATGCAAACTATCCACCCCAGGGTGAGTGTAGCTCTCACACCCATCAAACTCTAAAAGCCTGCCCTATGGCCGCTTGAGGCTTTGGGGGGACACACAGATTCAAACCATAACTCCTGCCTTTTATGACCTTATAATTTTCACAAGGGCTGGGGTATAGCTCAGTGGCATAAGTGCCTGCCTTGCAAGTGCAAGGTCCTGAGTTCAGTTCCCGGTACCAAAATAAAAGACAAAAAAAAGTTTGTTTCACAGAGGATATATAGCAGTAGAAAAGCACAAATTAAAACCAGTGTATGTAATAGGTAGAAGCTTTATGGAAAGGTTGACAATTGAACTAGTCTTATAGAATGAGGTAGAAAGAGTTGAGCGATATTTATTGTACCAAAAGGGAAAGATATTGCTCAAGAGGAAAGAACAGCTGGGATGAGGGAAAGGAGAAAAGAAAGAAGGAATATATATATACATACACACACAAAAAAAAGATAGCTGAGATAATTATATTAATAATTTCTATTAGTTTGTTGAAAGGAACAATTAATGCTTAAGTTTTGGACCAATTTTGTATGCTTGTATCTGGTAATCTGAACAACTACTTTGAAGACAACAATATGCAGTATAACAGCCATTGCTGAATTCATATCATCTTGTGTTTTGAAATTCTGTATTGTTTCTAATATTTTTATTATTTTTTATTCTCTTTCAAATAAAAAAAAAATTGAACAAAGAAGCACCAGCAAGCTAACTGCAAATATAAGGGAGGGGAGGACTATTTGTAAACTGGTTTGTTTCTGTTATAGCCCAAGGCACTATCCAATCTTTCATGTATTACTACAGAAAAGATGGCAAAAGTAATGATGCTTGTTTCTTTGGTGTATGCATGTAGATATGACTGTGGTTAGGTTTCTCACATAATATTTTGGGTAATTTTTTAGGAAACTAGTAATATTTTACATAGTTCTTGCTTCTCTAGGAGAAGATTTTCTCCTCCTCTCTAAATTCTCTTCAGAAACTCACGTTTTGAACTTTGAAAATGTGTTGATACCAATGGAAGCTCAAGAATGTGATGTTATATTTCTGATAAGACTTCATGGACATTGTAGAGCATTATTTCCCCAAAAAGTGGTCAGTCCTGAAGGTGAATTTGATTGATGTTGAAATCAGCATAGACAACAGTTGTGTATATCAGACAACTTCTCAAATGTAATTGAGATCTGGTTGTCATACTCACTCCTTTTCATATTTTTATGTCTCCTAGCTATTTATATTTTTAAGGTATAAAATATTGTATTTTTGCATATTCCCAAAGTTGTGGAATCATTAGTAATTAATTTTAGCTATTTTTGCCATTTCTAAAGGAAATCTGATAAACTTTAACAGTCACTCACTAGGCCGATACTCTATACCTCAGCAACAAGCAACCACTAATCAATTTCCTGTGTATGGATTTGACTATTCTGGGAATTGCATATAAATAGTATCATATAATGTAATTTTAATGAATGGCAAAGTATAATTAATATATTTTCAAATATAATGTACAAATTGAGCATGTATTAATATATCATTCCTATTATATGTCCCTGAAAATAAGACCTACCCAGAAAATAAGCCCTAGCATGATTTTTCAGGATACTTATGATATAAGCCCTATCCACAAAATAAGGCCTCAGTTAAGATTGTCAGCTAGACAGGTGAATATATTATGTCAGTTGCAACACACATTAAATATATCTAATTATAAAATAATAATATTAAAAATAATTAAATATAAATAATTACTATTATTGGCATTACTTAAATGATAATATAAATTATAAGTATTCATAAATATTCAAATGGGCTCCTCTGGATGAGAAGAAAATACCTATGTAAACAGATGACCTTGGATCTTATTGATGAATGACAAATTGGAATACAGTGCATGAGTAACGTGGGCACTTGACAGTGAATGGACATTGTTGTGACTGACATGAATCTTCATAGTTTAATACATCATGTGTTATGTTGGACCTACTTACTACACTTGTGCAAAATAAACACTTTCTGAATTTTGATGCCAGAAACTTTTGTCGCTTTTGTGTGGATAATCTTCCCAATTTTCATCATTTTGGTTACCTCTCCTGCGTTATAAGACTTCAGTTAACACTTGATTTACTTTTTGTTTTTTAATTTTACTTTAAAGAGAGAAAAACACTAAAAACAACAGTAGAGAATTTCAAAAGAAGTTATTAGGAAATTCACAATGGTTTATATATTGAGTATTGCTATCTTCAAAGTAGTTGCTCAGATTACAAGATATAAATATGCAAAATTGTTCAAACAGTAAAAGCGCCAATCATTCTTTTCAATGAGCTAATAGATATCAATAGTATAATTTAAAATGCATTCCTTTCACTGTATATTGGAAATATTCACCATGATGTACCAATATAAAATGCATTATATATGCATATATACATATATATATATTTTAATTTTCTCTTCCTTTTCTCTTTTCTCCCATCCCAGTTGTTATTTTGAGCAGTTTCTTTCCCTTTCCCAATATCTATTTTACATTTGGGATTTTGTTTACTCTTTCAGTTTCTTATACTGGGGAGACAATATGTTTTTTACACACGTGAGTCTGATTTATTTTACTTAAAATTACGGTTTCTAGTTGCATCCATTTACCTATGAAAACCTCAAGTTTGTCCTTCTTTATAGGTGAGTAGTACTGCGTTGTATAAAAAATACCACATCTTTTTTACCCATTCCTCAGTTGATGGGCATTTGGGTTGTTTCTAAGATTTAGTTATTACAAATTGCACTGCTATAAATAAAAATGGGTACACTTTTATCACTGTGCTATGATGTTTTTCAAATTTCTGGGAATATACCCAGAAGGGGAATAACTGGGTGGAATGGTACCTCTAATCCTAACTTTTTGAAGAATCTCCACTTAATTTCTATAGTGGTTGTGCCAGTCTACACTCCCACAAACAGTGAACACAGGTACCTTTTTCCCCACAGCCTCTCCAGCATTTGTTATTGGTTGATTTCTTGATGACAGCCTTTCTTTCTGGGGTGAGATGGAATCTCAGTTTTGTTTCAGTTTGCATTTCTCAAATGACTAATGATGTTCACCATTTTTTCATATATTTATTTGCTATTTGTATTTCTTCGTCTGAGAAGTGTATATTCATCTCAGCTGCCCATTTTTGGATTCTTTGAATTGGGGGGTTCTGATGTTTTTCAAGTCTTTATATGTTCTAGATAGAAGTCCTTTGTTGCAGGGACAGTTTGCTAAAATCTTTTCCCACTCCGTGGGGTTTATTTTCTCTCTGTTGGTGATTTGTTTTGCTGCGCAAAAACTTTTTGATGATATGAGATCCTAGTTGCTGATTCTTTTTCTTAAATTTCTAAACCTTTACTGCATAGTAATAAAACAAATCTTTGAATATACAGCAATGTAAAACTTTTAAAAATTTTAATTTCCTGTGGCTAGGTTCAGCATGAAGGGATGAGGAGCGCTAATGCAGAGGACTCTGCACCAACAGACAGAATCAAGCAGTCTGCAAGCCACCATCAGCAAGAATTTAAAAGATGAGATAATCGTGGTAGGCAGTAGAAGAAAGGTGCAGTATTAGCAGTCATTTAAATGTCATCTTGGAGCAGCCTGCAGATTTTACCTTTTGCTTTTGGCTCTGTCAGTATGGTCCCCCTCTTTGTGATACCTACCCCTGTCCTTTCTCCCCTTTCTCTGTTTACTATTCTCTTGTTCTTTGTCCTTTGTTTGTCCTTCACTTTTACATTTTTCTGGTTTCTTTTCTACATTTCTATTACTCTGCCCACTTTTCCATATGCTCCTCAATCACCATCAGTAGAAAACACACTTTCTTCCCAAACAGAATGAGCAAAACCCTTACAGGAAGACATTTTAGCACAGAATATTGAAATTGATTCTTTGAAGTACTTTTCATGCAGTTTGGTTTTTGCTCATGAACTCTCTGCCTACCTCTTGCCCTCAAGATTTCTACCTACTTTCTCTTCCAGTAGATTTAGTATTTCTGTTGTAAGGTGCAGATCTTTGATCCATTTGGACTTTATTTTAGTGCATGGCGATAGACTTGGGTCTAGTTTTACTCTTGATTATGTGCAATGTCAATTTTTCCAGCACCATTTGTTAAAGAGGCCATCTTTCCTCCAGGAAACCTGTTTGGCCCCTTTGGCAAAGATTAGGTGGCTGAGTGTGTTTATAGCTATGTATGCATCATCTAATGTGTTCCACTCATCCTCAGATCTGTTTTTTGCCAATTTCATGCTGATTTTATCATAGCAGCTTTGTAGTATAATTTCAAGTCAGGGATTGTGATGCCTTCTGGCTTTCTTTTGTTGCCCAGGATTGCTTTTGCTATTCTAGGTCTCTTCTGGTTCTAGATCAATTTCAGAAGTGTTTTTGCTAGATCTGTGAGGTATGCTAATGGTATAGCATTAGCTTTGATTGGGCTTGCATCAAATCTGTAAAACAGTTCTGGAAGTATGGTCATTTTCACTATGCTGCTTCTTCCTATCCATGATCAAGGGATAGCTTTCCATTTTCTGATATCCTCTTCAATCGCTTTTTTCAGAGTACCATAATTTTCAATATATAGAAATTTTACTCCATTTGTTAGATTGATTCAGAAGTATTTCATGTTTTTGGTACAATTGTGAAGAGTGTTGTTTCTCTAATTTCTCTTTTAATGAGATTTTGTCTGTATACAGAAAGGCTATTGATTTCTGAGTGTTGACTTTATATTCATCTACACTACTGAATTTGTTTATTAAGTCTAAATGTCTTTTGATGGAGTTTTTTTGATCTTCTATGCAGGGTATCATGTCAACTGCAAATAATGATAATTTAACTTCTACTTTTCCTATCTTTATTCCTTTCATTTCTCTCTCTTGTCTGATTGCTCTGGCTAATGTTTCCAGAACTATGTTGAATAGGAGTGGTGACAGTGGACAACCTTGTCTTATTCCTTATTTTTGAGTGAAAGCTCTCAGTTTTCATCCATTTAGTATATTGTTGGCTGTTGATTTGTCATAGATGGCTTTTATCACATTGAGGTAAAGACCATCTATTCTGATTTTCCATAGGATATTTATCATGAATGAGTGTTGAACTTTGTCAACAGCTTTTTCTCCATGGACAAGAAGTGCTCATGTCAGAAGAGCTCTGTTGCTGGACACGAGAGATTTGGGTCAGTAGTTCTACAGAAAATTGAATCAGAATAAATACAGGCCAGAATTCAGGAAAAGGAGAGTTATGACCATGTTGCAGAAGATAACATGACTATATTTGAATAAATGTGGACCTTTGTGCTTGAATAAATGTAGACTGCTATAAATGAATAAATAAGCTAAATCCTAAAAATAAAACATATTGCATCTTTTGGAGCAAAATTAATATAAGAACCATTCTTTTATTCAGGGAAATATGATAGGTATTACCATATAAATTTCCATTTTATATTTTAAACAAATGCATGTTATTTCATGGAATGTTATGAATATATGTATTGTAAGTATATACATCACACAACATTTTTTTTATCCATAAATCAAAAGATAGGTCTTTGAACTTGACTATTATGAATAGTAGTACTGTGACCATATATGTACACATTTTACATGCATATTTATTTTCATTTCTTTTACATATATTTCTAGGGCTAAAAAACCTTACGTTTACAATTTTGAGGAACTTAGTTATTGTTCAACATTAGCTGCATAATTTTATATTTCCTTCCAAAATGAATAAGACTACTATTGTTTTACAGTTTTTGCAACACTTGCTATTTTTTGTTTCTTTTTATAATTTGCCTATCCTTGTGAATGTGAAAAAAATCCCCTTATGGCTTTTATTTGCATTTACTTAATGACTAATAATATTGAGCATATCTTTATGTGGTTATTTGATATAAATATTATTTAAAGAAAAATCTATTCTGTTCTTTGTCTTTTATTCTCTAGTCATCTTTCTCTCTCCCTTTCTTTCTCTCTCTCTCTCTTTCTTTCTTTCTTTCCTTTTTTTTCTTTTTTTTTTTTGGTACCAGGGATCAAATTCAACATCTTGTGCTAGCCAGGCAGGTGGTTGTGCCACTGAAGTATAACCCCACCCCCCTAGTCATATTTCTAAATGAAGTAGTTTTTGATTATGTGTTGTAACATAACACTATGAAGTACATAAAGGGGTCAGAACTATCTATCCTTCACCTTTTAAAAACATATTACCTAGACAGAGAAACAAAATCTCACAGACATTAGCAAAGAAGAACTAGATAATAAATGTCTGAACAGGGTAGAAGAGACACTTTATCAATTTTCCACTAAGACCCTATAATTAACTGTCCACTGTGGGACATTTCGAAAATTCAGTGAGAATTTAGGAAAGTTGAGATCAGTAAGGGTCCAAAGATCACAGAGGAAGATTTAACTTAATAATTGCAATGTGATGCATTAATAAGGGCTAAGATTTTAAAAAATCTAACAGAAGGAACTTTGCGGTAATACTAAAAAATAAAATGAAGAAAATGCATTACTCCAGTAGGTTATCATTCATTACATAGCAATTGTTAGGTGTTAAAGCTCCTAAATGAATGAGTCTCATAAATTTAATAACTAAGCATTGTAGACATACATAAAACCTATCCATGTGCTATAGTTACTGAAATCAATAAATACATGTTGAATAGCTCCTACATCCCAAACACTGTGATCAGATCAAATGAAAAAATTCATACTAATGCATGAATAAAAAGATAAAGGAAAATACCATCTATGTAAATCTTTATGTCTGTAAATAATGATTTAATACATCTTTCAATATCATATTTTGGCTGGACACACTAAAACATCATGTTTAAAATAAAACATGATGAGGGCCTAATCTAAGTCATTTTAAATTTTCTTTCTGTAGAGCTAGCCACTCTCAGCTCTTTAAGCTGATTATTCTAGCACATCTTTCTAAGCAACTTGCTCATACTACTGTTTTGTGGTTTGTAAAATTTAGATACTAGCTACTGATTTCTATTTTATCCCACCTACTTTTCTCCAAGAATAGGCCAAAATAAAGTTTTGTTGTAAGCCCTTTGTCAATAGAATTGGACTACTGTAAAGAGTAAAAAAAATTAGAATGTGAAAGAAAACATAGCCTTTTAAACAAATTATGCTGGAGAAACTGTTTAACTTTGTACAGAAGAATAAATATAGAGTCATATTTCTCACCCTTTACTAAATTAAAATCGAAGATATAGATACAAAAATAGAAACACTGAATCTGTTGGAGGAAAAATGGTAACGTTCCTGAAGACAAAGTCTTAGCAAAGATTTTCTGAAAAAGCAAAAATTCCAGTTGCACGAGATATAATACAAAGTATTGATGAATGTGATTATATAAAATTGAAAAGCAACTCCATAGCAAAGGAATCAACAAAGTGCAGATACAAATTTTAGAACGGGAGAAAATTTTCTCCAGATACTCATTGGTTAGAGGGACAATAACTGGAAAATATAAAGAATACAAATAATTAGACCACCCAAATTAAAAGACAATTAAAAATGTGCAATTGAAATACACATTTCTCAGAAGAAGAAAAAATAGCCAGCAAATACATAAGACCATGTTCAGCATCATTGGTCCTTAGAAAAACCCAAATAAAACAACCCTGAGATTCCATGTTACTCTAGTAAGAATGGTTATTGTCAAGGACTTAAAAAGTGATTTCTCACAAAGTTATGAGGAAAAGGGAATCCTTATACATTATTGCTCAAAGTAAGCTATAAAAAATCACTATGGAAATGCCCCAGAAAACTAAATAGAAAAAAATCCCATTGAACCCATCTCTACTTCTTCTGAAGGTCTTCCAGAAAAATTAAAATCATTTTATTACAGTGGTACGTGCATAGCCATTGTTAGTAGCACCAAAGTCATAACAACTAAATTATGGAAGCAACCTATACACCTACCAACAGATGAATAAATATAAATATATAGATAGATAGATAGATAGATAGATAGATAGATAGATAGATATTGGAGTAATATTCAGACATAAATGATACTCTTCAGACCTCTGTAGGAAAATGGTTGAGTGTTGAGAGCAAAATGCCAAGTAAAATAAATTAGTCACCTATGGTAAAATATCTCACAGTCATCTGTAAGATGACAGACCCAAAATGTAAATTAATGTAAAGAACAAATTAAAATAGATATTGTAGGAAACAGGGAGGTGAATTCTATGGAGATGAAAAGGGTATCTAGATAGACAGAAGTGAAGTCAGGGGGCAAGCAGGAGTAAAATGATGAAGATGTGCTATGTATATTTACCAATTCCCCAAGATAATCTGACTATTATGTACTATAAATATATACTAATAAAGAATAAAGTAGGGGCCAGGGATATACCTCAGTGACACAAGAGCCTGCCTAGCCAGCACAAGGTCCTGAGTTCAATTCCTGGTACTAAAAAAAAGAATAAAATAAAATGACAAAAAACATTGCAAATATTTGTTACCATTCTAATTGCTGTGGACAACTAAGTCCTCATTCCTTTTGAACTTTTTGAGAAGCTGTGTAAATTGCTTCTTAATACTTTCTAGAAGAGAGACAGAGTAAGGAAGCAAGAATTCATCAATCTCCATTTATCCTTGCTCAAGAACAGTTCCTCAGGTTGTTAAGTCTCCAAAATTTCTTAATTTGCACATGCACTTGTTACAGAACAGACACAGAAATAAGTATTATATAGTTATAGCTGTGGCAAGGTTCTATGAAGTTTCAGGATCATTGAGTTGATTTCCACACCAGTAGACAAAGAAAGATCTGTGACAAATTACATGATGTAGGACAAAAGAAAGATAACATATAATGCACTGTTTAGATAAGTCAGATCTGATTATATCCTCCAAAAAGGAAATCTATTTTAAATCTTTCATGAAAGTAATCAACTGAACTATCTCCCAAAGATTTATCAGAGAGTTATAGGAGAAATTAAACTTGCCAGTGTAAAACTTTCCCAAGGCTACAATTAATACACATTGGCTTCCTTCTCCACCACCCATCTTATATTTCCATTACACTGTGCCAGGACGTGAGGAACTCTAAGTTGCCTGCTTTGTGTTCCAACCAAGACCTTCATCTCGCAATGTTCTTGAGCACTTAATTTTTGCATAACCCTTGTTGGTTCATAGTTGCTAACACATTTGATGTTATCAGTGAACATACAAGTTGCTAAGTACCTCCATGTATGTCTTTATTTCTTAATGTGCTCCATCTTACCTATTTTGCATAGCAGAAAATCTAAGTCCTTACTTTGATTTGTAATCTGGTTCAGTAACCTCTAGCAGTATGGTCATCTTGCACAACAAGGACAACAAGGCAAAAATACATCTGGAAGACATGGTTTCATGTATTGAAAAACTTTTCTGGATTTTCTGCTTGAAAAAGATCTTCTTATCTTAGTTACTTTTCTTACTGGTGAGACAAATACCCAACAGCCACAGGTTAAAGGAGGAAACGTTTATTTCACCTCACATTTTATAGAGGTTTCTATCTATTGTTGGATGGCCCCAAGGCAGGGTGGCATAGAAGAGGGCTATCTCAGAGGCGAAACAGTTCCTGATAGAGCAGACCAGATGCAGCAAAGCAATGAAGCAAGCCTCCCTTTCCCTTTTATCTCATCCAGGCTACAACATTTTTGAGAGCTGCAACTCACAGCCAAGGTGGGCCTTCCCATTATCCACACCCAGAACTATGCTAAACCCATCAGTAGACTGATTTAGTGATTTACACTGTTGATACCAGTATCACACACCCTCGATCTAGAGAGCTTCAAATAGTCCCGTCCCACCTATGAGCACATGAGGCCTTGAGCTGACATCTAGATTCAAGCCATACTACTTCCCAAGATTGATAGGCTATAAAGTATAGATTTACTGACTGAATCCTTTAATTTCTTAAGGAGAAAATTAGTCCTACTTCTACTACCTGTTTCCCTATATTTTTGCTACTGCAGGCACCAAAAAAATTGTATCAGCATTTATTTCAGTATAATTACTGGTCCAAGAGGACAATGCTTCACATATAGGCCTCTTCTAAAGCTGAGTCATTAATAAGCCATATATTAAGTTAACTGCTTCAATGTGATGAAGCATATGGTAATTTCCATAGATTCTATACTGAAGCTACTGTTGTCACAGCTTTCTTACTGTAATATAGAACCCTTCATCTGATGCAATATTATCCATATTATTACACTGGTAAATCAGGTATTATTTAAGCCTCTGGATATTGGTTCAAGTAGAGTCACTGAGGCAAAGAAGATAATCTAAAATGGGGAAAGAATTCAATATTTGATAAAGAATATTTGTTCTCTTTCAGTTGATAAGTGGTAAATTAGATATATCACCAGTTAGTTGACTGGTTTCCCATACAGATGAAACCAAGTTAAGGGTTCAATATGTTTCCTTAATGCTAGCACTTTATAATGGCATAGTTAGCTCACCTTTGGTAAGATGATGCTCTTGTTTGGATAATTGTCCTCAAAAGGTCCATGTGTCAAGTTTGCCCTCAGTGTGATGCTGTTAAGATGTGTGGTGCAAGGTCCTGAGTTTCATTCCTGGTACCAGAAAAAAAGAAACTTAAGATGTGTGGTGAACTTTTAGAAGGTAGAGCTTAATGTGAGATCCTTAAATCAATGAGGGCAAGCACTCAAAGTGAATTATGGAACTGAAGTCTTTTGCTATTACATTTTGCTTCTTTGATGAGGAGAGTGTTTTGCTCTAGCTTGTGCTCTTGCCCTGGTGTGCCAACCCACTACAGGCCCAAAACTGTGGGGTCAATTGCTCAGAAACTGGAACTTACAAAACTTATGTTTACCGAGCGTAAACCTTTTTACTTTACAAGTTAATCATCTCAAATATACCTGCAGTTATGTGAAACTAATACACAGTATAATTTCCACTGTCACTATGAGTATCCTCTTTGTAGGCAATGAGTAAGAACGGGGGTAGCGAAGCTGAGGACACATGAAGAAGCATCCTGTACACTTGGATGTTGTGTGATATGTCTTCTACTTGATGTTCTTGATAGAGTTAAGTATTAAAAATAAAATTTCCCATGATTTGTACCCTTTATGAAATAATTACCTTCCTGCTTCTTTTATAAGTGTTTTTAGAACTTTCAGTTTTTTTCTGCAGTCAAAGTCCTTGAAGTGCATATATACCTTCTCTCAGGACATTAAGCCAAACACACAAGGTGAAAAACCCAATTCAAGAATATACTGGTATCTCTTTCTACTGGAATAGCTTTCTCTTCACCGTTGGCTTTCAGCCAATTGTGAATGTGGCCATAGTATTGCAGTAGTCTACTCTCAGCTGTGATTAAACTTGTCAGGCCAATGTACGTGTCAGCCAGTTTGAAGAAAATATGTATAAAATTGCCATATCATATACCTTTCTGGAATGTTTAAGACTAGAAAACAATACACTTCAGTGCATGTAAATTTCTGTGTTCATTTATTTTTCTCTTTCTATACTTAATGTTGCTGTTAGGAGTATAACTTTTTAGATTTGCCTCTAGTTATTTATGGTCTATACCTCCTAGCATCTATTTATTTGTCATTTTGTTTCAACTGATGTAAAATTTCACCTACCTTGTGCTTTATATTGAGTGCTCACTTCAGAGACATAGCTTTGAGAGTTTTTTTAATTTGAGTGCTATTGCAATTTAATTCATATAGCTCATTTTTCATGTTTCATGAAGGAAATAGTTTCATAAATCTGAGGGCACCAGTTCAACACTTGGTTTTAATTTTACTTTAACATTCTGAATATTCTCTATTTCATTCAGATTATTATCCAAAAAGTTTGTCTTAAGGATGCTGTAATATCTCCTTTTCAGTTTCACAGAACTCTTTTTGTCTTGCTCTACAATGAAAGGTTATTACTTGGTATACCAATTGTTAGTGTTTTATATAGCATGCTTTATGTTTTAATGGAAAATATGTATATAAAGCACAGTGCTCTGCCCAACACTGACATAATGCCTTTTTTCTTTCTCTCCATCTCTCTGCCTTTGTTTTTTCACATTTGACTTATTTATACTATGGTTGATTCTAAAGCAGACAGTTTCAGACTGACTCTTTCATCAGCATATCCTTTCTCTTTGTTTATTGACTTCCTTTATGCTTAATTTATACACAAAACATAAAAATTACAAATATTCATGGGATCTCCTGTAATATTTGATTCTGTACACATTGCATTGTTTTAAGATATTTGTCTCCCCTAGAATTTGTCATTTATTTCTAGTAAATATTTTTAAAGTTCTTGTAGTCTTTAAATAAATAGTATAATATTATTACCTATAGTCACCATACTTGGCAATATTATCCCAGTTTTGTATTCAGGTCTTAATGTGATATGGAATCCCTGTTACTTTCTCAACCATTGGTAAGCCCAGCTATTATAAGTGATGGCAATTTTAGTGAAAGCAATTCAATCCATGTGTTGCAGCTATAGAATAAGTCTTACCTTGCCCAATACTGATGTTATATTATATAGTAATGCTATAGTAAATTAATTTTATATATAATTATTATATATTATAGATTATTTATATATATTTATTAATTAATGACTGGGTGTTTCTTTTTTTTGTCCATTCTAGATTTGAGTTTTCCTTAGTCTTTTCTCCTTCTGTAGTAGATTTCAGACTGTCCAAAACTTTTTTATTTAACAAGGAAATCTTTCAATCTGCTACCTAAGCGGTATCAAATAGGCAGTTTAGTAAAGACTTTCACTGAATTCTCTTTTTACCATGGCAATGGAATTCCTGCCTCTTTTTCTAGCATTCTTGATCCAGAGTGTCTCACTCACATTCAGTATCCTCAATATGAAACTATTAGTTTCCTAGCTGTACTTCTTGAAGAAAAGAATTTGTACAACTTACTGTTGAACATATTTATTTTCAAGTTACCCTCCTGTTTTTCTACTTTCACATATATCACTATCTTCAGTAATACTAGATTTGTCAGATTGCTGAAACTTTCAAAGGTTACACAGTTCCAATGGACTTTTGTCTTATTGCTACCCCCTTAACATATTCACTATAATCTTCATTTTCTCCAATCTCTCTTTCCCTTTCCATCTCCCTCGCGCTCTTTCTCTCACCTACTCTTCCTCCCTCCCTCCCTTCTCCTCCCTTTCTTGGTCTTAATGCCCTTTCTGTTCCTTTTTTGTCATTTTACTCACACTGGGGAGAAAGTGAGCAGAGATAAGAATTTGTTTTGCCAACACATTTTTCCAAAAGCACACAAATATATTTTATCTATCTCCTGAAGAAGATGGCTTCACCATGTTTCATTTTTGCCGAGGATTAGGCATACATATAGTTTTCTATCCTCTTGAGAGATTCACAATACTAAATAAATATAAAGACGATGTCATTGTGCTAACTCTCATCTCACACCATTGCTGATTTAATAAATCTATCTAACTGTGTTGTTTTCTAGTTCCTTAATTGTGGCAATAAGTGAGTTTTTATTCTTTGTAATTTTCATTAGTGTATGCCTGCAATACTTGTTTACATTCCTTGGAAGAAATTGGTATACACACACAATAAATCTTAATTCAACTTTTCATCCCTCTTTCCCCACCCTCCACCTTTTGACCCTCTTCCTATCTGAGATACATCTATCTTTCTACTTTCTTTCTTTCTTTCTTTCTTTTTTTTTTTTCCTGTACCGGGAATTGAACTCATGACCTTGCAGTTGCCAGGCAGGCACTGTGCCACTGAGCTAAATCCCCAGCTCCCTCTCTACTTTCTATTATCTTTTATTTTGTCCTTTATTTCTATTTTGGGTTTCTCATATAAGAGAAAACATGCAATAGTTAAGCTGTGTGTCTAATTTATTTCACTTAATGTTGTGGTCTCAAAGTGCATTCATTTTCTTACAAATTACTCAAGTTTATCATTCTTTATGTCAGAGTAGTACTGTACTGTGTGTAAATACCACAGTTTCTTTATCCATTTGTCTGTTGGACATATAGACAGTTTCCAAGGTTTAGTTATTATAACTTTTGCTGCTATAAACATGGATGCACACAACACTGTAATGTGGTGTATTTAATCCTTTGGGAAAATACCTAAAAGTAGAACAAATGCTGTCAAAGAAAAAAGGAACACTTCTACACTTGGTGGGAATGTTAACTAGTACAACCACTATGGAAATTAGTTAATTTTTATTCTAAAAAATGATCTGCTCAGACAGAGAAAGTCTAGTTTCCAGGCAAGCATTCATATATATTCACTGTCTAATATGCAATGTTTTCACCATTTTTTATGCTTTGAATCTTGATTTACATTTGTATGAAAGTTTTAAATTACACAGCTCAGCACAATTCTAAGTGTTGCATTTTTATATTTTACTCACACCTATCAATTATCTCCACAAAAGTCAAGTCTAGGGATTGTTATTTAATTTTCAAGCAGTTTATGTCACTATTTAAAAATGTAGCAGGAACAGGAGAATAGATCAGGTACAAAAAAATCGTCAAAATCAGTTGAATATTTTCAACAAGATTAATTATCCAGTGGTACATCAGCTCACAAACTTAATTCTTTCCACTATCTTGATTGTAAATCAAATTAGAGAAGAACCTAATCAAATTCAATGGTTAGGTTCAATGTTGACATTATGGGAAAATTTGATTTGGCTCTCTTCCAATTTAGTTTGAGATGAGAATCTTGGAAAGAACTGAGTTCATGGACCACAGTACCACTATATTCTGTTTTGAAATAGTGCTTAGAGTATAATTCTTCACTATTTGACATCACTGTTTCTTTCAATTCTTATCTTACCACTATTCCTCTTCAGGAACTCAACCCTCCATCAACCTTATATTTTCTTTCTATCGGTATTTCAACATTCCATATTCATACTTGTATTCCATTATTTACTTGGATACCCATCTGGCAAACTATTTGCCAAATTAAAACTTTTTTCATTTTCTAAGGTACAATTGCATTGCTACCAAATAACCTTTCTTCACTCCTCTGGTCTCAAGTGATCAAAACTTTTTAAAAATTTCCCTGGTACCATTACTTTATCATTTGCACAGCTCTAACCTTGAATTATATCTATTTTTATTCATGTTGCATATTTCCTACTAAGAATAACCAAGGCAATAAAAATAGGATGGTTAAAAATTTGGGTTATGTCATCATCTATATCTAGTTTTGAATTTAACTTTGTCATTCACTAACAGTATGACTTTGGGCAAATCACTGAGTCACTGAGATTGTCAAATTTGGTATTTGTGAAAATGAGGAGATAACTATCTAGTAGTGTTGTTTTCATGATTAAATACGATTACGTATTTCATATTCCTTATATAGGTTACAATATTATAACTAAAATGTTGATTATAATTGTGTTATTTGTACAGACTTTAAGAGGTTACATATGAAACCATGGATATTTGTTGCTTTATTTGTGCCATATCACACAGCACAGGTAAAACATACAGTTTGTGAATGATTTTATCTATCTTTTAATAAATGCTCTTGCCCTATAGTACTTATATGAGAATTTCCATAAAATTCTGAGGATATTTAAGATACAGTCATAACCTCTGGATCAGAAGTAACAACCACAAATGAAGAACTCCATGTTTCTAACATTTGCTTCTGGGATTATTCTGAACTTTGAACTTTCTCTACATTAACAGGGCAAGAAGCTCCAGAAGAACTTTTTGATAATAATTTGAGTTAAGAGATAAATCTCAAGTGAATGGAACCCTACAAAACTGAGGGCCAAAGTCTTTTAAAGGGATTTAGAGACAAATATTTCCTCTGTTCAGTTATAGACACTGAAATAAGTTTTACTGAAGAAGGAAAGGCGTGGAGCACATGCCTACACTCAGACACTGTTAACAGATGGCCAGTGAATGTGCTCTGATTCCCTAGGCTGGCAGTTTGCACATTCTAACCCTGCCATGGGACAGTCACACAATAATTAATTTTCAACTATCAAAGATATTTCACAGTTTTTCTGTATGAAACACTGTGGCTACAAAAACTCTTCTTTTAGTGTTCCTGACTCATTTCTAACTTTTCTCACATCTGAACACACTGGAGAACTTAAGCCTACATGGCGCAAAATGACTGTTTCCAACCTGACAAACTTTTACTCTGGTCTTGTTATTGGGGGCCCTTAGGCTGTGAAACGAGCTTTCATGGGTTTGTTTGTCACAGATGTAGACACTTGACTTGTTTACGAAAGAAATCTGTGTAAGCATGCCAAGGAGCACACGAGGCTGTCTTTGAATGTATGAGCAGTGTCATCATTGTCCTTGAGGGAGAACACCTGCTATGGTGCCATCACCAATTAGCTCTTCCCTTTCTTCCTGTCTTCCTCTCCAGGAGGCTTACTCTCCAGTTCCTTGTGTTTTATCTTTAAAGTGTCACAGGATTGGATTCAGTGGTGAATCATGTTCAATTAGAACATTGCATGTCCTTTTGAAAATGTCTTGAAAAAATAAATAAAATGTCTTGGCTTCTTAGTGACAGAGAATGTTCATATGGTCTTGTATAGAGCAAGTATTCCCCACTAATAAAATCTCATCATCTTGTACATATTTTTCTTTCTGTCTTCATTGAGACTCTTCCTTGACAAATAGGAATTCTCTAATATATAGACAGAGTCCACCAAAAGTGTCTATGCATTTTGGCAGTTAGCTGTACTAATACATATCTGGAAGCTAATGGCCACTACTTTGACCACCTCTTGTAATTGTAGATGCCAAAGTTAACTTATATTAATCTCATGATGTCTCAATAAATTTGCTATTAAAATATTTGTACAAGTTTTTTTTCCTGATGTATACTTTCCTGGCAGAGTCTACATCGTCTATATATTTATAGGTATCAGAGATAGTAAAATGTCGACTACAATCATACTAATTAACATACGTATGACATATTAGTATTTTTTTCATGGTGAAAATACCTAAGATCCATTCTTTCAGCAATTCTCAAGTGTACAATAAACTATGGGTAACTATAGTCACTACATGGTAGGTTACATTTCTAGAATTTGTTATCTTGTATAACAAAAACATTGTACACTTTGAACATCTCTTCATTTGTCCTTCTGCTATCCCCAGCCCCTAGCAGCCACCATTATACTCTCCACTTCTGTGAGTTAAACTATTTTAGGTTCCACATATGACTAAGATCATGATGTATTTTTTCCTTTGTGTTTGGCATATTTCACTTATAATGTCCTCCAGACTAATTCATATTCACAAAACCAAGTGATGTGAACAACCTAAATGTTCATCAAAGGATGAATATAGAAAATATGGAACACACACACATATTACATGCAATGAAAATATTCATCTTTAATTATCAAAGATGAAAATCAGACATGTGGCTTTAAATGAACCTTAACTGAACATGAAAGAAATCACTTGTTAAAATGGTAAAACTATGTGACAGACTAGATTATATTTATAGCTGAATGGTAAGATTTGCCAAATTTATCCTTAGCCCAGTGAAAAAAGGCAATTTGCAAGTGGCTATAAGTAGAAAGAATTGATTACATTCCTAAAGAAAGCCTTGTTGAATATCATATTTTCCTAACATAAATTTTCCACAAATTAATATAAGGAATGCCAACTAATCATAGCAGAACCACACAAAACACCTGATGTGTTTTTTTCTTTGTCCACACAGTACTGCTGTATGCAATATTTTAATTTTTTATTTAGATATACACTTAGGAAATGTCACATAATTTTCACAAGTATATTCTTAGTCATTATTCTAATGCTAGGAGAAAATATCTAGCACCCACAACTTAAAGGAGGCTTATTTTGCTTTATGATTTCAGTCCACAGTTGGCTGTTTCCAAGACAGAAATGTCACAATGGATGTACACTGTGGAAGAAGGCCATTTAATCCATAGCAACCAGGAAAGAAGGAGGAAAGAAAGGAGTTAGAAAGAAGAACACTCCCTTACAGGTCACACCCTCAGTGACTTGACTGCAACCAGGGCCCATCTCCTAACACTCAACTACAGAATTCATCCATAGATCAATCCTGTGCTGAGCCTCGTGCCCCATAACCCAGTCAACTTCCAAACACATGAGGTTTGGAGGAGACATTTTAGATCTAAACATATCATTGCACCCTTTGCACACAATGTTTTATGTTCATCTAATTCTAAAAGCAATGTATTTAGTCCATCTCTCTAAAACTAAAATATGGGGCTGGGGTTATAGCTCAGGGGCATAAGCACCTGCCTGGCAAGTGCAAGGTCCTGAGTTTGATTCCTGGTACCAAAAAAAAAGTAAAACTAAAAAATGTGTTTAGTCAATTTCTAAGTTTTACCAGTTCCAGCATCAGTGAAAATTCCAAGGCCAATGTCTCCTAAAGGAAAAATCTTAGCTAGGAACCTGGACAAAAATGAAAAACAAATTTCAATACTTCCAAAGTACAGCAGCACAGGGTAAACATTCCTTTTCTAAAAAGGAGAGATAAGAGAGCAGAAAGGAATGGGGCCAAAACAAGACGGAAAATCAGCAGAGAAACATTAAATCCTGTAGTTCCATACCCAGGCCTAGTGTCGGGTTGTTCTAAAATATCTACCCCAAGGGATTATGGACAGTCCTGCCCATATGACTTTGTCAATGTTGCCAATTTTTTATATTTGTCAGTTTTGCTGCCACTAGCGCAAAATGCCAGACATGCACAATTGAAAAGAGTAGTTTAATTTGGCTTACATTTTGGGGAGATTCAGTACATGGTCATCTGTATCCAAGGTGGAAAAGCTATGGTGCAAAGCCATGAAGAAGCAAAACGCTTCACCTTATGAGAACCAGGACATAGTGAGAGAAGGAAGGAGACAGAGAGGGAGATATGTCTTCGAAAATACACCCCCAGTGACACACCACTTCTGAAAGGTCCCCTGTTGCTAACACCACATTTAACTGTGAACTCATCAGTGGAAAAACATCCTAATAAGTCAATAATCCAACCATATTCAAATCACACGAGTTTTGGAGGATATTCACATCTAAACAATAACAACTTCTTTTGAACAAAAGACACACAATTTCTTATCACCTGGTCTGAATTCTTGTATGACACTGATTGACTAGGACTAAGCAACAGCTTCTAAGAGAGTTATAAACCTCCACGGTTTTCCATTTGTATTGTTTCCCCAACTTTAATGTGTGATGGTGTTGAAATAAGCAGCATGTGGTTTGAATGGAAAGGCCTTAATACACTGTGCAATATAATCACAAGGTTTCTTGTAAAAGCAATATGGGAGGATGAAATCTAGTCTTGGAGATAAACAAAATTTAGTCTTAAAGATGGGCTAAATACATTTTTTTTAGAATTAGATGGACATAAGACTTTGTGGGCAATGTGTAAAGTACTATGTTTAGATCTAAAATGTCTTCCTCAAATCTCTTGTGCTTGGAAGTTGTGCTGATTATGGGGCACCAGACTCAGCACAGGATTTGTCTACTGATGAATGCCATAGTTGAGTGTGTGTCTTTAAATGTTTTTTTTTTTAATATATAGTACTTCTAAATTTCATTGAAAAAATTTCTGAATTTATTGGTCTTTGGATGGAGAAACTTATGGTATTAGTAGTCATGTGTGTTAGTTTCTTGTTATCATAACAAATTTTTACAACCTTAATGATATGACAAACCCCATTTATTCTTTTACAGCTATGAATATCAAATCTCTGAGAAGAGTGTTATGGGCAAAAATCACAGTATACACAAAAATAGTTCCCTCTGGATATTCTAAGGTGTAACATACTTTCTTAACTTTTTTTCATTTTGTAGAATGTATTCCTTGTCTCCTACACTATTTCTCCCAATTCCAACCTGTCTCTGTTGTCAGATTACCTACTCTGATTTTGATTTTGCTGCATTGCTTTCACAAGAAACTTTGGATTATATTGTACAGGTTGGAATGCTGCAGAATAATCTTCTCAACTCATATGCTTTTATTTAATCACATGTGTAAAGTACTCTTTTAACATATAAGGAAACTTATTCAAAAATTCTGGGGATTACTATGGGTGCAATTTCAGGGAGCCAATATTTAGCTTACTATACTTATGTCAACCCTTGGACCAACAATTCATTGATATACAATTATTAGTGGGGAATCATTACTGAGGTAACATCTTTTTTTATTTTAAAGAGAGTAGTAAATGAGAACCAAGCAAACAAAGAAATAAAACATGAGCAGCATAACAGTATCACAAATATAAACAAATCAAAGCAAGAACATTCAAAGTGACAGAGAGCCTCAAAACAAAATAATATGAAACAACAGTGGTTGTTACATTACATATCACTA
>NW_004955473.1:12485111-12489387 GCF_000276665.1 Chinchilla lanigera | reverse complement strand
AATTTCCTACTCATAAAAGAATACAAAATTAGGAACAGAAATATGGCTATTATTACAATAGAGTAAAATATACTACTAATTAGGCTCAGATAATTTGTAATTTGAAAACTAGTGTGAGTGATGTTTGTTAGAATTTTACCTTATGCACCAGAAACAAAGTTTTAGTCTCTGTAATAATCGAACTCAATATTTTGAACATTTCTCAATATTTTACTCAGGCAACATGTCTTTGGGACTATCCAATAAATAAGACATAATCAGAACTCCCTTCATCCTCTGTAAATGTAACAAAAAAAATTCCTAAACAGAAACAGTGCCTAGAAAGAAGCAGCACAGCTAATACAGGATAAATCCTTAAAGGATCCTATATATCCATCAACAGATAAATGGAAAAAGAAAATGTTGTGTTTATACACAGTGGAGTGGGACTCTGCCATAAAGGAGGATGGATATGAATCATTTGAAGGAAAATGGATGCACCTTGAAACCATAATTGAAGTGAAATACTGTGAATCAGGTGCACAAGCCTCAATATTAAATTATTTCCCTTGTATGAGAAACCCAAAATATAAATAAAGAGCAAAATAAAAGAGAGAAAATACAAAAGAGAGACATGAATCTTTTACAAAAGCGAAGAAGGCCAAGACATAGAAGAAAAGGAGCAGGGGGTAAAAAAGAATTAAGATGTGGTATATACATGTACCTAGTCCTCAAAATGAATGTTATCCTATGTTCTGGGAACATGTACTAATAAAAATAAAAATTACAAAAGAAAAAGAATTTTATATATTTAAGGGGAAAAATAAATATTCAAAGTAATACTTAATTGTAAGAAAGGGTTGATGTCATGCTTTACTGATTCTTAGAGCTTAGAACTGAAAAACTATCCCAGAGTTTGATTACTATATAGACCAAAACTTCTAACACTTTGGAAATATGACTGAGTGAAAGCAGAACCCTGAGGGGGTACTGTTAAAATGAAAAGCACTTTAAACAAATTCTGTTATTTTGTTAGAGTAATAGATTTTTAAATTTTATTTACTAGAATGGTAGGTTGAAGTGCTGAAAGCTAAAAAAAAGTAATCGGAGTAGCCAAAATGAAAGTTTAGTGATTGCCACTTAGGATGGGTCCCTGAGGAAATACAGCCTAGGGCAAGGTGTTCTTTTTATTAGGGAGGACAATCTTGTGGAGAAGAGTAATGAAAAAAAGAATATCAAGACAGAGCAGAAAAAATGCCAGTATCATGGAAAGATGTCAAACTTGCTACCCCTTGGTATTAAATGCAACTAGTTTACTGCAGGATATTCTTGTAAGAAGCCAAATAATTTTCTTTAAAATGTCTATCTCAGCCAAAACACAAAGAATTTATATGCGTTTCTCTTTGTTAGTGAAAATTTCACCATTGAGTCTTTAATTCCAACATTTTGATAGTTCATGTATTGATCTAAGCTTTCTGTCAAGAAAACTTAGCAAAGGAAATGAAAGATTTAGTGCATAAATGAGGTGAGATACATTCAACTAGGTCATATTTGAAATTAGTTTCTCCAGGCACCTGTTAAGAGAATGATTGCAAGAAGACTTTTTTTTTTTTTTTTTTTTTTTGTTTTTCTCTGGTACTGGGAACCGAACTCACGACCTTGCGCTTGCCAGGCAGGCGCTTTTGCCGCTGAGCTAAATCCCCAGCCCCGCAAAAAGACTTTGAAGACAAGTGATGCTGAAACATTCTGCAAAGGCACACAAAGGCTGGTTGACACAGATTCGAATTGTTATATCATATAACACCATGGGCCCCAAATTATTAAATGTCGCTCTGATAGAGGAAGAAGCAAAAAACCAATTCAGGATGAGCCTTTTAAATAAAACTTCAAAGTTCACAATATAGATAATACTAAAAAAGAAATGCAACAGTACAAAGTAGAGATATAAGTTTATTTCCAGAACAAAGTACAAGTTATAAGGAAAATCCAAAATTACTCCAACTGAATGTTTAATATCATCTAGGATTTCATACACTATTCTATGCTGCAAGTTTTTATACAGCCAACAAGCGACGTATAATTTTTAAATGGTTGAAAAAGTCAAAATAGTATTATGTGATGCCTGAAAATTATATGAAATTTAATTTCAATATCTGTAAACTTTTACTGAAGCATAGCTATTATTTCAAGGGAAATGGTTGCTTTCATACAAATATGCAGTTGTGTAGTTGCAAGAGAGATCATAGAGCCTGCTAGTATTCATTTTTACTATGTATCGGAATGCAGAAAAAGTTTGCTGACCTCAGTATAAGATGTAGATGGAATAAAATCCATGAAGAAATTAATTATGAAATAAACCATGTACAATATATAATGATAAAAGGAGGACAGTCTCCTCACTACATATGAAAATTCAATAAATGGACATGTACAAGCAGAAGAATCAAATTACATCATAATGTCTCATTATATACAAATATCAATTTGAAATGGATTAAAGACTTAAATGTAAGACCAAAAAAACTATAAAGGAAGTAGAGTAAATCATACAGAAAAAAAAGCTCTACAACATTAATATGTGAAGTGATTTTCTTGATCTGATTGCAAAAGCAGAAACCAAAGTAGGCAAATGGGATTATATCAAAATAAAAATCTTCTACTCAGCAAATTAACACCCACTACGATGAAGAATCACTTAAAGAATGTGGGAAAAATATTTGAAATCTAGATATTAGATACAGTTAATATCCAAAATTGTTACAGAAATCAACTCAACATTCAGAAAGAAATAATCTGATTTAAAAAGGGAAAAAATAGCTGATTATGTTTTACTTAGAATAAAACATACAAATGGCCAACAAATGTATAAAAACGCACAAGATTGGTAGACATCAAAGAAATGTAAATCAAAACCACATTGAGATATCACTAAATTCCATTGAGAATAACTACAAAACAGTAAATGATAAGTGGGCATGTCATAAAAAGAGTATGACAGTTTTTCAAAACAATTAAAAACAGAATTATCATATGGTTCAGCAATCCCACTAGTGGACACATATCCAAAGGAAATGAAATCTACATATCAAAACAGACACCTGCATTCACTTGTTTATTGCACTACTATTCATAATAGCCAAGATTTTGAATCAACCTAAATGTTCATCCATAGATGAATGGGTAAAGAAAATATTCTTCAGCCATTTAAATAATACAATATTTTCATTTCTAACAACAAGGATGATCCTAAAGGGCATTATGTCAAAAGAAGCCAGACCCCCAAAAAAGATGCATAATAATATTCATACATAGAGTAAAAAATTTCTCCATAAAAGTAGAGAGTGTAAAAGTTGTTAGAAGGCGTTGGGATTGTAAAAGGGAAAGGATGAAGAGATCATGGTTTATGAACTCATAATTGCAGTTAGACTGGAGCAATAAAATCATGATATCTATGTATATCATGATGATTATATTTAATGACAATATGTTCTTGATAAACACATGGATTAGATGTGTCCCCATCATAAAATTATAGTCATGAACTCATATATTTGTCAACTAAGAAGTTTGCAATCATACCACAATATATATTTACTTCTAAACATTGTTATATATGTTGAGAGCATACCATTTTATCTGTCCACTGAAAAATGACTATATTTGCAAAATAAAAAATTATTCTGGAAAAAGTCCTTTACAATTTCATCCAGTAATTTTTATATTTCAAGTTTTTATTTTTTGAATTTATTTTATTTTAAAGAGAAAAAAGTAAAAATAACAATAAATTAGAGTTTCAAAACAGGCTAGGAGGACAGTAACAATAATTAATACACTGTATTGCCGTCTACATAGCAGTTAGTCAGAATACAAGATATAGGCATGCTATCTTGTCCAAATAATTTTAGCACAGAACTTTCTTCTCAGTGAACTAAAAGAAACTGTCTGGATTACTATTTGAAATATTATATATATATATATATATATTTTTTTTCCTTTTCCCTTCTTTTCTTTCCCCTTTCACCTATCACAGTTTCTCTCTTTTTACAGATAGGGAAAAATAAAAATAAAATAAAAGACTTTCAAATCAGGCTAATAGGAGAGTAAGAATAATTAATATATGTGTTCTTTGTTATCTTCATAGTTACTCAGAGTAAAAAATATAGTTATGAAATAATGTCCATATAATTTTAGCACAGATCTTTCTTTTCAATGAATGAAGAGAAACTAGCTGTATAACTATTTTGTACAGATATATATATATTTTTTTCCTTTTTCTCTTCCTTTCTTTCCCCTTTCC
>NW_004955473.1:12483922-12485011 GCF_000276665.1 Chinchilla lanigera | reverse complement strand
ATAATTTTTCAGGGTACATCAATCTGGGTTGGAAGTTATTTTCTTTCAGTACCTGAAATATTTCACTCCAAGCTCTTGCCTTGATGGTTTGTGTTGGTAAGTCTGGCATGGTTCTAATAGGCTTACCTTTATACATGATCTGCTTCTTTTCTCTGAGAGCTTTTAATATTCTGAGCTTTTGTTGAGTTTCCTGGGATCTTGATCAGTATATGTGTGGGTGTAGATTTATTTTGGTTATGATTAGCTGGAGTTCTATATGCTTCACTCATCTGGATGTCAGATTCTTTTTCTATCTCTGGGAAATTTTCTGCTATTATTTCTGCCAATAGTCTTTTTATGTCATTTGTATTGACACTTGCCTTTTCACTAATACCTATTACTCTGACATTGTTTTCTTTGCTTCCTCTTGCAGTTGTTGAATTGTTATTTCCTGGCTCTTTGTTGTTTTTAAGAGATCCCTCCTTTCATGTTCATTAGTGTCAGTGCTGTCTTCAATTCTGAAAGTCTATCTTCAGCTTTGTTTAGGCGGTTTTGCAAGCTTTCAATGGAATTTTTATGTTCCTGGATGTCTGTTTGTATCTGTTTCATACCTTCTAGTTCTTTTCTATATTGTTCCTGAAGGTTTCCATGAGTTGTCTATGCTCTTCTCTTTTCTGGTCTATGTCCTCTTTGGATATGCTAAACATTTCTTTCATTATTGTTATCATTTATTTTCTCACCTGAGACCTTATTTCTGATCTGATGTCTTCTATGGCCTGATGGAGTTGTTTCTTTACCTCAATTACTATTGTTTCAGTAATTTCAAGTGTATGACTTCCAGGCTCTTCTGTGTTGATGTCTGCTGGACTTGTTTTGGGTGGTGTGGAGGTCTGGGATTGCATTTTGCTCCTTCACTTTGTCATTTTCGAAGATCCAGAGTCATCCTGAAGTGCAGCCTCACTCTTCTGATTGTTTGTGAGTGGCAAGGAGAGAGTTTATAGATCCACAGTGCTCAGTGCAGCACTGTGCTGGTGAGTATTGGCAATGTAGGGTCCCACATGCTCTGACCTTTCTTGCACTCAGTTGGCTCCCAGGAGTTTGTGGGAAGGG
>NW_004955473.1:12458021-12478747 GCF_000276665.1 Chinchilla lanigera | reverse complement strand
CATTTTGGATAACAAATGCTGTTGGGGCTGTAGGGAAAAAGGAACCCTTCTCCACTGTTGGTGGAAGTATAGACTGGTACAACCACTGTGGAAATTAGTGTGCAGATTCCTTTAAAAACTATTATTAGAGGTCCCATTCAACTCAGCCATTCTTTTCCTGAGTATCTTCTTGGAAGAATTAATAACATTGTACCATATCAATATATGTGCACATATGTTTATAGCAGCAGAATTTATAATAGCTAAATTTTGGAAAAAATCCAAATGCCTATCAACTGAAGAATGGATAAAAAGAGTGTGGGTTTTAAGTATACTCCAGCATACTGGAGTACTACTCAGTCATAAAGAAGGATAAACTTGAGACATTCCTAGGTAAATGGATGCACTTGAGACCATATTCTTAAGTGAAATAAGTCAGACACACATGTGTAAATATCACATTGTCTCTCTGGTTTGAGAAACTGAAAAAGTAATAAGGATCAAAATATACAATGATATTATGACATAAGAAGAAATTGTTCAAGAGGAAAGAGGAAATAGTAAGGGGGAGGGGGAAAGGAAGGAAGGGAAAAGGAAGAAAAATGATAAAATAGGATAAATCAGAAACAAGGCTTTGTAAATATGAGGGGAAGAAGTTTGAAGATAGAGGAAAGGACCTGGAAAAAAGGAATCAAAATATATACAGGTACAAATTCCCTATTATAAATGTGATTTTTATGTATATCTGAATTGTACCAATAAACTTCATTTTAAGATAATTTAAACATACAAAATTTGATTGTAATATGTCTTAATATAGACATTATTGAATTTATCCTTCTTGGGGTCTTTTGGATGTCAAGGACCTGGATCAATATTTTCTTCCTTAGATCTGGAAAGACATTATTTCTTTAATTAAATTCTCTGCTTTTTTATTTCTTTCTTCTATGTCTTGGATTCCAAAGTTATTCAGAGTAGTTCATTTGATTGTGTGACATAAATACTATAGAACATTACTACTTTTAAATATTACTCTAGAAATGGATAAGTTCATATTAGTGTTCTTAAAATTTTCTAATTCATTTTTGTTGCTCAAATTTGCTCTTGGAGGTCTCCATTTTTTTTTTTTTTTCAATTTAGGTATTTATTTCTCATCTTCACAATTCTGTTTGCTTATCTTTTCTATTTCCTATCTGTGTATGTTTTTGTATTGCTTGTAGAGTGTTTCATTTTCTGATTGAATTATTTGTCTATGTTTTCTTGTATTGCAATAATTATTTTGAATTTCTTTTTCAGAAATGGATAGATTTCCATTTCTTTAGGTTCAGGCACTAGAGATTTATTGGATTTTTGGTAATATCATATTTCTTTGCTTCTCTTCATTTTTTGTAGTTTTGTGTTGGTGCCCACGCTTTTGTTTATTGGTTCTTGTTCGCTTGGTTTTTTGTTTTGTTTTTTCATACAGGGAACTGAACTCAGGACCTTGTGCTTGCCAGGCAGGCACTGTGCTGCTGAGCTATCTCCCCAGCCCAGGTGCCTACACTTTTGAAGAAGGATCTACCTCTTTCAATATTTGCAAGGGAAATATTTCGGGAGGAAAAGATTCTTATCAGTTAGCATGGCTGTAGGTTCTGGGAGATTGTCATACATTTTCTGTAGAAATACCTGCTTCACTAGTCTTGGTCTTGGAAGAGAAAATCCATGGATGTATAACTTCTTCCAATCTCATAGAGCTGTGCTGGCTGCTGTAAATTTCCTTTCTCTTTTCACTAAAGCAGCACACTGATAGCCTTTGACATTAAAGGGATATTTTCACCCTCTCCTTCCCTCCTGAGGGAGAGGTCTCAAACCTTGGCACAACCTTCCCCAAATTCATTGAGTCACACAAACTGCCATAAACTATCTGTCAGTTCTACCTTGAGAAATCTACAGAAATTTGAGTGGTTGAGGGCAAGTTTCCCTTCTGTCTCTTCCTCATTTAGAGGAAATCTTTGGTTTATGCGTTTCTTTAATACCACAGTTATCCAAGCTGCTCAGAGACACCTTCCTCTTTTCCTTATGAAATTGCACTGAGAATTCATGAAGATGGGTGCAAGCTTCACGCCTCTCTATACTTTCTGAGGGCATCAAGGTTGGGGACTCTGTCTTATTTTTACAGTGTTTTTCAGGCTGTTCTTATTTGTTCCCAGGCATTTTAAGTATGCCAGTTGCCTCATTGAGCTGCATGGAGTGACAGAGAGCAGGTCTTTTAGTTAGTGCCCTAAAATGCTAGGAATGTCAGATGCTAACTCCACTCTTTCCCCTGAGGAAAAAAAAATCATAGGCATAGTGAATCTCTCTCAGTAATGAACTGAGCCAGTTTGCAGAAGAGGTTGACATGCTTAACGTGAAGCTATTCTTACCTCATGCGGCATTCCTTAGTTTTGTGCTTGTGTCAGATGTTACAACTCTTTAACTGCATTCTGGCATTCCTGTAAAGATACTTTGGCACATATCTCATTGTTTTATATTTTTATGGAAGTTAAGTGTAGAACTCCCTACTCTGCCATCAATTGAAATCACTGTGCAAGCAGCCAGCACAGCTCTCAGTTCTACTGTCCCTTAACTAATAGCAATGGTGATGGTCCGCCTGGTCTAATTCTGATCTTTAAGACAACACAATTCTAGTTCTTTAACATTAGGTGTTATATAATATTTTAGGGATTCATGTGTAGGTACACAGGTGTTTGTTTATATGTAAATACAAATAGGTAGTTTATCAAGATTTATGTTGATATCTAATATTTTTCAAATGGTATTCTGTGTTCAATTTTCTTCTCTTTGTTTTTCATTTGACACATGAAGAGAAGTTAGAGCTTATTGGATGACTCTGAAATTTACTGAAAGAAAGCATTTTTTCTTTTCTCATGTTTGGCAGGGTGAATTATATTAATATTTCTTAATAAAGAGTAAATTTTGAATTTCTGTCATGCAAATAAAATTACTTGATTTGGGCAAATTATGCTTGTACAACAATTTATAATTATGTGTGTAATTATTGTAATCATTATTTTTACATCAATATTCGTCTTGCAAATTGATTTCTCCTTTTAATCTATATTCTACAATTATGGATAGCAATAAAATATTATTCAGTTGTTTTTATTAATTTTCTCATACAATTAAATAGCATTTGGGATTACCTAACCCTTAAACATTTGACAAATTTTTTGTAAAATTATTTTATTCATAAAACCATAAGAAATTGATGTGTTAGTTAGACTCGGTCTCAAAAGCAGAAAAAGGAAAATTGAAAAGGGATGGGAATACACCCTAGTGCAATGGCCCCGGACTCAATCCTAGTTCTCAAAACAAAACAAAATACAGTAAAATAGTGAGGAAGGGACATAATAGTTTTTAGAAAATAATAAAAACAATCTAATTATAATAGAAAGAAGTCATAGAAACTTTTTCACAATCATTGTTGTTACCATATGCTTTCCAATTGTAATTATCAATTTTATTGTCAAGTCCATTGATATATGGAAATTTCCATTGATTTTATATATATATTGATTTTATATCTTTTATATATATTTTATACACATATTTATATTGATTGTATATATATTGATTATTATATTGATTTTATATATATATGATAGTTATGTTTTGTAAATTTTATTACTTTTAAAATTTTTATTTTTATTAATATATGTTTGCAGTACATAATGATTCTATTCCTCATGGGGAGTTGGCGCATGTGCATAATACATCTCAATTACTTCTTCCCATTCCCTTCTCCTCCCCCTACTCACCTTCCACCTCTTCTCCTCCTCTTTGCTGAAGATCTATTTCTCTGTTTCTTAGTATCTATCTTTTACTATGCTCCTTATTTATATTCTGATTTTTTCTTAATGTTATATTCACAAAGTTCATCCATTTTCCTAAGAAAGGCTCTAGTTTATACTTGTCTTCAACAAATATATGAACTGTGCTAGGAGAATTAGGATACAGCAGTGATAATATATAATACGGTCTCTACCATTACACAATTTATATCCTAGAAATGGATGTTTGAAAGCACACAGCTCAATAGAAATAACTATGTGTAAAGACGTGCATGTTAATTTGCTTTATGTTAGTAACTATTTTACTATATATTGGTTTTCCATGGTAACATGTTATAGACCTCATTTAACTTATATGTGTATATTTAAGGTATTTATGCTTAATTAAATATAATAAAATTTATTTAAATACATAAAGTATTATGAAAAAATAAAAAAGACCAAGATATGCTAAAATGAGGCATGAAACTTATTAAAGTGTCTTGGAAGACCTACTTGAGGAACAAATAATGGCAGAGACCAAAGTACTTCGAAAGGGTTACCCGTATGAAAATGAGGGGAAGACAATAGCTCTAGGGAAAGTAACATTGGCAAGATTCACAAATATTTTGATATTTCCGTCAATCTAAGCAGGAATATTGCAAAAGTAAAAGAATGTATTTGGAATCTCAGGAAATGCGACTGAATAAATGGAATTTTAGAGGCTCTGAATCAGAGTTTCAAGAAGGCAGGAAAAGTAGGAGTTTGTATGGACTATTCCTTGGTGAGAATGAACACAGCATAAGTGATCAAAAGAAGATAAAGAAAAGTGCATCGATAGAATGAAAATATCCACAAAAAAGTCCTATAAAGTCTTGACAAGTATCTGAAGCTTCTGGGCGTAATGTAATTCTCTATGCATTCTAGGTGCCTGTTGTCAGACAGTGGAAGTAACCAAAGTTCACGTTTCAAGTAGCAGGTGAAATTATGTGTGAGCCCAGTTTCTTGATAGCCTTTTAGCTCCATTTGAAAGGCTCCTTTATTGTTGCTTTTATTGTAATCTTCCCTCTGTTTTTAAAGACCTTGAATACCTGAAAATTAATATGGTTTGGTCCAGAGAACTCGGATACAATGGCATAAAATAAATTTGGAGACGTGGGGCAGCAAGGATGTCATTAATGATTTTCTAAGGCAATGTAAAGAATTGTCCATCAATAAAATGACAAACAATTAAAGATTTTAATACAAAGAGTTATATTTTTACCATCCAATTTATGTTTTAAAAATAGCACCTCCTGCATCTATGTGAAAAATAGATGATTAAGCTGTGTAAAAATATTAAAAATAAGGATGTCTACTACAAAACTGTAATGCTAATCAAATTGTGAGATATGATAAGGTCCCACAATAAGGTGACAGATACAGAGATGAAGGTAAAATAACTGATTGAAGATATAAATTGGACATGAAATTTATTGGATTCACTGATGCCATAGATGTAGGAGATGAAGAACATTGTGAAGTTATGGACGATACTTAGGTTATTACCTTGAGCTACTGGAAAATATTTTCAGATATATGAAGATGGAAAAATTGTGGATTATTAAGACAGTTTGGGGGTGAAAAATAAAGGCAGTGAATTGTGGACATGTTAAGATAGGGATATCTGTGTGACAGAAGTTCAATTGTCAAATAGTTTATAATGACAGTATATACTCAAGGGGAAGAACTGATTGAAAATCTATTTTGTGATTCACCCAAGTATAGTTTATAAATATTCTTGGTTCACAATTTTATTTTCGTTCACAAATTTCAAAATGTTTTCCTAACATTTTCTGGTAAAATAATTTTACTATACTGTGTTTTCCTCATTAATATAATTACATATAATGATGCTATAGCAGGGTTTGCAACCAGCACTGCAAAACAGAACTGGAAAACTTAGCTTTTTTGTTGAATAGAAGGGGCTTTGCTAAGCTTTCTCAGGCCTATGGCATAAACCGCTCCTGCACCTCTCCTTGGTCCGGATGAATGAACAGAATATGTAAATCTTGACACCAGTATATTCAAGTCCAATTGTAGCCCCTTAGGTCAGAGAGGGAGAGACTCAGGTCCAAAAGGGACAGAATAAGCATTAACATGTCTATTGATCCATTGTATTACTTCCTTTACCTTACCTTTTTAAAAAAGACCCCAATACTTATGAATAATGAGATGGTGATCTGAGGCAAATGGGCCCCTCCAAGTCCTCAGAGCTAGATGTGAATAAGTTCCTTTTTACCAAAATAAATGGCCTCTTTTGATATAGACAGAGACATCAAATAAACCTAAATATATGAATCTGCGTGGCTAGTAACCATTTTGGCACATCAACCAGGAGGTAAGTTCCTGCTACCAAAAGCCGTAGGTCTCCATGTTTTCACTCCATGGGAATTCCAATTGCAGCTGGGAACACTTTTGCACTTGGGAGCCTCACTCATTTATTGTTTATGTCATCAGCTACCTAAAAACACTTTTACGGGTAAAGAAAACTCTTTGCTTGGGGAACTGCAAAACATCACCTAGCTTCTCACTGAAAAGTGCAGTCCAGGAATGTACCGTCTCCACCATTTGGACCTTCTCTGAGGTTGCTCGGCAGTGCCATTTGGGTAAGGTAACCAACCAGCTGCACCACTTGCGACCTTTTGGACAAATTACATATCATTTTGTTGCACTGACTTGTCAGGGGTTGGCAATACCATTTGGGATAAGGATGTGTCTTCACCATTTGTAGATATTTAGAACTACTATAGGTCATTTAAAGCACTGACCAGTGTGAGAGGAGATTTGCAGGTTTTGTCAATTTGGAGTCAGTATTTATGTTGGATTGCTTTGGTTTTCTTATTCTCTTCTTATAATTACCTGTATTGTAGGGTAGGCATTAAGGTCTCAGTAACATATAGAAGCAGCCCAGATTCTATGATGAAGGGGCCACCCAAGCTTCATCTTCCCCACCATATGAATGCAAAGTCTCTCCTTTTATGACCTGATAGAGTTTGGTCAAGGATTTTCCCATTTTGGGGCAGAGTAATATCCTCCAAGGCAGTATTCAGTTCAATGTTAAAATCTATCCTACAAAGACCCTGGGCTTTGTCATTCTTTTCCTTGTATGTGGACCTTCACTTAAGCTATTGGAAGCTTTAAGCTATTTTGTGGTTTTATGAGCTAGTACGGATTCAAGATTGTTTAACAGGTTATCTGACAGCAAAGTTTGGATTAAGAGATTTTAAATAGCTAGAGACATTAGGGTGTGCTTAGAGATCAGTTGTGATTTGCTCAGGAATAAAATTCCTTTGTTGCTTTGTAGCTCCCTAGAGAAGTCTTATTTATCTGAGACTTACTAACAAGTAATTTTATTGTGATACAACATAGTCTACCTAACTAAAGTCAACTCTGATTTTATACAACTGTCTTTGAGAAAAATTTTTAGAGTAATTTTGGCCAGGATAATATCAATAGCTGCTTTCCTTACTCCTTTTCGGATTAGTGACAAGTTTAAGCAGGAATCTTGTGTGCTCAGTGGCCATGCTACTCTTTGGCAAATGTCCGTGAGTTCTTTATTGGAGTTTAAATTTCCCCTCATTTTAGCTAACAGTGCTTGGTGCATTGTAAAGCAGTTGTGTTTGAAAATATTTATCAAAACTTTTGTTTCCTGGAAATTGACTTTTGTCCCCTAACACCTCCATTCCTTAACTAGAAAAATGGATAAATTTGACTACAGATGGCTTGCCTTTGTGTTTTTCTTAGTGGGGAACATGATTCCTAAACAGTTTATTTTTTTTCATACTCAAGGCCCTGAGCAATAATGTAGGGATAAAATGTGTAAATTTCTCAATGGCTATGTCTACATTTTCACACAATGCAAAATATATTAAAAGTTGGGGCAGGAGCCTTTTAAATCAACTAAGACCTACTCTCAATAAAGGCAAGAAAAGAAAGCTTCAAGAAATTCAAAGTTAGATTAATACGACAAGTATATTCCTTTGGGATGTATATTTCTCACCTTGCTATGACCAACAATTTTACCTCCAAATATACAAATTTAAGACTAAAGGTTGTTTAAGACTGGTAAAAGGGAAATAATGCCGGTATAGTAAACTTTTGAAAAGCTGGTCAGTGATAAATCTAAGCTTTGTTTTATGTGTTAACATGCACATGTGCATTTTATGTTCTGTCTCTGTGGGTACTTATGTTTGTGTGTTGTTTAGATGGTACCAAATTTATTTAAAGAGAGCAGAACTCAGTAATTCAGAAAGCATAAACTCAAATGCCTTCTGGTTCACATGACTTAAGTGCATGTTTCAAAGATAAAATAAGATGTCTTCAGAAATATTAACATTCTTTTTGCCTATGTTAGCCAGTCAGAATTAAAGTTCAGGTGTTTAACTTTCAAAAGAGAAATTTCAGTTTTGCAACGTTTATAAGAAGTACTGAACAGCAGAAATACATGAAATTAAAATTATTGGGTTTGTTAGCATCCTAAAGATTCTTGAAAATCATGGTCAGTTGAACATTGAGATAATATGGCACTCACGTTAATATAACACAGGTTGGGCATCTTTTATTCAATAGCTTAAATTATTTAGCTTCTCAGAGATGTTATGTAGTAATAGTGTGAAGATTGTTTCTCATACAAGTTGAAGAAATCTTACATGGCAGTATTTTGCCAGACAGTTGTTAAAATAGTTATAGTTTCTAGGAAAATGGCTTTTAAGTCCCTATAAAAAGAAAATGCAAATCCTAATTTTAATGAGTGGAAGGGCCCAGTAACGCCATCCCTATGGTGATATGCACAGATTGGCAGCTTTTACTTGCTTTTTTTACTCTTCAGAAGTTGAGTTGAATTACATATATCCCAGATGGCGTGTTATGGTAATGAATTGGGAGCAACTGAAAAGTTTATTAGACATTATCTATTAAAAAAATCTATCTGTGAGCTTCCTTACTAAGCTTATGAGAATGAATAGGTAGCTTTTTCTTATGTGTTAACTTGTGTGTGAGTAAACATTGCCCAACCTACTTTTTCCTACTTTCCTTAAAATAGCTTGGTCTGAGCTGGGGATATAGCTCAGCGGCACATTGCCTGCCTGGCAAGTGTGAGGTAGTGAGTTTGATTCCCGGTACTAAAAACAAAGAAAGAAAACAAAACAAAACAAATCAAATTAGTGGGGGTACATATTTACATAGGTAATAACTTCCACAGCTCTGGAGTGATAAAGCATGATAAAGAAGGTGCTTATATACGATGGGTATTTCCCTCCCTAGTTTGTGGATATTTCTAGATAGTCTGAGTTCTGCAATTTCAAAGGCCCATGACCAGTAAAATATCTTTTATAGTCTTTCAAATGTATTCATTTGCAGCCATCCTTATTATTCAAGACAGTTTGCTTTTGGTGACATGATAATTTGGTTAAAAACATCATTGGAGCCAATGTAGATATTCAAGTTGAAAAGGCCCACAAAACACTTCAAAGATTTGTAAATAGCATTCTGTCATAGCAAGTGTAGCCACAATTTCTAGGTGCTGACTATGAGTTTTGAAATTTTTTTCTTCCTCCAAAAAAAAAATTGTTTACAGCTATTAACTTGTGTATGTCAGATGTTTTTCACTTTTTGGGCCACGTAGAGGTAACTGATAAAAAAAAAGTTGGATGGATATATAAGTAAAATGTCTGAGTTATTTACAATTAAGTTAAAACACTAAAATATTTGCTAATTATAAATGCATGTATTCTTTGCTCCTTAAAATTTATGAGAATGTATTTGAATCTACTGAATGTATTTCACAGATTGCTTGTATATATTCACATAACAGTGATCAAATGGGGTACAATGATTATTGGAAAATATAAACTTTGTCAAACTATAGATCAACAAATTAAGAATGAATTTCAAAGTATAAGCCTCCATTGATTGAGGGTTGTATTTATTCATCACTTTAAGATATGTTAAAGTTAATAATTTTATAAGCACAACTCATTTAACATTCTAGTAACAGTCAATTTTAAGCAAAAGAAAAACTTTTGTTGTGAAATCTTAATAGTCCTGACTTAAATCTGTTAATGAATTTATTTATATGGCCCAATGCTAGTAATTTTAAGAAATACTAACAAAGCTTACTTGCTTCTACAAAAAAGGTTTTGCAATTTTGAAAACAAGAATTTTGGACTTTTCCCATCCCAAGTGTATTGTGTGTTCTTTTCTAGGTGTAAAGACCCTATAATTATATATGATACTATATATGTATATATGATACAGTTTAGTATACAAATATGAGTAATAGCGTAATTTTTAAAATTACTGATAACCTATGTGTAGGCTGGGACAATTTTGTAATGATCTAAAAGTCATATTTTTTTGTTTCATTGTAAATTGGTCGTGTATGTTAACAAAATACCTTTCAAGTAAAAATTTCCTAATTAGATATAGCTTATACTAAGAAAAATAAGGAAGAATTCAAAATGTGATACACAGAAATAATGTCATTTTTTTTAAATGCACTTTTCCTGGTATAGTTCAGTCAGTCGTGGTTGCTGTGTTACAGTGCTTTAAAAGTACTAACTTGTTTTGCTAAATTGCTACCTCGTGCATTACTTGCACTGATATAACTGTCAAAAGTCATATTCTTCTTAGTCAGTAAGATAGAGTCTTGTTCAAAGAAAGGTTAGTTTTGGTAAAGTAGACAGAAAATTTTGCACACTGTTCAAAATTTTTACCTGTCTTCACGTGTGTAACTAAGGAATCCTAAATGTGTTACTAAACTATAATTGTTGATTTTGGCACTATTAATCTGAATGCTTTCTCCCAAATGGTAGTCCACATTGGTTTGCAAGAATATGGGATTCTAAATATTTCCTTGATATACCTTTCTGACAAAACTATGTCCCACAGAAATATTACATTTCTTGAATTAGGCATTAAATTACTTAGTTAAAGTCTACTGTACAGATGGATATGCTTTGCCATTATTGGCTTGTTTTATATCTATTGTTTGTCAAAGATATAATGTTCTCATGTGCTGACTTCTGAGTACACAGGATTACACTTTAACAAAAGACTCAAAATAAACTCAGCCTAAGAGCCAATCATTCTAAATTTCTCAAATTTGGCAAGAAGGGTTTTATGCCACTAACTTCAATCTTCTGTCACATTCCATCTTATCCTCTCAAGGGTGGGGCATGTTCTGACTGACCATCACAGGGGTAAGCTACCTCAGGCACCAAAAGACAAGGCCATAGATGGTCAACTGGTAATGTCTTTAGCAAAAGAAGAAAATGAATTCAGGCAAGGGGTGAAAATTGCAAGCATCAAAGAGTCACCTGTGCCTCACTCCTACAAAAATAAGTAGAGCCTAAAAAATCAACAGGCCCTTCTAGGAAGTGGGGCTATTAGACTTCTCTATGACATTGGTTTTCTCTTCATTTGACCTCACAATCTTTAGTGATACCTTTTCTGGTTCAAATGTCCAACTTCCCCTTACATGTACTCAAGATACCTTTGATGGAATCTATGCACCAGTCCATTATGAGAGATCCAGTCAGCTGGTTTGGCACGCCAAGACCCTAAAGACTGAAGGCCTAATTCACATAAAGAAAGAGTTTTAACTGGCAATACAAATGGAACTTTAAATGTTAGTTTTTTTCTTTTACAAACAGGTCGCCTCTCTATATTTCCTTAGGTCTAGGTCATAAACAGCTTTCCTACCTTTCATCAGCCCACGTGAATCCACAGAATATGCAAATCATGACAAAGTGAGGTCAAGCCCAATCTCATTCCCTAGGTAAGGGAGAGAGCGAGACCCAGGTCCAGGAGGAGATAGAACAAGCATTACTGTGTCTATTGTTTCATTGCATTCCCTTACTAATATTCTGTAACTATAGAAGACCCTTATCCACCTGTACACAATGTGATGGTGATTTGAGGCAAAAGCTTGCTTCATTTCCTCTGAGCTAGCTTTGAATAAATCCTTTTTCCCTTTTACCAAATAAAAGTTCTCCTTTGATTTGGCTAGTGGCAAGGAAAATCACCCTACGTGGTCTGTGACAGTTCGCACATCCCACAGATGTTGGAGCCTTTGTTTCCATGGTGATGATGATGAGAAATACTTCAGATCTTTGAGATGGGGCATAGTTGGGGGGTCTTAGCTTATTGGGAGTACTGCCCTCAGAAGTGAATACTGGTTTCCAGAAAAGACTTTCCATGAGAATGAGGTGTTCTGAAAGTTCTGGCTAGATGCCTATTGGTGGATAATAGAGAAAGAAAATGTATATATATTCACAATCGAATTTTAGTTAACGATAAAAATGATGAATTTAAGACATTTGAAGGAAAATAGATAAATCTTGAGACCATAAAGTTAAGTGAAATAAATTAGATGCTGATAGTCAAATGTTGCATAGTTTTTCTCATGTGAAAAACCAAATTGTAAGTAAATTAAAGAGTAAAATATAGGCAAAGTTTTAGAATAAAATGAGGTTCCAGGAGAAGGCAGAGGAAAGGATAGAAGGAAGAAAAGGAGAATTGAAAATAATTAAGGCATGTTTATATATGTCTATATAATTACCAAGCACCCAAAATGAATGTAAATTTCATGTATTGCAAAAATACCAAAGGAGAAAGTAAAAAGCCTAAGCCTGATCCCTGAGAATCTTTCCTTATTTTTGTAAAATTTCTGTTGTCATCTTCTGTAAATTCACATTAATTCACCACTGCAATAATTCCTCAAGCTTCTTGCTTCTTTCTTTGACCAATAGTCATTCTTACACACTCTCCTGACTGAATATGTAAAAGGAAATAAAACATCAAACAACTAAACTCCAAACTACTAATGTCCACTTTTCTCAAAATTGTTCAGTGGTTTTGAATTGTTCTCAGGATAAAGTACACATTCCTTAGGCTAGAACTCAATGTCCTTTATGATTTTGAGTTCTCTCCTAATAATTTCATTCATAATTCTATGTATCATGCAAATAAAAATATTTATAACCACTAATATTTACACTACCTGGTATATAATTGCACTGTTTTTAACTTTTAAATCTTTATGTGGCTTTGTTTTCTGGAAATCCATGCCACAGTTTGTTTTCCACATATTTAGGTAGTCTGTATCCTTTCACTTGTGCAATTTAGAAATATAAAATTCAATCATAATAAAATTCAGAAAATAATAAATTCCACGTTATTTTCATAGTAGATGGTATAATCTATAAGCAATTATCTTCTTATTTTCTTTCAAACAGTGGAGAGAGTGTATGGCACAGAGTAGATATCTAAATTATTTCTTCAATGAATAAACCAGCCCCTTAGTTTAGACCACTGAAAAATATTTTGGAGTTAAGTCACCTCTCTTTTCTTTCTGATATATTGTGGAAAAAAGGAAAGAGTTATTTTTAAATGTTGACACAAAGATAAAACTTTCCACTGATGTGTTAGGTAATGTAATGCAGTGATTGGGAACACAAGCTTAGACATCAGGCAGCCAAAGTTTGCATCCTTATCACAATAGTTACCAGCCATTAGAACCTCGATTTAAACCCCTTTTACATTTTAGTTCCTTCACCTAGGAAATAGATCTAGATATAGTGTTCTTTTTACAGGGTGGTTGTAAGTCTTGACCAAAACGTTGAAATGGGTTATATTTATCACTAAAATCTACCCTGCTTTGAAACTTCAGGAAAAAGAACTGACTGTCCAGACTGAAATTAACCTTTGAAAGGGTAGAAATATGTCAGATAGTCTAAAAAAACGATATCTTCATGCTATACTTGGGAACTCCATTTGTCTCCCATATGGTATCTACATTTTCTGTAAATAATCTCCTGTGAACTGAGCTCCAGCAGAGGTTGCATAGCACAATTTCTCATTACACTCAACATTTTCACTGCTTGTGTTAGACATGCAATTAATTAATAAGCAAAAATGTAAATGAATACTTATTTATTGATATTTAATAGTTCTTAAAGGTCCTGTACGGTTTTACTGAGCATCAGTCAGTGATACATATACATTTTGTTATGAATTATATGCAGACCATGGGGTACAGTTATATTACATAATTTTCTATCTTTGAAAAAATTTATCTGGCTCTGCTTCCTGGCTGCCATAATGTGACCAACTCATAACACCGTCCTTCATTGTAATACATTTAAAAATAAATTCACACTGTATTTTTCTAAAAAAACTATCAGAATATGTGTGAACAGAATACTGGTATATTTATCAAGAAAGGATTTAATATTGTTGACTACATTCTGCAATTCTGTAATCTTCTATAGGGCTCAATTATTTCAAGAAAAAAATAAAGTGAAATAACATAGCTAGGAAGCTATATGTTGAAAAAGCCCCTTTCTCAAAAATTATCAACCCATCTTTCCCATTCCAAATTTTTTATTTAATTAAATGGATGATAGTGGCAGGATCAATTGATCATCAAATTTCAAAATAATGCAAAAAGTGATACTCCTAGAGGATAGGATAAAATAAAATTCAGAAAAATACAAGGCAATCCAATGAAGCAGAGACCAATCTAATATATCAAAAAGAGGGGGTTATATTGTAGACTATACAAAGGAAAAATAATCTCAATTTACCTTAAATTTATTTGTGAATGAGTGCCCTTAATTGATCACTAAAGGAATATGGTTGCGTTTTCAGTAGAAATGTAGTTTACTGTGACCCTTAGGTGTGTGGTCTCTTAAAGGAAATAATCCTAGATTATATGAAAAACAGACTACTTCAGGGGAAAATTTCTGGAGTCCTCTGTCAGACATCAAGAAGCCGCACTTAATATCTTTTCCCAAATTTTGTGCATCCATTAAAGCAGTGCTTCTTTTAATTCTGCTTCCTAAAAGTTTTTTTCTTCCTTGTTCTTTCACTGAAATTTCCAGGGCTTCTTCCTTTTATTTAAAAATGTATTCTACATTTACAAATTAAAGCTGTGTGTATTGATGGGGTACCAATGATATAATTTATGAACACAATATGAAATAATTAAAACCAGCCAATTAACAGATCTGTTACCTCAAACAATGGGAACAAAATTAGAAATTATTCTCAATGAGTTTTAAATACACAACACACTATTGTCTATATTTACCATTGTTATGGTTTGGATCTCAATGCCCCTCAAACTTTCATGTATTTAAAGGTGGAGTTTTAAGTAGGTAGCCATTAGATTATGGCAAGTCTAACTTAATTAGAAGGTTAATTAATTGATAGATTTATAATTTGATGGCCTTATGGGGAGGAAATGGAAATTAAGAAAGTGGAGCTTAATTCTAGGGATTAGGTCATAGGGGCATGACCTTGAGATTTATATGTTTTTTAAAATTTATCTTAAAAATAAAAGAAGGAAAACATATTCACAAACAGAAAACCATTTACAAAATGGCAAAAGAACAATACAATCAATACAGAGTTACAAACAAAGTGGTAGGAAATTAACAATGCTTATTGTATTATGTATTGATATCTTCAAAGTGGTTTCTCAGAATAACAAATAGAGACATGTAGTATTGATCAATCAAGTAATTATTACCTGCTTCTTTCAGCAAAGCAATAGAAGACAGTAGTTCAACTATGTTAGGTGTCCTGTATATACATATATACATAATTTCCCCTTCTTTCCCTTCTCTTTTCCCATACCCCAGTTGCGCTTTACTTTTAGCATTTTCCTTTCATTTCACAATGTCTTTCATAGCTCCCAGTTTTAATTCACTCTTTCAGGTCTTACACTAGCGAGACAATACGGTGCTTACACATACAGGTCTGATTTATTTCACTTATGAATATGGTCTCTAGTTGTGACCATTTACTTATAAAAACCTCAAGTTCATCTTTCTTTATAGCTCAGTAATATTCCATTATATAACAGTACCAAAATTTTCTTATCCAATCCGTGGTGGACGGACATTTGGGTTGCCTCCACAATTTAGCAATGACAAATTGCACTGCTATGAACATGGGTGCACATATACCGCTGTGATATGATGTTTTAAGATCTTCTGGAAAAATACCCAGAAGGGGAATAGCTGGATTGAATGGGACCTCTACATCTAGTTTTCTGAGGAATTTCCAAACTGATTTCCACAGTGGTTTCACCAGTCTGCATTCCCACCAGCAGTGGAGAAGGGTTCATATTCTCCACAGCCTCGCCAGCGTTTGTTATTGGTTAATTTCTTAATGCTAGCCATTCTTACTGGGGTAAGGTGGAATCTCAGTGTTGTTTTAATTTGCATTTCTCGAATGACTAATGATGTTGAACGTTTTCTCCTCTATTTATTTGCCACTTGTATTTCTTTATCTGAGAAATGTGTGTTCATCTCAGCTGCCCATTTTTGGATTGGGTCTTTGGAGATTTATATCTTGTCCTCAGTCCTTTTCTCTTCAGTTCTATAAACCTCTCTGCTTCTGTGCTACCATGGGGTGAGTACCGTAGCTGTATTCCACCATATCCTGGCAACCAAGATGCTGTGCTCTACCACAGGCTCAATACTGTGAAGTCCACTCACCATGGATTTAAACCCTGAGCCAAATAATTTTTTTATCTTTTACATTTCTATTCTTTGTTATTTTTTCACAATAAGGAAAGGTGACTAACATATTCACTGTGTACAATGACTTTCAAAATTTTTATCTTTTTTTTCTAACTAATGTTTTGGAAATTTTGACCATATTATCCCTATTCCTTCTACCCAAATCTTTTGGTAACCACAAGTATATTCTCGTCCTCTTTGAGTTTGACTGTTTTAGAATCCATATATAATTGACAATATACATATCTATCTTTTAGAACCTGACTTATTTCATTTAATATGATGTTACTAGAGCACATCTTCAATACAGTCCAAGAGGATATTTTTAATGAAGTTTTGCATACTCATGTAACATGTGTAACATCTCTGCCTATACTTGAAGTAATAACCATTTAAAGACACAAAATGCCAAAAGATGATCTTTGAAACCACATATATGATAACGTTCTTTTTCCCAAAACTTCTCATTATATCCCATTGCTTTTAGAAAACGTCCCTCTATTCAGAAGATAACATCTATTGCACCTATGGTATCCTGTGCTTAATTACACTAGAATAGTAATTAGAAAAAATGAGAGACAATAATATACTGTAATTTCTCTGAGAGGAAAACTTGTCACTGTTGATTTTCAGTGCCCAGTTCATTTTCTAAGACATTAGGGGTATCAAGAAAGTTTCTGTTAATCAAATGATTAAGTCTAAAATTATCTAGGATAGAGACCAGGATACATGAGCATTTGGAAATCATAAGTATAACTAAGCTCTTTATACACCGTTTTATATCCTCACTTCATTAGAAACAGTATCTAAGTGTGTTGACAACATAACTTTTACTAGGTTCTGTTGTTATAAAACAATGAAAACCCTTAGGTAGAGCTTGTAACTTTACAATGTAAATACATAAATGAAAAACCTAAAAATAAAGTCGTACTCAAATTTGTCTTGTTTTGTTTATTTTGTTTTTCTGGGATGCTAGTGCTAGAACTCAGGACCAATTGCATGCTGGGAAAGCACTCAACTATTGAACTGTACCTCCAACACTCAGTTTGCATTTTGATCTGTCAGTTCCATACAACTACATACAATTATATGATTTCAGGTAATAAATTGACCTGATCCACTCTTCTATCCTACTGCCTTTATACAAAAACAATACATTTTTAGCTCTTCACTGTGTTTAACATTTGGGGCAAACACATAGGGTATGGGTGTAGTATAACATAGAGTATGTAAAGTCTTTCACAGATAAATATTTTCTTTCTTGACATATGTTGAATTAAGTGCAGATGGAGCTCTTTTTTGTATCTCTTTAGATGAACAATATTTGGAAGATGTTTAAGTTTAATTACTTTAATTTGATTGGCTTTGGAGGTGCCTACGGAGTAGTAAATTACACCTCTGAGTGTGCCTGGGTGAGGCAATAAATCATGAATTTGAGTATTATATCTGGTTCTTTATGCTTCCCTTGGTGACATCTCCCTGCTCTACCTAGCTGTCATGAATTAAGCAGCTTTGCTACATCACACTGTTCTGTCATGATAATTCTGCCTTCATGCCAACTAACTATGGACTGAATACCCCTAAACCATTAACCAAACTAAACTTCTCCTCTCTTAAATTTTGGGTGTCAAACATTTGGTCTCAACAATGGGAAAACTAACTAATACAAAAAGTAAGATTCTATTAAATTTCCATATGGTAAAAGTGCAATAAACTGAAAGGAAACTATTCAATTCTGCCTGATTATTTCTTTTAGAAATTGCGTTATTATGTTGACAGAGTGTAGGAAGTAATACCAAGTCATATTTTGTGGGCTTTAAAAATTATTGTAATAGCTGTTGTAGTGCTAAAGCATATATTTTTGTCGCATATAGAAATTTCAGCCCTCGTTTCATTGCAATATATTATTTAGCTTTGCAGCTTAGGGTGATAGTGAACCATAATTTTCAGTAGACTATGATTACCACAACCAAGTATAGTTTTCAAAATACTCTATATAAAATTGTGGGCTCAAAAGAAAATTATATATCTATATATCTATATCTATCTATATATATATCCAGTTGACAATGTCACTTTGACTTTTCAGAAGTAATGAACTGCCATTACTACTTGACTACACCTGATTTGTTAAAAACGTTATAAGCATACTTTACATTATCAGCAACTTTAGTATGTCCAATCAACTTATAGAATTACATGCTCAAATGAGATGCCCTATAAATAAACATTTTAGTCAGTAATATCGATCTTTGTCATCACTACTGTTATATTTAATTATTGAAATATCTACTAGCTTCTTTGTATAAGATATCAGACTTAAATATATTGCTTACTTATATGCAGAAAGCTGTAAAGATTAAAACATCATGGGAGTGTTTATGGAGATTTTCTGTGAGAAGCACAAATTTCCCCTTGGAAAACTTGGCTTTGGAGGTAAATTTTTACCTAGCAATTTTGTAGATACCATAGATAACTATGATAAATGTATCCGGTGCAACTTCATTTGTGGAAGAAGTCACTTTAAAATGTGAACTTTTTTGCCCAAGTGGTAATTACTTAATGCTTCCCATTGAATAAACTACATTTTTAAACTCACAGGCAAGAAATGAATCCCAGGAAAATCTGTGCTTAGTGAATTTTTTTAAAAAAAATTCTACTCATTGTGAACAAATCCATTTATAGAGTAGGATGTGATACTATTTACAAGGAAACATATAATAATCAATGAGGACATATGCAAATTGAAACTTTGGTGGGTCTGTTCACTCCTACTATTACCAGTTTTAGTTTTGAGCATATATCAGGGCATGATATAAAATGATTGACATAGAAAAGGAACATATCTAGTGATATCTAAAAATACACCTCAACTGAGGGGTTATTCCATGAGTGTATATATTTGGCAGGGAACTCAGATTTAAAATATATAGGGAAGTATGAGAGGAAAAACAACTAGATTAAAAACTGGTAATTTGAACAGAAACTTCATAAAAATTCATGTAATTAGTAAATTAATAAAATAAAAGATGCTTACCATAATTCATAAAAGGGAAATGGAAATAAAAACTAATAACATAGTTTGAGACCAATAGATTACTAATAAAATACTAAGTTTCTTCACTTTTTAAAATAATGGTTTTGGGGCTGGGGATTTAGCTCAGCATCAAAAGCGCCTGCCTGGCAAGCTCAAGGTCGTGAGTTCGGTTCCCGGTACTGGAGAAAAACCAAAAAAAAAAAATAATAATAATATTTTAAAAAATAAAATAATGGTTTTATTGAGCTGAAATTCACCTACCATAAAATCAATCTTCTTTGTTTTATAACTTTTAGAATTTTCTATTCTTTAAATTTAGTTTCTCTGCAGGTTTGTATAATCAGCAAACCTATTTACCTTTATATTTTCATCAACAAAAGAAAAGAAACCCTGAGAGCTCAGTATGTAGCTCAGTGGTACTGCAATTTGTATATTATTTGCAAGAAATGGCTAAAATTTAAATAATAAGTGTATCTAATAGGCATATGGATACTCTAGAATTTTCACGTATTACTGGTAGAGAAGTGAAAGCATTCAGGAATTTTTAAAGCATACTGCCTTTGTTTGATCAATCTTACATTCTTATGTCTGGTGGACTGAACAATTGCATTTTGTTGAAGATAACAGTACGTAATGTAAAAACTGTTATTAATTCCTATCGTTTTACTTCGAGATCATGTATTGTTTTGCTGTTTTTGTGGTTTTTTGATCTTATCTTCATTATTTTCTTAGTTTTTTTTATTTTTAAAATAAAAAAATAAAACTGCAACACTTATTCAGTAAAAAGGAAAGTGTATGACTACATTGATGTGCATACAAATTTTCATAGCAAAATTACTCATAATAGTAAAAACTGTAGAACAAAATAAATGATCATAAATATGTGTACTAAGAAAGTTGAGTTAATAAGGTAACACTACTCAGAAAGAAAAAGGGAACATACTTTCCATTATCATCCCCCGCAAAAATGATTAAAACTTAAAAACAAGATCTTGGGTGAAAACAACCAGTTACAAAAGAATATAAACTGAACAGTTCAACTTGCATGAAACTATCATATACATATGATATATAATATATTTATATATGTTTATATATATATATATATATATGGTACATAATGATAGGAAATATGTCCGTTTGTCTAGGACTAGGGCTGGAAGTAGGAAATCACCAGGATAAAAACAAAAGAAAGATTAGATTTAGGACTAATCAAAATTTTGTGTCTTAAAGAAAAGCTCAGGCCCTGATGGATTCATAGCAGAATTTTACGAGAGATTCAGAGAAGATTGAACATCAACACTCCTCAAACTCAGTGAAATTGAAAAG
>NW_004955473.1:12446532-12455661 GCF_000276665.1 Chinchilla lanigera | reverse complement strand
TAAAGAAAGATAAACTCGAGGCTTTTATAGGTCACAACTAGAGACCATAATGTAAATGGTCACAACTAGAGACCATACTCATAAGTGAAGTAAATCAGACCTGCATATGTAAGCAACGTATTGTCCCGTTAGTGTAATTACCTGAAAGAGTAAATAAAATCTAGGAGGTGTGATAGACATTGTGAAATGAAAAGAAAATGCTCAGAAGTAAAGGGCATCTGGGGTGTGGGAAAAAAGAAGGGAAAGAAGAAATAATGTATGTATCTATGTACAGGATAGCTAACATAGTTGTAATACTGTCTTCTATTGCTTTACTGAAAAGAACAGTCAGTGATCACTTGTTTGATCATTCTTGCATGTCTCTATTTGTTTTCTTGAAAAACCACTTTGAAAATATCAGTACGTAATACAACAAGCATTGTGAATTTCCTACAACTTTGGCTATAACTCTGTATTGCTTGTATTGTTCTTATGCTATTGTGTAAATGGTTGTCTGTTTGTTAATATATTTTCCTTCTCTTATTTTTAATATAAATTTAAAAAAGAAAAAAAATTGTGTCTAGAATGTGGTAGTGTATATCTGGGTATATGAATTTACCAAAACTCGTTGAACAATTGGACAGTATGCTCATTGAATTTATACACTGAGTGTAAATATATATATATATTTCCTAATAAAAAACAATCATGTTCTCATTAAAAGAAACCACAAATAGAAAAGAATGTAAAATAAAGAAAAATCAAACAATATTGTAGGATAGCTAGAATCTGAAACCAGTTAACCTACAGAAAGAAAATCTTAGAGAAAGAATAAAATTTTGACCTAATCCAGAAGGTAGTAGCCAATATAGGTGCCAACTTCTATACGTGTCACATAGATGATGTTCTCTGTGAAGTAAAGTATTGACTCTTAGACAACTAGTGTTTTTTAAACATCTATATCCAGAAATATGAATTTTTTTTCAAGGAAAAATTAATTTATCCCTATATGAACACAGGTCCATACAAAATGATCATGAGATTTTAAAAGTATGGAAGCATTAGTTGCTAGCATAGGTTTATGATATTTATAGTCTTTAGGCTTTTTTTTTTTACAAGAAAAGACAGAGAACTATGACAACTGAGGCTCTACTGTTATTTGAGTTCATTTACTATAAGGTAAATACCTTTATTCCATAGAAAGAAGTGACAAATTATAGTGGAAGATGGCAGCCTACAGTTGATATGATAATATAATATTTTCACACAGGATGCTAATTTTGAATATCTGACTGACCTGGTTTACTTCTCTTACTCTTTCTCAAACAAATACCCTTTCATAGAATGGAGCAAAGTAAGGAAAAAAATTGCACAACCAAAATAATTACATGATATACCTGAGCATATGAAAAAATGTTTTATATAAGTGATTTGTAAATCATTAAAAAGATCATAGACATTGATGGGATAAAATTTAAAAAGTCAAAATGTGTTAAGTACATGTATATCCTCCCTAAGATGATTGCAAAAATCATGCGTCACAAACCTGTACTAATAAAATAAAATTTAAAAAGATAGAGTTCAAGCTAGGCCTAGTAGCACTGCCCTGCAATACAGAACTCTGTGAGGCTGAGGAAAGCATATAACAAATTTGAGCCCAGTCTGGAAAACTTAGTGACTAAGTGAGGCCCTGTCTCAAAAAAGATATATGATTAAGAATGTCTGGTGAAATAGTTCAATGCAAAGGCCCTGTGCTCAGTACTGTGAAAGAAAATGATACAGGGCAAATTCATATTATAAAAAATGGATGTGCATGAAAAGTAAGAGATCATTTTCAGTGAGATAAATGAACAAAACAACCATCACAACAACAGATATCTATCTATCTATCTATATATATATATATACATATATATCAGTAATTATATTCTATTACTCAGAAAATTATTGTTACTATTAAAAGACTAGATAAAATCATGGAGATTTGATAGAAAATTGTTACAAATTGTTACAGGAAAAAAATTCAATAGAATTTGAAATGTCTTAAAAACATCAGTGATGTTGGTCAGAAAAATATATGAAAATATACATCAATAATTCAAGAAAAATTAAAGGCTTCAATTTCTAGGTCAATAAGAATTGATTTGCAGTGAAAATCTGTAAGTGTAAATTTCAGGTTTGATGTGCAAAGTACTTTGAAGTCACCATTTTAACTCTAACTAAAAGAAAACTCTCCATGAAACTTAAATTATTTGCTTTTTAGAACTCATCAGAGAATTGAGTTCACAAGGCAAATTTTCATCTGAAAATCTGGATTAACAGGTAGATATAGACAACAGTTTTGAAGAAAAAGCAGCTTTAAGCATAATCTGGTAGAAAAATAAGGAACTACTTTGATAAATACTGGAACCTCATTGAAGACTTGTTTGGGAGTAAGAGACTCCTGTGGGCTGACTTCTAAGGGTATCACTATATTTCATCGCTTTTATTTCCAAGAGACACATGAAAAATCCTCACATTTCACAAAGAGAGAGAGAGAGAGAGAGAGAGAGAGAGAGAGAGAGAGTCAGAGATAGAGAGAGAGAAACCATGTTGAAATATCCCTGGATTGTTCTCCATAACAAAGGACAATTCTCCAAAGAAAAATATTTATTAGGGATTTATCCAACCTGTGATAAGGACAATTAAGCAAATGTAGCTACATCTACCCTTCTTGTCTTGCCTAAAGTGAGAGAAATGGCAAAGAAATGCTTCAAAAGGTCCCCTTTCAGGACTCAGATCCACTAAAACATCTTAGATTTAACTATGGCATCATAGACTGATATTTCCTCTCATATACTTTGCCACAATATCACGGGAACTCCAGGATAAGGATTTAATTATAGTGGTGCCAAAAGACATACGCTGCTTAAAGAGGTGTGGTAGGAAACTCAGAAGGAGAAAAAAAAAAAGAGGAAAACAAGGACAGAGAAGCAATGTGTTCTCTGGCATTTTCAGTTATAGTAAACTTTAACTGCAGCTCACCTCTGAGCTACGTTAGTATAAAACTTCACATTAAATGTCTTGTACCACAGAACCTATGACTTGTAGGTGATATTCAATAAATATGAAAAGCATATTATTTGTAGGAAAATAAAACATAATCCACAGAGATAAAAAAGCATACATATCAGAGTCACGCATGATGGACTTTTGAATTAGGAACAGCTAAGTTAAAATATTTATGATTAGCAAGTTAGGAGTCCTGATAGAAAAGAGAAACAATATATAAGATCAGACAAGTAAGTAAAAAAGATGGAAATACTACATAGTTTATCAAGCAGAGTATAAGAAATCATAAAAACAGAAACAAAAATGAAAAATGTTTTTATTAGACTAACTAGTAGACTATGCATGTAATAGTTGATTCATTGTGTCAACTTGTGTTTAGAAGCTTACCTAAATGACTCAGCAATTCTACATCTTCCAGTGTAGAGGACCCACCCTAGGGTGGATAACCTGAATACAATATAAGGAGGAAAATAAGCTTGCTCTTCCCTTTTTTGCTCCTGTTGCTTTTGCTTTTTTCCATTGCCATGAACAGCTGTGCCTCAGCCATACCACCCTGCCTTGGAGCCAGCTGACTACAGACTGAAACTTCCACAAACTGTGAGCTAACTAAAGCTTTTCCTCCTTTAACTGTGGGTGTCATGTATTTTATCTCAGCAATGAAAGAAAACTAAGACAATGCAAAAATGATAAGTGAATAAGTGAGTTTAATGATTTGTTTCCATTTTTTTTCATGGTGCCAGGAATCAAACTCAAGATCTTGCACTTGCAAGGCAGGCTCTTATGCCACTGAGCTATATCTCCAGCCTTAGTATAAAGATTTGTTAATACAAACTTCCCAAAGTGAAATGCAAAGAGAAAACAATTAAAATAGAAGAAAAACACTACTAATTGTAAAGAGAGTGCAACATATACATACTTTGAGTAAAAAAGAATGAATCCAACCAAAGAAATATTTGAAGTAATAACTGTATTCCAAAATTAATAGGACAATAAACTAGATATAGAAAATTCAGAAAATAACAAATAAAATAAACACCACAAAAATTTGCAGATATGTATGCTTTATTCAAATCCGAAATCCCCCAAAATATGCAAATATCTTGAAAGAAGGCAACATTTTTTTGTGGCCTGATGAGGAAATATTAACTATAATAGAATAACCATAACAACTGCAGCACATTTATTGTCAGCAACCATGAAAAAAACAGAGTATTTAAAATGTTGAAATACAATACATCCTATCAATGTAAAATTCAATATCCAGTAATGGAGCATTTGAGAATCGAATATTGATATTTAAAGAACCAAAAAACAAATTGAGAAATAAGTCCTTCCTTAAAAGAAATAACTATAATCCAACAGGAATAAAATTCTCATTTAAAAGGGAGATACAGGAAGATATAGACATAAAAGAAAACCACATTTATGCTATATATGAAAGACTAACTTTGTATCCAAATGGACAAATAGAAAGTGAAAAAATGATAGTTACTCAATGAAAATAGACAACAAAGAAAACTGTTATAACCATACATTGATAAGGGAAATGCTAAGTAAGTTATCAAGAAAGAATATAATAAATCACAAAAACAGAAGTAAAAATGAAAAATGCCTTTATTGGCCTAACTAGTACACTTATGTCAAAGATTGTTGCAAGACAAAATAGGGATATTATATGTTGTTATTGAAGAACCAAGAATAATCATAAATGTATATATGCTTAACAACATGGCATATATTATGTGCAGCCAAAATTGCTGAGAAGAAATAGATATTTTTAGCTAAATTGCTGAAAATATCAATACCCTTCATTCAAAACTGAATAGGAGGGGCTGGGGATTTAGCTCAGTGGCACAGTGCCTGCCTGGTAAGCGCAAGGTCTTGAGTTCAATTCCCATTACTGGAAAACAAACAAACAAACAAAAACAACTGAATAGAATTACTACACAGTTTACTAATAAGGAAATAGAGAACATGAACAATACATAAACTAAATCAACATAAAATATTTGAAAAGAGTTCTGACTTCGCAAAAGCACAAATTTTTTCTAAAATGCAAGGGAACATTTTCCAGGATAGGTCATATGTTAGGACACATAAGCAAACTTCAAAAATTTTAAGATGTTAAAATTATGACACATCTCTTTTTAACACAAGGACATGAGATGAGCAGGTTATAACAAAAAGGAAATGTAAAAATTTAGAAATTCAACAACATAATTTTAAACAACCAGTGAATCAAAGAAATCTCAAGATAATTAGAAATACATTGAGATGAATGAAAATAAGGCCCAACATATGAAAACTTTTCAAATCAGAGTAAGTTACCAATGCATGAAGAGCCAGGAACAAAAAGTAAAACAACTGAAAGCCAGAGCAACAACAAAAAGAACAAAAATTGAAGACAAATGAAATCCAGAAAGGAAAAAACAATAGGGAGAATTAGTGAAGCCAAAGGTTTGAAATTTTCAAATATCAAAAATATTTTTCTAGAGTGATTAACATTTAATTATACCAACTAATGAAGAAAATAAATGTTCATAAATTCAGAAATGATAGTATGTTGATTACTACTAATCTAACTGAAATGAAAATATTCTAAGAAAATAGTATTATAAAAAAGTACACCAAAAAATTGGATAATTTAGAAAAATTAGACAATCTCTTAGATACACAATGTATTAGCTAGCTTTAATACCTAATGTACACAATTTAAAATATGAAGGGTTTATTTTGCTCAGAAGTTTCAGTCCTGATTACATGGATCTGAGATAGAAACACCATGGTAGAAAGGTGTGGTGGAGAAAAGCTGCTTATTTCATAGTTGTTGGAAAGCAGAACACAGGGGAAGAGTTCAATAGAGAGATACAATTTCCAAAGACACATTCCTAGTGATGCATCTTTTCCAAATGAGCCTCAACTCATCACAGTACCTTTACTGTGAAAATCCATGTTTTAATCACCTTTCTAAGACTTTCTTAATCAGTGCTGGGGATGTAGCTCGGTGGCACAAGCACCTACCTGGCAAGTGCAAGGTCGAGTTTAATTCCCAGTACCAAAAAAATAAAAATAAAAATAAATAAATAAAAAGAATCTCTTAATCTGGGCCAATTAAGCTCAGTTGTCATATTCCACCCCTTATAAATTTGAAACTCAAACATATCTCTTTAAACAATAAGGGATGTGAAAATGCAAATGATAAAATTGTCATAATTCTGTCTAACAGTGTATAACCTGCATACAACTGAAAACCAAACTACCATTCCCAAAAGTCCTAACAGCTCTATCATTTCTTAAAAGTCCAAGACAAAAGTCTGTCTTGAGACTCAAGACAAGCTCTTAGCCATGAACCTTCATAAAATTCCCAAAGCAAGTTACTTCTTAAAATATACTGGCACAAAGCAAATATTTACATTCCAAAAGAGAAGTATAAACGAAGTGAAGCTAAACCCTGGAAGTAATGCAAATGACTATCAACTAATGAATGGATAAAAAAAAAAGGATTTTTTTTTTAGATAATGCACTACTACTCAGCCATAAAGAAAGGTAAAATTGAGACATTTGTAGCTAAATGGATAGACCTTGAAGCCATAAATATAAAAGAAATAAATCAGACACACATGTGTAAATACCACATTATCTCTCAGTTTCTGTGAGAAACTGAAAATGTAAATAATAACAAAAATGTACAATAGATATTGTGAAATGAGAACCTTTCCAAAAGGCAAAGGGAACTAGGGCAGTGAGTGACATGGAAGGAAGGGAAATAAAAACATGAAAAAGAGAAGGATAAAATAAAACCCAAGCTTTGTGAATGGGGAGGGGAAGGGGGTTGACAGAAGGGAATGGGAACTGGAATAAAAAGAGGAATCAAGATATATCATGTATAGATACAATTTTCCTATAATGAATGTGGTCATTGTTATGGTTTGTGTCTGGATGTCCCCCCAAAGACTCATGTACTCATGGGGCAGTTTTCTAGAGTTTGTGATTGATTCATGGGTGGGAGTGGTACACCTGCCCCAGGGCCAGTAGTTTGTGTACAGTGTAGAGGAGGGAAAGAGTGGTGGCTGCTTGCCACCACTTCTCCCCTTGTGCTCTTGTTGCTTTGCTGTCTTCTGCGGCCATGAATTGTTGCCCTTTGTCATGTGCCACTTTGTCTTGGAGTGAGCCTAGTATGGACTGAAACCTCTACAAAGTATGAGCTAAATAAACCTTTCTGTACTTAACTCTGGGTGGCAGTTTTTTTGTCTCAGCAACGAGAGAAAAGTAACTAAGACAGTCAATATGGATAGCTAAATTGTACCAATAAATTTAAATAAACTAAGAAAAAAAAAAGGATCTGACCAAAGCAAGCCCAACACTCATTGTGGAAATCATTAAGTTCTGTAGCTCCATATCTGGGATCCAAGGCACATGGTGGTAAAATGTGTTTTCCAAGGGGCATAGAAGCATGTCTCCATGGCTTTTCCCATAGCACCTCACATGGCCTCTCTCTTGAGCTGGATCTGCTTGCTCTTTGCCTGTGGACCTGTTTGGCATGCATCACATGTTCCTAGCATCCCCAACTTCCAGAGGTCTGCACTGCACCTTTGATTTCATCCCCACTGCTTCACACATTCACCTACCACGTATTCCTTTGAAATGTATGTGCAAGACTTTATGATTCCACAGCTCTTGCATTCTTCATGCCTGAATAAACATCACATGGAAATACTAAGTTCTGATGCCAGTGGGAAAACTAACTAAGTCTTTTTAGCCTGTGGCTGCAGTGGCCTTTGATTGTGTCAAAGATTGACCATGCTCAAACTAATCCTGAAGAACTAATTCCCTAGGTATCCATTCTCAAGCAAGTATCTCAGGCCTTTCTTCTCAATTAAAAATTTATTAGTTTTTACCCTTCAGCCTGTCATAGTAAAGTCTTAATGATTTCTGATATGCCCTTAAGGAGTCTTTCTTCTTGTTCCCTATAAAACATACCCAGTTTGTTTTTAATGGTAGTAATCTCTTCAACAACCAAACTTTCTTTGCTTTCACCTGTACAAGTGAATCCTTTCAGGTCAGAATGAAAGTTTTTCAAATAATTTTCTTGTTGTTTTTGTCCCCAATTCTCACTATACTTTTGAATAAAATCAGCTAGAAGTACTCATGCCTGAGCTCTACATTTGGGCTGCTTTGAGATTTTCTGTGCCAGTTCAACTACTCTGCATGTCTTCAACTCAGCGTGCTACTGTCTCTAGGCATGGGCAAAGTGTAGATAAATTTTTGCCAGAATCTAACATGTAGGACATCTACGTCAATTACCAATAGACCCTTTATTCTAAAAAGAAACTTCATAAGCCTGGAGTTCATTGTCCCTATTCCTATCAGCATTGTGGTCTTCAGTGCTCTGACCAGAATTGTCCATAACGTTCTGCTTACAACATTCTAGAGTCTTCTTGGGTCTCCATTAACCTTCACCTTAAAAATTTTCCAAACTGCTCCACAAAACAGTTCAAAGGGCTTTTTTGAGAGATAGTCTTGTTATATAATTCAGGCTGGCACTTAACTATGTGTCCCAGGCTCACCTCAAACTCATGGAGATCCTCCTGCCTCAACCTCCCAAGTAGTGGGATTGGGCTCAGGATATAGTCAGTGGTATGGCACCTACTCAGCAAGCATGAATTCCTGAGTTCTATTCCTGGTTCAAAGTAAAAGAAAAAAACAAATACTGGGATTATGGGCATGTCTCACCACACCTTTCTCCAAAGGCTTTCAAGGCACATGGCCAGATATTGCTGGGGGACCAGATACCTAGTATATAAAAGCATGAGGATTTATTTAACTCAGAATTCAGTGGCTTCAGTCCATGGATGCATAGCTCCCAAGCAGAAACATCATGATAGAGCCTTAGTTCATGTCCACTAGGAAGGAGAATTAAAAGGAAGAGCAATCGTGAGAGATATGTCCTCAAGAGCATGTCCCAATTTACCCAACTAGTAACCATAAATTCACTGATGATTATAGAGCACTAATGATCCCATTACTTTTCCAAGTGTGCCTTAATCTTTTCAAGTTGATAATTAAGCTTAGCAATAACAGACAGATAGCCAGCACATT
>NW_004955473.1:12445304-12446432 GCF_000276665.1 Chinchilla lanigera | reverse complement strand
CAAGAAAATCATACACCATGACCAAGTCAGTTTCATTCCAGGAATGCAGTGTTGGTTCAATATACACAAATCAATAAATGTTATACACCGAATCAATAGAACCAAAGACAAAAACCACATGACCATCTCAACAGATGCAGAAAAAGCTTTAGAGAAAGTCCAACATGCATTCATGATAAAAACTCTTCAGAAAGTAGGAATAGATGGCCTTTACCTCAACCTGATCAAAGCCATCTATAACAAACCAGTAGCCAACATCACACTAAATGGTCAAAAACTGAAAGCTTTTATTTTAAAATCAGGAACAACACAAGGAGGTCCACTGTCACCATTCCTAATCAACAGTTCTGGAAGCATTAGCCAGACCAATTTGACAAGAAAGAAAAATAAAAGGAATAAGGATAGCAAAGGAAGAAGTAAAATTATCACTATTTGCAGATGACATGATACTTTACATGGAAGACCCCAAAAACTCCACAAGAAGACTCCTTGAATTAAACAACAAATTCAGCACTGTAACTGGATACAAAGCCAACACCCCAAAATTAATAGCATTCCTATACAAAAACAACAAACAGACTGAGAAGGAAATTAAGGAAACCATACCTTTCACAACAGCATCCAAGAAACTGAAATATTTTGGAATCAATCTAACAAAAGGCATAAAAGATCTATTCAATGAAACCTACAGTACTCTGAAAAAAGAGATTGAAGAGGATCTCAACAAATGGAAAAATATTCCTTGCTCATGGATTGGAAGAACCAACATTGTGAAAATGGCCATATTCCCAAAGCTGCTGTACAGATTCAATGCAATTCCCAATTAAACTACAATTAGCATACCTTACAGATCTAGAGAAAACACTCCTAAAATTCATCTGGAACCAGAAGACAACCAGAATAGCAAAAGCAATCCTGGGAAACAAAGACAAGTCCGGTAGAATTACAATCCCTGACCTGAAATTATACTATAAAGCTACTGTCATAAAATCAACTTGGTACTGGCTAAAAAACAGAACAGAAGATCAGTGGAACAGACTGGAAGACACAGAAAAAACCCAAAACACACTCAGCCACCTAATCTTTAATAAAGGGGCCAAACAAACTCACTGGAAGAATGATAGCCTC
>NW_004955473.1:12437748-12442854 GCF_000276665.1 Chinchilla lanigera | reverse complement strand
TGAAAACTTTGAATCAGTGATAATTAACTGTTAGAAATAGAAAAGCTCAGGAAGAGATGTTTCCATAAAAATTTGTACACAAATGTTATCAAACTCTTGTAGAAAAGGTAGAAGTAGTGAGCACTTTCTAAATCATTTTATGGAGCCATCAATTCACATCACAGCAATCAGGAACTAAAGTCCAAATCCCTCATGAATACTGATGAAAATACTCAATAAAACAAAAGGACACTAAATCAAATACTATATTAAAGTGATTGTACACCATAATCAAGTGTAATTTTTACTAAAAATACTAGTAAAATACGGGAATGAAAATTTATCAGTGTATGGCAAAGAAATGATCAGTAAGAGTATTCAAAAAAATCAAATACGTTTTAATGAGAAAAACACTGTACAAATTCAGAAGGAAACTATTTCAAAATGTTAAAACATTTAAGAAATATCCACACCTAACATACAGAATGGTAAGTATCACAAAAATCTCCTCAAGACCCAAACTCTAAATATTTGTATAGAAAACTCTAGTGGTAGTTAATTAGCCAACGATGAAAGGTAAAAATGGAAATGTTAAAAAATAGTAGAGCAATGAGCGCCAGCAGTGCAGGTCCTTCAGGGCAATGTATCCAGAGTTTGAAAAATAATGGCTTAGAGGTATCAACGTGAGGGGAGGTTACTTGTGAATTGGAAGAAAACTGACAAAAGGTAAAGTGAAGTTTTAAATGATATAACATAAAGATTTAAATGATAAAGATAAAATAAAGGTTTAAACAATATAGGAATAGAGGAGAAAGGAAACGCCTTGCAAGCCACATTGCAAACTGCCAGCCAGGAGACGAAATGAATCTAAAAACTTTCACTCATGGAGAACCAGAGATCTGCATCAGGATTGAGAGAATCAAGGGCAGGTGGAACCAGCAAAGTAAACACAGAATAATGCTTCCAGAGTGCACTTCCATAGTCATCAGCTTATGGGTGCCCCTGGTACAGTGCCCACCACAGCAAATGTGGAAGAGGTGGCAGGGATGCTGTTATCGGGAAGGCTTTGTGTTTGAACCTGGGTTCCAGAACAGTCCCTTGACTCCACACTATGCTTCACACTATGAAGTTCCCAGAGTGAATGAAGGAAGGACAGCTGCAGAAGAGAGCCACCAATTGAAGACAGTCTGGAAGAAGTTCCAGAGAAGGGCTGGTGCTGGTGAATATGAACCCAGCTCCCTCAGTTGAAGGCGAGATTCAGCCTGAGTTACTCGGGACTGAGATCACATTGATGCCCCGTTTTCACTGCATGAAGATGTCTGCATCCAGCACTCTTCTGGGTTCAGATTACCGCCTTTGTCCTCCAGCACGAACAGATATATTGTGATTGAGGTCTATTCCTTTTTCTGAGGCTGTGGAAAATCAAATAGCCAAACAATAGAAAGCTTTCTTTTATTTAATTTTTTGCTGTTTTCTCCTTTTGTTCACATTACTCCTCATTTTTATTCCATTGTCTCCCTCTTCTTTCTTTCAGTGGTGTGTGTGTGTGTGTGTGTGTGTGTGTGTGTGTGTGTGTGTGTGTGTGTTTTCCTTCCTTTTGCCTTTCTCTTCCAATATTGTTTATAGATGGCAAAGGAATTCTCCTCTATCTGTCTGTCTGCCTAAGACATTCATAAAACAAAAACTCCTGAAATTGAAAGATCAAATAAACACTGACACAATCATAGTAGAGGATTTTGCACTCAACATCTGCAAAGATATAGATCAACTCAGAAAAAAATCATCAAAAAATATCAGAGCTGAAATATACCTACGAACATGTGAACTTAATAGTTGTTTGCAAAATAGTCCATACCTCTACCACACAGTATAAATTCTTTTCAGCAGCACATGAGTCTTTTTCCAAAATAGATCCCAGACTATTCCAAAAAGTCTGCTTAAGTAAATATCAAAGAATTTAAATTATCCGATATATGTTATCAGACTGATACAACAAGTGAGCTTGAGACAGGCACTCACAAGAAAACTGAAAATGTAAGAATGAACCAAAGCTTTATTGAGCAGGCTGATAGATAGTCCTCAACCAGGAGCCAGAGAAAATGTCCATGCCAATCTGGGTCTCGTCTTCAGTTTAAGCACATTTTTAGGTTTCCATAGTAACCATTACCTCATTTTGGGGAATCTTACAAGAATGTCACACAATTATCACAATGTTTAGCTTCTCGCAGAAGCTGTTGGACAGTCGGATTCTGGATGATCAAGGCAGTTTACCTTTTAGCCTACTTCCCAATTTGCGCTGTTTGTTCTGTTCCCATTTTATTACTCTGTTCTCCTTTAAATGGGTTGATAACTAACCAAAGGGATGGTGTGAAGAGTGGGGTCAACTACAGCTTAAGTGAACTTAAGTGACTTCTCTTAATATGGACTTAAGAAAATAAAATTGAGGCTCTCTTGCTCTATCAAGATCACTGTGCAACAAAAATAGAAATCAACAACAGGTGAAATGTTAGAAAAAGCAAAAACTCCTGGAAAATTAACATACTCCTTTTGAGAATATGGGTAACCAATGGGTCACAGGAGAAATCAAAGATGAAATTTAAAAAAAAAATATCGGGACGTTAATGAAAATGACTGTACAGATAAATGAAATATCTGGGACACTATGAAAACAGTGCTAAGAGAAAAATTCATCAAAATCAATGCTTACATTAGGGAAAAAAAAGCAAGTGAATACAAAGAAATATAAAAAACTCTTAAGATAGTCAAGGAACAATAGCAAAGAAGTCCCAAACTGAGATTATTGAGGGGAATTATAAAGATGAGAGTGGAAATGAATAAAATTGTGTGTTAAAAATGTAAAACAATATGGGCAAATTGCAGACATTTTTTATTGAATGAATAAATAAATAAATAACTTAGCCAGACTTATTAGGACAAAGGGAGAAAAGATTCACATTAAGGCAATTAGAAATGAAAAAGATGAAATCCCAACACTGTCAAAATACAGAAGCTAGTAACTATTTGAAAAATTATATTGCAACAAATTAACAAATTTTGAAGAATGGACAGATTCCTAGACACACACAAATATTACCACAACAAGCCCAAGAAGATAAATATGCATAACAACCCAAGAACAAGCAATAAAATTGACAAAGTAATAAAAAAATCTATCAACTAATAAAAGCCTGGGACCTGATGAATTCGCTGCTGAATTCTACAATAACTTTAAGTATGTTATATCACCAATACTACTCAAACTCTTCAAAGAATTAGAAAGGGATGGAGTGCTTCTAACTTCATGTATGCAAGACATACATGAATCAAGGACTCATTAACAGTTTCAGCAAAGAAATAGAAGACAGTAGATCAACTATGTTAACTATCCTGTATATACATACATACAAAATTTCTCCTTCTTTCCCTTTTCTTTTCCCACATCCCAGGAGTTCTTTACGCTTCAGTGTTTTCCGATCATTTCACAATGCCTAACATACTTCCGAGTTTATATTAACTCTTTTGGGTTTACACTAGTAAGACAATACGGTGCTTGCACATGCAGGTCTTACTTTTTTCACTTATGAGTATGGGATTTAGTTGTGACCATTTACCTATAAAAGCCTCAAGATTGTCTTTCTTTATAGCTGAGTAATATTCCATTAATTAAAAGTACCATAATTTTCTTATGCAATCCTCAGATGATGGACATTTGGGTTGCTTCCACAATTTAGGAATTAAAAATTGTGCTGCTATGAATACATGCACATATATCAATGTGATATGATGTTTTCAGGTCTTCTGGGAAAATACACAGAAGGGAAATAGCTGGGTTGAATGGGACCTCTAGTCCTAGTTTTTGAGGAATCTCCAAACTGATTTCCACAGTGGTTTCACCAGTCTGCATTCCCACCGGCAGTGGAGACGAGTTCCTAGTTCTCCACAGCCTCGCCAGCATTTGTTATTGGTTGATTTCTTAATGCTAGCCATTCTTACTAGGGTAAGGTGGAATCTCAGTGTTGTTTTGATTTGCTTTTCTAAAATGATTAATGATATTGAACATTTTCTCTTATATTTATTTGCCATTTGTATTTCATTATCTGAGAACTGTGTATTCATCTCAGCTGCCCATTTTGGATTGGGTTTTTGAATTTGGGGAGGCTGATATTTTTCTAATTCTTTATATGCTCTAGATTAGGAGCCCTTTGTTTGAGGGACAGTCAGCTAAAATTTTTTCCACGTTTGTGGGTTTTCTTTTTACTCTGCTGGTGATTTCCTTAGATGTGCATGAACTTTTCAGTAGGATGACATCCCAGTTGTTCATTCTTTGAAGTATTTCACGTGCAGTTTGATTTTTGTTCATGAACTCTCTGCCTACCCCTAAGTATTCAAGGTTTTTACCTACTTTCTCTTCCAATACATTTAGTATTTCTTCTTTAATATTGAGATCTGTGATCCATTTTGACTTGAGTTTGGTGCACGGTGATAGACTTGGGTCTATTTTCAGTCTTTGGCAGATGGCAAGACAATTTTTCCAGCACCATTTATTAAAGAGGCTATCGTTCTTCCAGTGAGTTTGATTGGCCCCTTTATGAAAGATTAGGTGGTTGACTGTGTTTTGCGTTACCTCTGTTTCTTCCAGTCAGTTCCATTGATCCTCAGATCTGTTTTATAGCCAGTACCAGATTGATTTTATGACAGTAGTTTTGTAGTATAATTTCAGGTCAGTGATTGTGCTTCCACCTAACTTGCCCTTGTTATCCAGGATTGCTTTTGCTATTCTGTGTCTCTTCTGGTTCCAGGTGAATTTAAGGCATGTTTTCTCGAGATCTGTGAGGTATGCTAATGGTGGTTGAATGGGAATTGCATTGAATCTGTACAGCAGTTATGGGAGTATGACCATTTTCACAATGTTGGTTCTTCCTATCCATAAGCAAGGAATAATTTTCCATTTATTGAAATCTTCTTTGATCTCTTTTTTCAGCGTACTGTAGTTTTCATTGAATAAATCTTTTGGTTCTTTTGTTAGGTTGAATTCCATATATTTCAATTTCTAGGATGTTATTGTAAAAGGTATGGTTTCCTTAATTTCTCTCTCAGTCTATTTGTTGTTTGTGTATAGGAATGCTA
>NW_004955473.1:12383865-12434447 GCF_000276665.1 Chinchilla lanigera | reverse complement strand
GAAGTCTCTTTGAATCCAGTTTATTCATTCTAAGTCCTTTCTATATTTTTCATTTAATGCTTCTGTCGATTGTCTTTGTTCTTCTATTTTCTTATATGTTTCTTCTTCAAACATTTTGAGCAGTTCATTCATTATTATTATCATTTCATTTTTTGCTTGAGAGATTATTTCTGATCTCATCTCCTCTATGGCCTTATGGAGTTTTTTCTTTACTTCCATTGCAATCATGTCAGCTATTTCACACATGTGTTTACCATGTTCTCCTATGTGGATGTTTCCTGAAGTTGTTCTGAGTGGGGTGGAGTTCTGGGTTTGTGTTTTATTCCTTCGTTTTGTCATGTTTGCTACTGGATGCAGAAAGCTCAGTTTCCCCCTTTGGTGGCTGCACAGCAAAGGGCACTAGTGTCCCTAGTTTTCCATTGGTCAGGTTTGCCCCTCAGTGACCCCTGAGAAGCACTACTTAGTCTTGGGTTTTCTGGCAGTTGTTGATTATTATCTAGTTATCTCAGGTCTCAGACACGAGCACTAGTGTCAGCTGATGTCAGACCATCTGATCCAGTGTCCCCTTGCAGTTCAGGGCACATGCATTGCCCAGACTCGTGTTGCACTGGTGTGACAATCCCAGTCCAGTGAACCTATGTGCCCAGGCAGTTCAGCATACAGGCAAAACCCAGACATGTACTGCAGGGTCGACAGTTTGTGAACCACCAAATTCTGTGTCTCCAGTCAGTTCAGGACAAATACAGGAACCAGATGCAGGCCAGAGGGACAGCCATCACAGACTGCTCGTGCCTGCAACCTCCTAGGGGGTCCAGGAGCAAGTAAAGCACAGACTCGAACCGCAGGACCAGCATCTCTTGGAGCACTCGCTCACTCGATGCAGGGCCTGCGCAGGGAGGGCCCACATGTGAACCCCTGTGACAGCAGTCCCCGGGGCTTCTGAGTGAGGGATTCCTGTCCATAAGCCAGTCTTTTTAATGAACAAAGATGTGAAAACTCTCAATAAGATTAGTAGCAAGTAGAATACAGCACATCATCAAAATTATTACAAACCATAATCAAATAGGTTTTATTGCAGAGATGCAATGATGGTTCAATATACAAAAGTCAGCAAGGGTAGTACATCATATAAACCAAAGCAAGGTTTTTAAAAATCCACAAGATCATATCAACAGGTACAGAAAAGGATTTTGACAAAATCCAGCTTTAGGATTTTGGCAAAATCCCCACTTTATGGTAAAACCCCAAAGAAAATATATTTAGAGGGATCATAGATGACTATGACAAAACCTATATATGAAAAACTAATTCCAGAATCATACTAAATCAGGAAAATCTAAACACATTCCTCCTAAAATCAAGAAGAAAACAAGCATGTCCACAGTCACCACTTCTATTCAATATATTACTTCAAACATTTGCCAGAGAAATTAGGCAACAGTAAGAAATACAAAGGATACATATAAGAAAAATAAAATTCAAATTTTCATTCTTTGTGGATGACATGATACCTTACATAGAAGTCCAAAGGAACTGCACCAAAAATCCTGTTAGAATTGATAAACAACTTTAGCAATTTAGTAAGAAACAAGATCAACACATAAAAATCATTAGCATTTTTGTACACTAATAATGAACTTGAGAAAAAGAAAATTATGGAAACAGTACAATTCACTGGTTTGAGGAAAAATTAAACACCTAGGAATTAACCTAACCAAAGAAGTGAAATACTTCTATAAGGAAAACTGCATCATTCCACAAAAGGAGATTGAAAAGGACATCAGAAAACTGGCAAGAAGTTCCCTGCTCCTGAATAGGCAGAATCAATATTTTCAAAATGATAATACTCTCAAAAGTGTTATATAGATTCAATGCAGTCCCAATTAAATACCAACAATATACCTTACAGATCTTGGAAAAGCAATTCTAAAATTCATATAGGAGCAGAAGAGACCCAGAGTAGCAAAATCAATTTTGGGGCACAAGGGCAGAACAGGTGACTTTTTAATACCTGACTTGAAGTTATAGTACAAAGCAATAATGATTAAAACTGTATGATGCTGGAACAAAGACAGATACATGGATCAGTAGAATGGAATAGAGCATAAGGAAAATTTCCCAGACACATTCATCTATTTAATCTTTGATAAAGGTGTCAAAAACCTATACTGGAGGAAAGGTAGCCTATTCCAGAAGTGGTGCTGAGAAAAGTGATTATCTGTTTGGAGAAGATTGAAACTGGGCCCTTATCTCTTCCCATATAGGAAATTAAAATAAAAATGAACAAAATATTTAAACATTAAAGATAAAATAGTTAAAACACTTATAGTGCTAAGTATAGAAAAGGATTTTCCTAAGCAGAACCTCAACAGGACAAAAATGACAGTGCCAATGAGCAAATGGGATTTTATGAGCTTGAAAATCTTCTGTATAGCAGAAGAATCAGTAGAGTAAAGAGATAATCTATAGAATGGGAAAAAATTTGCCAAATACCTCTCAGACAGAGAACTAATATCTAGAATATAAAAATAACTAAAAAAATTTAAATCATCTAAAATTAAACAGTCAGTGAAGATATGGGCTAGAGAAATGAACAGACACTTCACAGAGGAAATATGCAAATGTTCAACAAATATGTGGAAAAATGTTCAACATCTCTGTTCAGTAGAGAAGTGCAAATTATAAAAACCCTAAGCTTCCTTCTTACCTCAGAAATAATGACAATCATAAAGAAATCCAACAAAAACAAATACTGCCTTGACGTTTGTGACAAAGGAACCCTCCTTCATTGTTGGGAATGTAAATTAGTAGAACAATTATGACAATCAGTATAGAGATGTCTCAAAGAACTAAAATTAGAAATTCCATGTCACCCAGCTATGCCCCTGCTAGGTATCTTTCCCTAAACGTTTAAGACATCACCCTACTGCAATACATGCATGCCAATACTGTAATACATGCATGGTATAATGCAATACTGCAATACATGCATGGTTATACCTATATAATTTGAAACAGGTAAATAGTGGAAGCAGCCTATGTACCCATCAACAGACATCTGGTTAAAGAAATATAGTATCTATATATAATGAAATAGTACTTGAGTGTAAAGAATAACAAATTTGAGACATTTTTAGGAAAATGGAAATGACTGGAAAATATAATATGAGTGAAGTAAACACAAAAGTTTAAGTATTGTAGGTATCTCTCATTTGAGTGAGGCAGTGTAAAAAGAGAATAATAAGTATGGATACAAGGAGACTAGGGGATGAATCCATTGCAATTAGGAAAAGGACAAAGGGAATAAGGGCAAAATTGAGGAGAAGTGAAAGGGGAGAAAAGGAGAATAAAGACATGCCACGTACAGGAACCTAATAATGCCAATTAATATAATCATATATGACATAACATGAGCTAAGAATAATAATATCAATAAGAATAAATAGAACCAAAGCAATCTTGATAAACAAATATGAAGCACTAATATTTTCAGATTTTGAAGTTTAGTACAGTATTCAAAACAGGGAAATATTGCCATAAGAATAAAAATATACAATGAAGTAATACATTTATATTCCAGAAATAAATCTAGACATCTGTGGTTACATTATTTTTTGCAAGAGTACAGAGATATTCTCTAGGGATGAGAGAGTTTTCAAAAAATTGGCTGGGAAAATGGAAATAAACTTGAAGAAGAGTTAAAACAGTTCATTTTCTCACAATGTGTACAAAAATTGAATCACAGTGGAACCCTGAATGTACATGAAACAAAAGGAGAAATACACCAATAATCTTTTACACAAAAGAAAATGTGAAGAGATTATAGAGAAAATATGCAAAATAAGAGAAAAAATATTTGAAACTACTCATCAGTCAGGGGGTTGCTATCCTGAAAATATAAGCATAAAACCTCAAAATACTCCTTATCTAAGAAACAAGTTATGCAAACAAAATCTTGGCAATAGACATAAACTGATATTTCTTAAAAGCAGATATACACATCTCCATTATGTATATGAAAAATTGTTCATCAATAATCATAAGGGAAATGCAAACAATACTGAGAATGACATACCACCTCATGCCAATAAGTATAGTTATTTTACTTGCATCCATTTACCTAAAAAAGCCTCGCCTTTATCTTTCTTTATACCTGAGTGATACTCCATTGTATAAAAATACCATGTCTAATGATCTGAACAACTATTTTGAAGATAACAGTATAACAACCATTGCTAAATTCCTATCATTTTGTTTTGGAATTCTGTATTACTTTTATTGTTTTATATTCTCTTTAAAATAATAAAGAACTAAGGCAACTTTGAACAATAATGTTAAAGGACTCAGATACTAAAAAATGGCTATTTTAAAAAACACAAAAATAACAAGTGCTGCTAAATATGTGCAGAAGAGAAGACTTGCACAGTGTTCCTGGGACATAACAGCAGACGAGATCCTCAAGAATTTTAAAATAGAACTATGGTATGATATAAAAATTCTGCGACTGGGGATTTACCCAACCAAAATGTAGTCATTGGTTTAAAGAAACACCTGCTGTCCTGTCTTCCTTCCTACACAATTAACAAGAGCCAAGAAATGAAAATAATCAAGTGTCCATCAGCTGGTGACTGAATAGGGGAAAGATACATATACCCAAAGAATAATGTTTAGTCAAAAGAAGAAAAACTTGTTAACAGCAGCAATATGGATAGAACGGGAGATTGTTATGTGAAGTTAAGTAAGCCAACCAATGAAAGATGTGTACTGTGTGATCTCATTCGTATGTGAAACCTAAAACATGTTGGCCTTATATAATTGGAAAGGGAAAGTAGGGCATACGAGAGTTTCATCAGTGTTATTTTAGTTTAGATATAAAATGTGCTGTGAAATTATCATGTGTTCCGAGGTGGGGCTTTGAAATGTGATTGGATTTGGGGAGCATTATACTCACCAAAATATTAAACCTTTGATAAGTTCCTAACTGAATTTGCTATTGTGAGTTACGGCCTTATTGGAGGTAGGCCAATGTGTACACGACCTAAAAATGTATATTTTTCCCAACCCTCCACCTTTTCTCTCCTTCTCTCTCCTCATCTCCCTCCACCATGATTGCCATGACTGGTCAGTGATGAGCTTTTCTCCACTGTGCATTTCCATCATGCTTTTTCAGCCCGGGATCTAGCCAGCCATGAGCTGAATCAATGAAATAATAAGCCAAAATAAGTGTCTCCTCCTTTTATTTCTGAGTCTGAAGTGTTTTATCCCAGCATCAAGAAAGTGAGTACTACACATATGTATTATGTTATAGTTACACAAGATTAACAGGTTCCAGTGTGCTATAGTAAAATGGACAACTATAGATAACAATAATATATTGAATATTTTAAAAAGCTGGATGAAAGGATTTTGAACATTTTCACTAAAATGAAATCAAAAATGTTTGAGGAAATATTTAACCTGACTTGACCTTCATAATGATTTGGTACACAAATACCAAATCATTATGTGGTGGGGGTATAAGTTTTATATTTTATATGTCAGTGAAAATTAAATGAAAATAAATAAAATGGAAAAAGCAAGCTGACCTAAAGTCTTAAACATAAATGTTTGACATATCAGACTTTCATATTGTAATGTATTTCTAAATATTTGTGGTCTTTTTTGGCAATTGCTTTTATATTAGAATATGAGTACATATATGGAGTATATTATGCTTACATTCCTTGTGCACATTTGTTACATGTACATAACTGATCTTAATCCTTTACATCATCCCTTTTCCCTTCCCTCCCTAACCCTTCACCCATTCCTTGAACCCTTCTTGTTTTGTAAAACTTTGCATACATAATGTTTACAGTCCTCATGTGTAGTTGGTACATGTACATAACGCATCTTATTTCCTTCTATTAATCCCTTATCACTCCTTTGTCTCTCCACCTGTCATCTTTTGAACTCTTTTCCCTCTGAGACTGATCTCTCTCCATAATTCCTGATATTAACTTTTATTTTGCTTTTCAGCTTTACCCAGGTTTCTTGTATAAGCGAAACAATATGATATTTAAGATTGTGTGTCTGATTTATTTCACTTAACATTATAGCCTCAAGAACAGGCAATTCATAGAAGGAGAAGTAGGAATAGCTAATAAACACGTGAAAAAATGCTCAACTTTGTTGACCATTAGTGAAATACAAATTAAAACAACACTGAAGTTCCATCTTACCCAAAAAGAATGGTCACCTTCAAGAAATCAAACAATAATAAATGCTGGAGAGGCTGCAGGGAAAAAAGAACACTTCTACACTGTTGGTGGGAATGTAAACTAGTACAACCATTATGGGAATCACTATGGAGACTCCCTCAAAAAATAAACTAGTTTTTATTGGGTCATTTAATTTTGGTTGCCTGATTTTTTAATATTCTTGAATGTTCTAGATAGAAGTCCTTCATTTGAAGGACAGTTTGCTAAAAAATTTTCCAATTTGTGAAGTATTTCCTGTGCAGTTTGGTTTTTGTTCATGAACTCTCTGCCTACCCCTATGATTCAAGTTTTCTACACACTTTCTCCTCCAGTAGACTTAGTACTTTTGTTTTAATATTTAGATATTTGATCCATTTTGTCTTTAGTTTAGTGCATGGTGATAGACATGGGTCTAATTATAGTCTTGAGTATGTGGAAAGCCAATTTTTCCAGGACCATTTATTAAAGAGGCTATCTTCCTTCCAGTGAACATGTTTGATGCCTTTGTCAAAGATAAAGTGGCTGAATGCGTTTGTAGTTGTGTCTGCATCTTTTAATCTGTTCCATTGATCCTCAGATCTGTTTTGTTGCCAGCACCATTTGGATTTTATAACAGTACCTTTGTAGTATAATTTCAAGTCAGGGACTATGATGCTTCTTGCCTTTCCTTTGCTGCCCAAGATTGCTTTTGCTATTCTAAGTCTCTTCTAGTTCCACATGAATTTGAGGAATGTTTTCTCTAGATCTCTGAGGACTGTTGGTGGAAGTGTAGATTTCTATAACCACTATAAAAATCAGTGTGGAGATCCCCCCAAAAACTAGGATTGGAGGCCCCATTGAACCCAGTTATTCCCCTTCTGGGTATTTCTCCCTAAAAACTGAAAACATCACACCACAACAATATATGTGCACCCATGTTTATAGTAGTGCAATTTGCCATAGCTAAATCTTGGAAACAACCAAAATCCCCATTAGCTGAGGAATGAATAAAAAGACGTGGTACTTTTATATAATAGGGTATTAATCAGCTATATAAAAGGATAAACTTGGGACTTTTATAACTAGATGCAACTATGGATAATGCTCATAAATGAAATAAATCAGACCTGCACATGTAAACATCATATTGTCTCCCTAGTGTAAGAACCTGAAAGGTACAATAGATCCTGTGAAAGGGATAGAAACTGCTCAAAGGAAAAAACAACTGGGATCAGGGAAAGGTGAAAAGAAAAAAAGAAGGAAGAGAAAATAAATATGTATACACATAGGATAGCTGAGGCAGTTGTACTGCTGATTTCAACTGGTCTATTGAAAGAAACAGTTAATACTTAATTATTTTTCTTTTTACTTTTGGACCAATTCTGCATGCTTATATCTGGTAATCTGAACAACTAATTTAAAGACAACAATATGCAATAAAACAATCATTGCTGAATTCCATCACCTTGTTTAGTGAAATTCTGTATCATTTCTAAATAAATGATAAAAATTAAAATTAAAAAATAAAAATCATTAAAAAATAAAAATCAACTAAAACTAGAAATTCCATTTGATCAAAATATTCCCCTGAAAGAATTGAAGGCAGTAGTACTGTGATACACGCATACTTATGTTTATAGCAGCACAATTCAGAATAGCTAAACCTTAGAAACAGCCCATATGCATATCAATAGATGAATAAAGAAATTGTAATATTTACACAACTTGGAGTATCACTCTAAGATAAAGAAAAATAAACATGAGTCATTTGTAGGATAAATGGCAATTGATTCTTATATGGGGTTCCAGCAGCTCAATAAACAAAAGAAATAGACTTTGCTGAAATTAAAAGCCCTTTTAAATCAAATAACTCTATTAAGGGCGAGAAAAAGATAACTTTCAAAATGTGAGAAATTATTTTCAAATTAAATATTGATAAGATCCTAGTTCTCATTGTACAAAGAACTTTAAACAACAATGGAGCCAAACCCAGTTTTTAAAATTACCAAATGATATTATCGTATTCCAAAGATACACAAATGACCAATAATGCTACCATAGTATTTAGAACATAGTTTCAGTGTGTTCTCCCTGGTTTCTCCTACTGAAATCTTAGTCTCCAGTGAACTGATGTAGAGCTGGTGGACTTTTTAAGAGATGAGGCCTAGTGGAAGTTATTAGATTACAGAAATGCCTCTTTTGGAAGAGATCATTGCTCCCATAGAGGAGCAAGTTACTTTCTATGACAGGTGGTTATTACAAAATGAGCAAGTCTAGTCCCTCCAAGGTCTCTGGCTTTATCTGTCTATCTACATGTGCTTCTGCAACTGTGGTACTATTTTCAATGAGACCCTCAACAGAACTGAGCTTAATGTTCTGGAATGTCCAGAACGATGAGTTAAATAAACTTTTGTAAAGGTAAGCAGACTCAGGTATTTTGTTACAGCAACAGAGAATAGGGTAGTATATATAGCAAATAAAGTTCAATAGTATTAGTAATTTCAGAAGTAGAAATAAAACCACAGTGAAATGCTACTTCATACTCATATGGCTGAAATAAAAAGCAACTATAAATAAAGACCAAAATAAAAGATAGGTTATAAGAAGCAGATGGAACTTTTTCAAATGGGAAGGGGAACAAGAGATGGAGGGTAAAAGAGGAATGGTGAGGAAGAGGAATGGAAAGAAGAATTGAAAAAATAGAAATAGAGCTTTTGAAAATAGGATGAGTCCAGTAGTTGGACAGAGCAACAAGAGATGGGAAGAATAGGAAATGAAGATGAACTAATTTGTGTTACGTACATGTACCAACACTCTATGATAAATATACTCAATATGTACTGCAAATATGTACTGATAATAAAAAATGAAAAATCAGGTGTTGCTGAAGGTATGAAAATCAGAGCCTTCACATATTACAGATGAAACTAAGGAAAATGTTACAGTATCCATTCCGACATTAACAAGGTCTCTTTATATATTTGAACTGTTTCATAACTTATAAGAAAAACAGTAAAACTCTACTGTTTTACCTGTAAAAGCTGTTTGCTGTTGACTAAGAGGATATTCTATTCCAAGTATTTACAATTTGTTTTATTAAAATTTTTTACTTTGGTGTTTTTAAGGTAGGGTCTTGCTATGTAATTCAGGCTAATCCTGAACTCACAGTAATTTCTTTAGTGCCAGGATTAAAATCATGACCCACCATGCCCAGGTTACTTTAATTTTAAGGTCAATATGATCTCATTAAAATATTAGTAAGATTTTCATTTTTTTCAGTCATTACTAAATAAGTCTACAGTTTTCTGGAAAAAAATCCACATGATAATATCCAGGGTATAAGAGAAGAAATGAGGTCTCACTCACTTTATTATGTATCACTTTAGCAAGGTCAACAATGGAATCAAGAAACCAGAACCAGAGTTAGATAAAATATACTGTAAATAAGTAGGGAAAAGACTGATCATTCAGTGAAAGATGGATTATTCAGTTGCCCCAATTTTGTTGAGACAATTGACTAGCTGTTTGGGGAAAATTTTTAAAGTGTTATTTTTGTAAAACTTTACATGAGATAAATTCCATTTAAAAAATAATTCTTGAAGTAAAATGTAATTTTATATCATTCTAAAAATGTTTTTACTCAAATTTTGCTGAAATAAAGAAATAACTGGGACCTAAAGCATTTTTAAATTAGTCCTGGGATGTAATACAGCGGTAAGGTTTGCTTTCCTATTTGCATGTTCTTTATACTTAATTCCTCCCTTATTAAAAATTTATCTATTTGGTAAAATTGAAAAGAAAAAGTAATTAAGATAGCAACTTACATGAATTAAAAACTGTTAAGTCTCATATTGAAGAAGATATTTCAAAACAAGATATAAAAACTGTAAATCTATATCCTATAAGAAAAGTACTATTTTATATGATAAAATTTCTCCTATACTCTGAAACCACAAGAGAGACAATAAACTAAATATAAGAATTTGCAGTATGTTGACTGATAACTCCTTAGTCTCCTTTATATAGAAAGAGATCATACAGAGGTATGAGAAAACAAATATACTGGCCAATAGAAAACTGGGGAAAGTACGTGAATGAAAAGTGCCCATCAAATGAAATACAAACAACCATTGAGTTCATTGTGTGTTGTTTACCCTTTTAAATCCGCAGATATTTGAAGTCTGGAGAGCACTTAGTTTCTTATCGCTGGGGAACAGACCCAATAAACATCTTTTTTCAGTTTTTCATAATTTCTGTGCAGACTGACTTTACCATTTATCCCTTGAATGCAGACCATTAAATCTATAGTGTACCACTTGTTTGGCTATTTACCTCAGTGGAAACATGAACTGTCTTTGAGGACATCCTGTTTCCACTTTCAAAAGGCTCACCCTTCTTTATGAACCACTAATTCTCCTGATGTCTTTCTGGAGTTGTCACAGTTGTGCAGCAGGGATTTTGTCCTCAGAAAGTTCTGAAATAAATCAGAGGCTGGATCAACGTCCATTTCTTATTCTCTTTCCCAGCGGAAGTAATATCGACTCATACTGTTCAATATATATGCTCAGTAATTGTACAATAAGAATAGAAGACAGCACTAAAATACTCAAACAGCAACGTGACATTCATCAGGTTTCCCACATTTGACTGTTACTCCATTATCAAGTTCCAGGAAGAACTTAGAGGTCCAAAATTAATTTCCAAGGAAACTAGTGTTCAAAGGTATTAAAATTTAAAAATGATGCCATAAGTCAAATTATTTTATACTTGTTAGCTATCAACCTAAATAAATCACTGTTTCCTGCAATTTCTTACCCTCTAATCTTGGACAGATTACATGAGATAAATTCCTCCCTTATTATTTTGAAAAATATCTAAGAGTGAAATTATTCTGCCATCCATACCTAGATGTAATCTCCATGCCTTTGAGAATTTCAGCCGAGGCATCCAGCTACTTCACTGACCAGCTTACTTCATGGGTCTTGATTTTTAAATAATTCAGAGTTCACAGGCCACAAAATGGGCAGAATGCCAGCCACAAACTTTCCAAATTTAATTTGAAAACATTGTGTCACAGTTATACCAGACAAAATCCTGTTCCAAGAAAACAGTTTTTAACTGTGTCATAGACTATTAAATGCACTCAATAATATGTGAAGTAAAAACTGGAAATAAGAAGCTTAATTTAATCTTTAAAGAGATATCAATTGCAGGCCAATTGTTTTGAATCTACACGCTCTATACCTAAATTTAATGAAAAAAAAAATCTCTGTGGAAGCGACAAATTTTGGCACTATGTGAAAATCCGACTATTCAAATTGACATCTGTCTCAGAAAGAGGCATTTTAAACATAGCATTTTTTTTGCAAAGTTTGCTTAAGAAAAATTTCATATAAATTTCAAGCCATTTTACAACAAATGTAGTAGCATCATCTAGTTTCTACCACTAACCCTTTACTATATGTACTTGATTTATAATGTATCTCTATATATATTTAGTCTTCAACCCATCAGTCATTCCATCCTACTTTCAATTATTTTCAAAGTAATATTCAGACATCAGTACACTTTTATATTTATGCATGAATATTAACATCACTAATAATAATCACTGTTCATAATAATTTTCTTTCTAAATAGAATGCACATATAAAAGCACAATTTTAAGTGTACAATTGCTGAGTTTTGACAAGTACAATAATATGTGTCTTCCAAATGTCTGTCAAAGGCTGGAACACTAATATCACCCAAGAAAGTTTTCTTATGCCCATCTCAGTCTATTTCTATGCCTACCGCTCCTAAAGGAAATCAACATGTAGAGTTTTGCTTCTACTATAATAATATATGAATGGGACCTTACAGTATATACTCCTTTGATTCTATTATTTTATTCAGCATTATATTTTTACAGTTTATGCTTGTACTTAGGCAGTTATTCACTCCATTTTACTGAAGTTAGCTTTCCTTTGGTTATTTCAACTTGGTTTCCAGTGGAATAGATGTAATTTCTTTATATGAATAGTAGATACGATTATATTTGTTTTGGAAAAATATCTAAGAGTGAAATTATTCTGCCATAAGGCAAGTCTATATTACTTTTTGTAGGAAAACATCAGTGTCACATTAACATTTTATATTCCCATCTACAATATGAGTGTTGTAGTTATTTACAACCTCACTAATGTTTAGTCATTTTGTTTTCAGATAGTTCTGTGTGTGTGTGTGTATGTGTTGTTTCATTTTGACTTCAATTGAGTTTGCCTAAAGAAAATTGTATTGACTTTTAGCTCACTTATTGGCCAACTGTAGGTGTTTTCTTGAAAACTAACTATTAAAACATTTTGCCCATTTTATTAAGCTTTTTTGGTCTTTATTATTGAGATACATGTGTATATATATATATATACATACTGCATGCCATTCTTTTTATGAGCATATATTTTGACAGTACATTCCATGTCTGTGGCTTTCCTATTCATTTGTCTTTGATGGTCAAAAGTTTGTTGATTTTGATAAAGTATAATCTATTTTTTCTATTTTTTTGTTTTTCTGTTACTTTTCTAAAATCTCTTTGCATACACCCATATTATCATTCAACATTCTTTTGTTTTCCTCTAAAGAAAAATATAATTTTTAACTTTTGTCTGTGATGAACAAAGTTACTTAGTGTATATGGTGTAATATATGGATAGTTGCTTTCTTTCGACATCAGTGTCCATTTATGTCCACTCTATTTGTTGAAAACTTTGTTTCTCATTAAAATGATTTGACACTTCTGCTAAAAATTAAATGACCCTATCTGTCAGTGTGCATACGACCCCCTTACACTATATTTGTCAAATTTCAATCAAATACAATACTGTCTTCATTACTGGAGATTTATAGACAATTTTAAAATCAGCAAGTATTATTCCTCAAACTTTGTTCTTTTCTTGAAACTTTGAAATCAGTTACCCTCTTTCAATGTAAATTTAGTGTATTTGTATAATTTTCAAAAATGCTGTTGAGTTTGGCCTAGGAATGTAATGACTCTATTGATCCTTTGAGGAAATAATGATGTCTTTATAAAATTGACTATTCCACTCCATGAAAAACATGAATATTTTTCCATTTATATTTAGATTTTCTTGTTAACCTCTCTAACCTGTGATTTTTATTTTTAGTGCACAGGCCTTGCTACATTCTTGTATTAGTTCTAAGAGTTATTTTGTAGACTATTTAGGTATTTATATATAAAAAATAAGCCATCTGGAAATACAGGTTTGCTTTTATCACTTTTATACCTTTAATTTTCTTCTTGACTTATTACAATGGCTGGAACAGGTAGTGGACTTGAATAAAATGGTAAGAATCGACCACTTGCTTTACTCTAAAACTTAAGAAAGTCATTCAATGTTTTACCATTAAATATAGTTATAGCTACATATTTTTGCAGTTACTCAATTCCCAACATTGTATTTCTTTTGTGTCCTAGATATATATTGAAATCTAAGTATTTTTGCCTCTGTTATAATTATTATATAGTCTCCCCTTTTATTCTTTTTATCTAGTGAATTAATCTGTCAATGTTGGAATATCAAACCAAGTTCTATGGTCTAAATGTTCCTCTCAGAATTCATTTATTGGGTAATATTAGCCAATGTGACAGTATTGAGCAATAGACTTTTTAAGAGTTCATTAAGTCATGAAGGCAAAGGCTTTACAAATAAGATAAGGATCCTTATAGAAAGGCTTGAGCTACTGAATATGTTCTCCACTTCTCTTTTTCCAGGTGAACATTCAACATTCAAGGCACCATCTTTGAAGGGGAAAGTGACTTCTTACCAGGCACCAAACAGCATAGCACCTTAATTTTGGACTTTCTAACCTCCTTAAACATGCACAATAAATTCTTGATATTCATATATTACCTAATCTCAGGTACTGTGTTATAGATATTCAATTTTGGAATCAATTCTATTTCATTAGGATGCATACATAGATAGATGATAGATTTGATAGACTGTGTGTGTGTGTGTGTGTGTGTGTATAAAAACCTGATTTATTGAGTAATTATTAGCATATATAATTATAAGAAATATGGGTCTCTATTTTTATTTATCAGTCTCAGGTTTAATTATTGAGAATATACAAAACTATATCAAAATAATGGACTGAATAGTGTGCTTTTTTTCTATTTTCTTAATGAACTTGTGTATTATTGGTAACATTTCCTCCTTAAAATGTTCGACAGATGTTATTACTGAAACAATCTTGGCTTGTATTTTATATTGTTGGAGATTTCTCATAATAAATCAGTTTATTTTGCTCACATGGAAAATTGAGATTTTATATTCTATTGTGTGAGTTGTATTTTCTACAATTTTTATATTTACCAGTGTTGGTTAATTTTCTGGAATGAAATCATTCATTACACTCTATTAGCTTTTTAATGATTATAACATTTGCAGTGATAAACTTTAATTCTTAGAATTATTACTTCATTTTCTCTTCCTTTCTTTTTGTATTAGCTAGAGATTATCAATTTTATTCATCCTTCCTGGTATGCAGCTTTTTAGCTTTGTTAATTTTTTATGCTACTTGTTTCAAATTTTATTGATTTCATTTTATGTTTACTATTATTCTCCTTCTGTTTTCTTTCATTTTCCTAGATACATAAGGTGGAATGTTAGGTAATTTTTAAATTTTAGACCTACATTTTGTAGTAGAAGTATTCAAAGGGATAGACTTTCCTCTAAGCACCATTATGCTTTTGTTTTTTTCTGTATTCTTTTGTCATTCTTCTTTTAACTATGGATTATTTAGAAATACTTTGTTGAATATAAGAATACTTGATGTTTTCTAGATATTTATTATTATTCATTTCTAGTTTCATTTCACTGTTGCCAGAGAACATACTCTGTGATCAATGCTTTTAAATGAATTGAAATTTGTTTTATGACCCAATACACTATCTATGTTGGTCAATGTATCATATCCTCTCTAAAATTATATTATGTAGTGTTGGGAGAAAGTGTTCCATAAGTATAATTTAGGTCATGTTATTTAGCATTATTATTGAGATCACCTATGCTTTTGGTGATTTATTGGGTTCTACCACTTTCTGAGAATCAAGTGCCAGAATCTCGAACTACAATTCCTGGATTATCTATATTCCCCTTTAATGAAATCAAATTTGCTTCATGTGTTTAAGAAATCTTCTATCACGTACATGCACATAATGGTTTTTAGTATATTCCTGGTGAATTTGTCTTTCTATTATTATTAGGAAATGCTTCATTTTGTATCTCTTTTTCTCTCTGTTTTGAAGTCTATTTTGCCTGATACTAGCATAACTCATCTATTCTTTGTACACTTACTTTGTTACCTTTTTAAGAAGTTTGTAAATTTGCAAAATTAAAAACTCTGTTCACTAGATTTTATTTGAGACTAATTTATTGCTTATTCAAAACATCTTTATTCCCATTTATGTACTGAGTATTGTATCTCATTACTGAATTGTATCTCTCATGTGGAATAATGTGCATTTTATTCTGCAAATAGACATTTCCTCACAGTAGTTTCTTCCACTTCTGATTTCTGTGGAACTTCTGAGGCATCTGAAACCTGTCTCTTAGAGAAAAGATATTTTTCCCTCTTCTGTAATTAAAGAATCTAGATTCATGTTGAGACTGAATGTTTGGGAATGACTCTGAGACTACATTTTTAGGAGTGAATCTTTGTGGACCACAGTAATTCTAGTTTTTCCCTTTTACCCTAGCTTCATTGGCAGTGAATGCAACAGACTTAGCCTTTCCTTTTGAATCCTGCAAAAGCTTTATGCAAGACTTCCAAAGCCCCATAATGTCAGAGAAATCCAACTGCCTTTCAGTGTAAAAGTACCTAATTCTGTTCACTCTATAAACAGCTAAAAGGCCTGTAAATGGAAGTCTATTTTCTCAAAATTGAGTATTTCCCTCAGTTGTGCTTGCTTTCTGAAGCCTCCGTGCTCCCATACTGCCTGCTGAGGTTTCTTCAGCCCCTCACCCTCCTTATCTGAGACAATGCCACTGTGGTTGAAATTGCAGTTTCAATAACCTGCACCCTGTGTTCTCCAGCATGGGGTTAAAGTCGTTCCAATTGTGAGATTTTTCTGAGTCTCATCTTTACTGAAACCATCATGGGTAGCACTTATTTATGAAACCCCATGCATCCAACTTCTTCGGAGTCTACTCCACACTTGCTTTATCTCTGTGGGACTTCCAGTGCCTTACCTTGCTGAGATCCACAGCTCTAAAAATTACTATCTACACTTTCAATGAAACTAAACCTTACGATTGTTCATTTAGTTAACACCTGCTACCTGAAGCACTGTACAGAAACATTTGTCTTTAAAAGTATTGTGTAAATTACACTTACTTTGCAAAGTCAAAATACTACACAATCTAAGATGACAAAAGTTAAAAGCCACCTTTACAACTGCCAATGCAACCACTTTGTTCAATATAGATTGCTATAACCTTCAAGGTCATAGGCTAATGTGTCACACACTTAATACAGTCCTACCAAAATTTAAGGCAGTTTATAAAATAAGTGGAAGAACTCTCAATATCCAGACATAATTTTCATCCTAATGTGTCTATTTCTCAGTGTTCCTGGCTTAATAAAGTCAGGAAAAAGACAAAGAAATAAAAAGGTACGAATTGAAACATATTTTTTCTGAAAATGTTGATGTTTGTGAATTTGTCTTACATTTATAAGCAAATGGGCTCCGAATAGATTCTATTACCGTGCAAAGAAAAATAATTCTAATCAAGGATAATAATTTCAGTATTAAAGATTATAGGCCTGAAATAATTTCTGGTGCGCTAATCCTGGCATACCAGTTGTTCTTAAAATAACAAGTGCCCAAGTGCTTTCTATAAGACATACAGCTCATTTTCAAGAGACAAAAATAGAGAAAAATTCTGCTAAGCAGAATGTTGTCCTTCCAAAAAATTGCTGGTCAGATTCAGTAAGTCTTCCTTCCATTAGTAAAAACTAGTAAGAGTGCAAAGAGGCCAGGAATGTTGTGTTAATAGATTGCCTTCATTTCAGAGTGAAGATTGAATATTAGGGGGCTGAGGATTTAGCTCAGCGGCACAATGCCTGCCTGGCAAGCACGACGTCGTGAGTTTGATTCCCAGTACCAGAAAAGAAAAAAAAAAACAAAAAAAAACAAAGATTGAATATGAAAAAAAGAATTCCCTCTCAATTCCAGATCGAAAACACATTATTAATTAACAAAAGAAAATTCTAGGGCTGGTGATATAGCTCAGTGGCACAGTGCCTGCCTGAGAAACATGAGGTTGTGAGTTTGATTCCCAGTACCAAACAAAAAAAGAAAAAAAAATTCTAACTAGATTCTGTCTTATTTTAAGTAATGAAGAAAAACAGTTCATATAGCTATAGCCATGTAGACCAAATTAGTGTCCCTTGGGGCAGCAGTTTACTCAAAGTGGAAAGGAAATAAGTGCATGCATCTCAGACTACTTCTTTATGTTTGATATGTAAGGAAAAGAAAAGAAAAAATACTCTCAATTTCTTGAGGGCAACACAATCAAAGTGACTTTTTTAGACTAGGGAGGATAAACATTATAGTCACTTGAGAGGACATCAATGTTAAGGAACAACTTGAAGACAGAAGAAGAAAAAGGAAATTATTGTTCATCCCACCCATGTTTTGTTTTCTGGAATCTTGATCTACTAGTCCACATTGATAATTATGTATTGTTTTTATCTGGAAATAACAAGATATCATTTGTGAAACAGGTGATAAAAGAAAATGGAAGAGAAGAATTGTGCATAACATCGAGGTACAGAAGAAAAGCATAAATCAAACCCACATTGATTGCAAAGTTGATTGTATTGTGCTCTCCTTAAAAATAGAGGCTAAATTTTTTAAAATAGTGGAAAATGGAGGACTTAAGAATAGCAGTGAAGTTGGAATAACTGCCATCGGAAAGATGTTTTCTCCTAATTCACAGTACTTAAAGCATGTTAAAGCAGGTGCCTTTCAAGAGCACATTCTTGATACCTACTGAGCCAAAATAATCAAATATTCTGTTGCTTCCATGGGGACCCAGATTTAGGTCACTGAGAGACTCTGCAAAGTAGTTGTGGAAATCTGAGAGGGTTATACAGTAATTTAACAAAGATAAGCAGAGAAGAAAGCTTACGTGGTCTGACAATTAGCCAGCAACAAAGAATGGAAATCAGTGCCACAGTACACGATGGTACCCTAATTACCAAACCCAAATCTCTGAGTTCGTATATACTAATTTCCATAAGAGCTCTGCTCATTTTAATTTAGTTGTAGCTATCTTCTGACAAGGAAGATGTTTTGCTTGTGGAAAGGAAACATGAGAAATGGACAAAATAATTGCTTATTGGCATGAAAGTCCTAACTGTATTATTGGAAATAATACATTTTCAATTGAGGCAGTTTTTATGTGCTGTCTAAATTTCTCTAACAATTTTCAGAGGCCCAGTTGTAGCTATGCAGATAACAGACAGCTTCATTGAGGCTTTTAGAACTAATTGATTAGTCAAATACTTTTGGAAAACAAAGAAATTCAAGTTGCCTGTGAGTATATTCTAAGATTCTTAGTATATCTGAGTAATACGGGAAGTTCTGTGAAGGAAAGGTACCAGAGAATTGAAAGCATTATTTTTAAAAACTAACTTAGTTTAAAGTGCAAGAGTAGGGGAGGTTCAAGGATTAATTGTTATGAAAGGTTAATTTTAGTACAAAAAATTACAGGAGTAGAACAATAGCCTGGGTGATGACAGTTTCTAGTGCTTACCATTATTGAGCGAACTGCCACAGTAGTGTGGAAGGTGATGGAGAAGGAACAATGAATGATGAAGTCAGAGTGCTGTATGAGTCATCTATTTGTCACTTCAAATATGTTAGGAATGTTTTGGAGATAAAAAAGTCATAACTGTAAAGGCAATTCAAACATCTTCAAGAATATTGGAGAGTGATGTAAAATAGTTGAAATTAGAAAGGGAGCAATTTAATAGGCTTCAAAAAAAGTATCAGATATTAAATAAATATGATAAAACAGGTTCTGAAAAATAGTAAATGGGAATAAGGAGTGCTCCAACTCAATTTGTTGACCCAGCATCTGTGCACTATGAGAGAATTAGGAAATGTCAGCAGATAGTGCCGTAGAGAAATTGGTATTAAGGAAGAGTGAGGTTTCAGTTAATAGGGAGAAGGGAGAAAAGTACATGAATTGTTACCAAAAAGGTTAAATATACAAAATGCCTCTCTATAATAGCATTAGATTAGGGATGGGGCATGGTAATGTGTGGCTAGTGTAGCTTGAAGTAGTATATTTGCCTTGAATTGCATTTATTTATTACTTGAAATTTATTTTAAAATTTTAATGTAGAAATTTATGGAGAACAACCAGGATAGGATAGGATAGGATAGAATAGGATAGGATAATGTGGAATGATAAAAGAATGTTTGAATACATTTATCTATTCTTGAATATGAAAACAATTTTTGGGACATGGGAGATGGAACACAGGGCCTTCATACTGAGCTACATCTCCAAGCCTTTCTAAAATTTTTAATTTTGCAACAGGTCTCACTAAGTTGTCCAGGCTGGCCTACTACTTGTAATCTTCCTGCCACTGCTTTGTGAGCCACTGGGATTGCAGGTTACAGTAACACAGCTGTTTAACACTAAATTATTTTTATTAACCTGTAATAATTGTGCGTATTTATGTGGCATTGTATGGGAAATCAATGCATGTATCCAATATATACTGATCAAATCAGATTAACTAATCTTTCTATTTTCTCATCATTACTGTATTTTTGGAGACTTCAAGCTTCTTTCTTCAAGTAATTCATAAAATATATAGTAGGTTATACTCTTACACAAAATAAGAGGCTTCTCTCCTCAAAGTAGTTCAACTTTCTGATGCTCAAGAGCATTGATCTTCCCTGTCATTCACGCAACCATGTAAATATTAAGGAATAAATTAAATTGGCTAAATGTAGAGTCCAATTCTCCAGCCAATAAATTTGGAATTAATAAACTCATCCAAATCCAATTAAAATTCATTCAGATCACACTATTTCAACATGAGCTGGAATCATACATGCTCAATTTCTATTAATCACCTTCATTATGTAACATATTCAGTATCTGTAAAGCTAAGGCACTTTAATGATAATTTGCAAAATGTGCAATTCGGGACAACTTTTCATCCATTTAATAGAACGTAGTAGAAGAATTTTTTGTTTAAAATAAACCAGCAGTTTCTGACTTAAGATTACTCTTCTTGTTGGATGATGTAGTATAAAAGAGTATAAAACTTCCTGTCAGAATATCTGTGTTCTCCTCCCAGGCTTGTCTTCTTTGAACTAATTCCTTCAGCTCTAGAGTACTATTTTCTTACACCTCAAATGCACAGCATAGCCTAAATGATCTCTAATTGACTGCCCAACAAGAAATTGTGTTGATCCCTATCCTTCTGCACATTTGTCTTCTATAAAATTTCACTCAAGTATAAGAAAATGCAAAAGTAGCTATGAAAAATTATATCAGTAGAATTTATCTCAATCCTTTTTTTAAAAGCATCTTTGCTTTTAAGAGAAACAGACTATCAATCTCAATGTCTCTTAGATATTGACTGTGTTAGACAATCTATGCACACAGACACACACACGCATGCAGACACACACACACACAGAAAGAGAGAGAGAGAGAGAAATTGAATTTATGATTTGGTTTTTTTTGGCCCACATAAAGTGATTATGTATATGTGAACTTTACCAAATTTCTGAAAATGTGATTCCTACTTAAGACTCTTACAATAAAATACATTTGTAATAAATATTGTAATAAATGAATTTTTGGTACATAAAACAACTCTGTTGGGACATTTCAGTATTCTTATAATACTTGATATTAAAATCCTATTAGCCATCTCTGAATCATCAAAAAACACATTAAAATCTATTTGTTCTACATTTTGTTTCTCATGTATCTAGAAATTGTTCATGTTTAGCAGGATTGAAAAATGACTTCACAGATCCCTAGTGATTCTTCATAGGTGTCTTATTCAATTATTCATCGAAAAATATTTATTGAATATCTCCTCTGCAGCAGATGCTATGCTAGATGTGCTGTAGCAGTGGAGAAGAGGATGAAGACACAAGTTTAAATCAGGAGAAAAGTTTGGGTCTCTGCCACTGCTTCATCCAGATCAGAACTCCTGTCACTGTTTTATATTTTGGACTTCTGAAAAAATCTTCATGACAAACAAGCATGAAATCATTAGTATAGATGATAATAAAGTACCAAAATATCCACACCCTCAGTCTGTTAGCTACCTAAAAGTTCACTGGATTTGCATGTATTTTTCAAGCTCTGGTAAAATTATATTCCTTTGGATGCTTCATGTACTTATCACATATCAAAATTTCTCAGTGTATTCCAAAGTGTCTGAATTGCTATGGTTACCGAGTGGAAGAATGATTCAAAACAGGGATAGTGCATTCTGTCTCTGTTTCTCAGAAAAGGTCACCGTCCTGTGAAATGTTTCCAGTCAGTTATCAGCAACCTCACACTTCTTTTTAAATATTGTAAATGGTAAGAGAGAGCAAGTGCATGAGAGAGACCCCAAGTAGCCTGGGAAATCGGTAAACTCCAATTGAATTTTAGTCTAGTTTTTGTTTATTTTGTGAGATTCTGCTTTTAAATCTCACCCCACAACGGACAAACCTGACTGATTACTGGTATTGTGGTTGTGCTTCTCAGTATGGTTATTACTCACTAAAGTTCTTTCTTTCTATGATAAGTTAAATAATGGTGCTGGAATAGTAATTATAAAGATTTTCTTGACTTTCTAATTTCTATTCTTTCATTTCCTTTACATATTTGTGACATCTTTGATAGAAATGCTGGTGTTTCGTTTTGGCTGAAAGAATAAGATTTGAATAGGCAAACAAAAAGTTCAACTAAGGAAATACACAGATATTTTAAAAGGTACAAATACTCCCAATTCTTTTCTTAGTTCTTAATTGAGGCTGAGATGTGTTCATTATTCCTCCAGATTACATCAGCCAACTGTACTTAATCCAATCAAACTCTCTCCCCACAGAAAAGGAGCCCACCTCTTCTGAAACTGATGAAAATATTTCCAATATTCAGGTCTGGCTATCAAAATATTAGTCTGCTTTATTATTTTAAGTAAATGCAGTTAAATCATTTGCCCATAAGAACAGCAATTTGTACTTTTGTCATGGCTTTTTTTTTTCCTGGAGGTGTACTGGAATGGATACGTGGGCACAAACATCTGTGAGAACACAAAGAGATGTGCACACACATACATGGGCGCACCCTTGTTGTGTACACCAGTGTCAAAATGCTGACAATTCATAAGTCTGTAAAACTGAGAAAACTATACCTAGCAATATTTTTGACATATAAATAAACTCACATGGCCACGGATTTTTAAACTGCTTTTATTTTCTAATATACTATTAAGCAATCCATGGTGTAGTTCTTTAATGTCATCAAAATTGAAACAGACCTGGTTAACAGGAAGAATTCAAAATGTATGGCATACCCTTTCTGGAAATCCACAATGGACTTTATCTCCTGAAATATATGCTCTGTGGAGCTTCATAAGTAGAAAACTCTCAGTATCTGATCTGCTATCGTAGAAAACTTGACTCAGTTTTGTAGACTCTATATTTAAGTTAGACTGTTAAACGGAATAGACATGTTTAAGACTCATTGCTTAGTGCTCTGGGACTTCTTCATTACCCTCACAGCAGGAGGCGTGTATGTTCCTCACTTCTAGGTTATGAAGTCCCCAAAGAGATGACTCTGAGTCTGTTGGCACAGTTTAATCTCAGTCACTAGACAAATTGAAGTGCTTTTTAGTGTCTCCACAATGTTTTTTTTGAAAAGTACCAAATAATAAATATATTAAGCTTTATGGAGACTAACATCTCTGTTCAATGCTACTATTATGGTATCAAAACAGCAAAAGATATACATAAAAGAACGAGTGTGGTTGTTTTCCAATAAAACTTTATTGACAAAAAAAGCCAGATAGACCAGATACAGTTCACAGGGTGTAGTTTGAAGATCTCCTACATGTTCTCTAAATAGTAAGAGATTTTCACAGAAGGATGGACCTTGAAATTTTCTAGTTTATTAGTACACGGTTTTAAATCTCATGTCTCTGTCTCTCTTTCTCTCTCTACCCCATGTATGCTTCTTCAAGTTTATTTTAGTAATGTCTTGATTCATGAGAGTACACATAAAATGCTAACAGTGAGTGAATCCTTCACAATTAGAAACTCCATATTTCTTAAGTGAGTCAGAATCTTGGCTTTCTGATTCATAGTGATGCTGTATATAAAAGAAATAAGCAATACTAATGAGGGCTGGATGAGGGGCATGAAGGGCTCATCTCTGACAATAGCTTCAGTGTTACACAGAACATCTTATCATTTCCTCTGGGGCCAGAAGGAGAGTCATTTGACATTGGAGTGTTATAGGCAGCTACCCTTGTGCTGCGATTTGTTGACCATTGTAAGGCTTATTGCAGATCTTACACTGATCACTTCTTGACAGAAATGCTATTAAAAAGATCTGGACACATGACCTGATGAATCATGAATCTTAAAAACTTCCTTCTCCCACAACTTAATTAAAATATACTTTTGTAAAGACTTTGCTTGTCTCAATGTAAACGTAGCTGGGCATATAACTGTAATGAAATAAGACTGAGAAAAGCAAAAGTTTGATAAAGAAAGAAACTCCAGAACATAAAGTGACACTTGGGATGCCCTGGTAAAGTTGTGAGATGCTTCAGACTTCTAAGCTCAGAATGTGGGCTTTGGGTGCCTGAAAGAATAAAATAAGTGAACAAATAATTGTGTATTAGTAAATTGCCTAGAGTAGGCCCTACTGTGATACTGTAATTAAAAGAAATAAGGAAAGAGATATGAAACTTCATTTTGAGAACTAATAAAGTTTGGTTTATCTATAGTTGTAACTAGAATATTTCTAAATGATAGAAGGTTCTTTAAAAACCCTTTCCCATGCCTTTACCAAGTAATCACAGCACAAATGTTAAAAATTAGTAGTTTCTCTTTAAAAAGATCTTGTTTTTGTTTACCTATTTTCCCCCTCAACAGACTACTAAAACAGTGTGATCTGTGCTACACAATCAGAATAAGTACAGTGCATCCCATGAGTCCTTAAATGGGGTGCCTCACCCTCATTTATGTTCAAAAAATGCTTCCTGGAGTAAATTACAATTAATGTCAGATCTAAAATGTGTTGGAGATTTAAGAATCTGAAAGTTGACAAGAACTTAAGCTGGTAAAAGCAAGGTACATTCTTCTTTTCCTTTCCTTTTTTTTTGTGTGAGATAGGGTCTGGCTATGTAGTACAGGCTGGCCTCAAACTCACAGCAATCCTCCTGACTCAGCCACCTGAGTGCTGGGACTACAAGTGTGCAACATCACACCTGGCACAAAGTATGTTTTTAGAATTAAAAGAAATTCAGTTTGATTTGAGAAAAACAGCAGTAGCTGAAGACCATTGAAAACCACTGAAGTCCATGACACATGGTCATGCTAATGCACTGCTATGAGCTAAGCCATCCTGGAATATCAGCAATAATAAAGTAAATATTCACCCTGATTTATTTACATGTAAAATTGAGCCCCACTGTCATTCCAAAAACCTCAGGAAACCCTGTATAGGATGGATTGCATAGTCAAGTGGAAACAATGAGTCAGTCTAATTTGGGCATAAATGTCAATGTGATTTCATTTCTGCCCTTATGCTCATGAGGCCGGGGGACATTTACTTTATATAAGTTTGATTTTCCAGCCAGGGCAGCAGGGCATTTGTGGGTCAGAAAAATATTTCTCACTGTTCTTTGCCTTTTTCCTGTTGGGGATTTAAAATATGATTAACCACTGATAAAATGGTATACCAAGACAGTGTTTGATCACCAGTTTGCTCAGGAGCTAGGGAGAAAACTAACAATACCTACATCAAGGACAGGCTGGAAAAAGACTTTTATACGAGATTTCTATTGATACATGGCATTGCAAGGCCCTAGGGATTCCTTCTGGAGCTCAAAGCTCAAGGCTGATTATAATTTTCAAAGAAGCAATGATATTTAGACTATAACTACATTCAATATAATTCAAGTGTTCATGAATCAGTAACTCAACATTATTGCTACAAGGGCTGGGGATTTAGCTCAGCGGCAAAAGCGCCTGCCTCGCAAGCGCAAGGTCATGAGTTCGGTTCCCGGTACCGGAGAAAAACCAAAAAAACCAAAAAAAAAAAAACAAACATTATTGCTACATAGCCAATAAAAGTAATATTTCCTGTTTCTGTCACCTAAGTCCATTTTTGTGTGCATGTAGTAGATCAAATGCGAATTCTTCACAATATTTATTCAATTTGTAATGACAATTTCATGGTGAAATTGATTTGAAAAACATCCAGTTACATCATAAGTTTTTAGTTGTTTTAATTTTTGTTATGTGCTTACTTCTTAGTGTGGAATTTTTAGAGCCTTTGATATCAGTTTGAATTCTTAATCCTCATAAGAGGTCTATATTATACATCGTCTACTCACACATGATACCAAAATTTCTACAGAACAAGCGATCATGTTTTTGATCACTGCTGCATATCACTTCCAACATACACTGTGGTATCTATTAAGTACATTCTATTTACTAATGATCATTTTAAATATTTGAAAGGCTAATGTTCCATGAAAAACATTTTGTAAAATATTCCTCAGATATATTAACTTAATTTTTCCGTCAGGTTCCAGCTAGCTCATGCTATCATCTTATATCCAATCTATAGAGTAGTACTAGCATTTTGATAAGATATGTATTGAGTACACCTACACTGATTCTAGAGTTTGTTACAATATTAAGTATTGGGATAAAAGAGAACCCTCAAAAGTTAGTGGATAAAAATCCTGCGTAAATCACCTGCTTCAGCCTAGCACTGACTTCAATCTTTACTCTGACTGTAAAATATTTTGGGTTTCTGTAGACATAAGTATATTGTCAAAAAGCTATATGTTGATCAGAGAATAATTACTATCCAAAATTTCTTGGGATATTAAGAAACTAAGATATTTTAGTTATTTATTTTAGATTTTAATTGATTCTCAAACAAAATTAAATAAATAAAATCTCCTGGGAAAGAAAGTGTCCTATGAGTACATTGGATATGTATTCTCGAAGACAGATACTGAGTTCTAAAGCTTTTGCTAGGTTTTATTGGGAACATAATCTCACAGTGCACTATACACTAATATGTCCTCATATGATAAGAGCAACAACTGCCATTTACTGACTTGAACAGAAAACAACTGATACTCCTAAAGCCCAGTTGTTTAGACAGTGAAATGAAAATCCCTTAATTAAATACATTATCCAGTTTATAATCACCCATGCACAGGGCATCGCTAAACTTCTGTGCTCTAAACAAATGAAAAGTTTCTTGACATCTACCCTTCTGAGATTACTTAGCTTTGGGACTCTCCTACCATGAATAAAATGAGTGAGCACACTCTTTTAGCACAGTATGGGAAGCACAGAAAGAAACTGAGTCTTGCTTTTTTTAGCCAACTGTTAATTGTAAGCAGATCTCAGCACCATATGAAGTGTTGTGTATGTTTAACTTGAAAAGTAAATGAATTCAATTTCCTTTTTAAAATATTTTTCTCTGTAATTATAGAAAGGATTTAAATATTTATGTTTTTAGTTGCATTATCATTTAAGTAATGTAGGCTAAGAAAGAACATATAATAGCAATAAGACTTAAGAAGATGAGAATGATATTTGTATCAATCTCCAAACATTAGTATTGAATATGACCTTAAAGAACTCCTTGTCCATGAAAAGCACATAAACTTCAACTTAAGTGACCAGTGTGACAGTGTGTTGCTGCCTATGAAACAGTTAAGGAAGATCCTGGGGTACTCTGATTTAAGTAAAACAGATTGCCTGGTTGATTAAACTACCTATCATGGCCTTAAGAGAGGGTGATGTAGTCTCATGATTTCAAAAGTATAATTTTCTAATTATTGCAAATATTTCATATGGAGGGATATGTGCACTAAATCACACGTTTTTGTGAAATTGTTCTCAGAATTATGTTGAATTTATTTTCTTGTAATCAACATTGGCCTACTGAATAAGCAAGTGTTACCTTTTGTCCATTGCTAGACTTACTAAAGGTAAATGTGCTGTGACAAGAGGAACATGTTTATGCGAATGTGGATAATAAATTATCAGCTATAACTGTGCCTTTAGTGCTTCTTGATATGCAGTATTTGATTCCAATCAGCCACAGTCTATGCTAAGTATGGCTCAAGAGACCCTCTTAAAAATAGGCAGCAATACAATAATACTTGGGTACTTCACTACCCTACTTTCTTTTTTGTTTGTTTGTATATTTTTGTTTTGTTTTGGTAGCGGGAATCAAACTCAGGACCTTGCACTTGCCAGGCAGACTCTTGTACCACTGAGCTATTTCCCCGGCCCTCCTACTTTCAGTAGGAGATCACCTACACAGAAGTCAATAATGAAATAGCAGGCTTAAACAACATTATAAAACCAGCAGACTAATATATATATATATACAGATAGATAGATAGATAAATAGATAGAGATATAAATAGATATATCTACTAATAGATTTATAAATAGATATAATAGATTATAAATAGATTATAATTATTATAATAGATTATAAATAGATAATCTACTAATCTTCTCAAACTTTGTCAAAGTTAGAAGAGTAAGCACTTCTAATTTCAATATAAAAAAACAAGATTTTCCTAATGCCAACAGCACAAAGGGACACATCAAAAACAAAAACAAAAGTCACAGTGTAAAATCTCTGTTAAATATACACTTCAACAACCACTTAAAATATCATTAAGTATGATTGTGTTGGATTTATCACGGGTATGCAAGGATTATTCACATATAAATAAATGCAATATATTACATTAATGAATGAGAGGAAAAATTGTATAGCTATCTCAATAGACATAGAAAATAATTTGACAAACTTTACCATCTTTTCATAGTTAAGAAAAATTGTTAATAAATTAATTGAACGATTTATGTCTTTATGTACTGAAGGCTATATATGACAAGCCCACAAATAGCATAACATTCAATGGTGAAAGGTTTATAGCTTTTCCTCTAAGACAAAGAACAGTACAAAGATGCCACTTACATTCTATAAAGTACTTAAAGTCTTAGTCAAACCACTTAGACAAGAAAAAGAACTAAAAGGAATCCAAATTAGACAGGAAAAAAGTATGAATTTTCATTGAAGATGACATATGCTTTTATTTTTTTTTATTTTTTTATTTTTTGACATAGGCTTTTAAATAGAGCACTGTAATAACCCCAAAATATAGTTACAATTTAACAGTTGTGGCTCATATTAATTGACTCAATTTTATTGGCTTGGGAGTTGCACAGGGAATTAGTAAAGGAAAACTCCACGAGTGCCTCATTGAGTGATTGCTATGGTTTGTGTCGAAAATCTCCCCCAATAGTATTAAGAGTATAAAAGATAAATAGATCATGAGTACACAATATTCACTGGTGTATTCATTCACTGGTGAATGCAGTAGCTATATGTGAAGTTAGGAATGTGGGCCCTGGTAAGAAGAGGTGGGAAGTGTGGAAGTGTGACCTGGAAGGGTTTATTCTTGTCCACTACTCCTCCATTAACTCGCTGCTACCTTCATGCTGTAGGAGAAAATCTATTCTTGGTGATGGCCTTCCACCACTTTTTCTACCTTAGAATCTGTTGACACTGGACTGAACCCACTGGAAGCATGAAACTAAATAAGTCTCTCCTCCTTTAAATTGTAGGTACTGAATATTGCATCTCAGTGTTGAGAAATCTGAATAAAATAGAAAAATGGTACCAGAAAATTGGGGGCATTTCTGTGGGTATATTTGACTTTGTGGTTCACAATCCTTTGAAAATAGTTTGCAAGAAAAGTTAGAAAATGTATGGAGATGTAGGCTACATAATCCTTACATAATTGTAAAAAAAAAACTTGATGAGTGAGTGTGCTTGGAGCTCAGAAAACTAGAATATGTATAGGAATGCTGACAATAAATTCCAAGTTCAGGATATTTCAATTGGGATTTAGGATTCCATTGGCAATTGGACTAAAGGCCATGTGTGTTAGATTCCAGTGAAACATTTTTCAAATTTTGGCCATGTCCTGAGATTTTTGCCGAAGACTGAGATTAAGAGCAGAGAATTAGTTAATCTGGTGGATGAAATTGAAAACTAGCCTGGCAATCCGGATGAGATGGGTAGTATTGGCTGCTTTCAGCCCAACCTACAGTGAGAATCAGGAGAAAAAATAGAGGGTTAAATGATTTGAAAATCTTACAGCATACAGGAAGGAAGTTGGTGTTATGGATAGCACAGTTTCTGAAAAAAATTGGCATTAAAAAGAGGCTAAATACTTTGCATTAGGACAATAGGAAACATGGTTTGAAGTCATTAAGAATCAGCAAGTCACTAACAATTACATGCTCAAAAATGCAAATGCAAAACTTTTATTTGAGAAAAGAACCATTGGACCCACTTCTGGATAAGGTTACGTAAGGAATTGGTATCCCTATGTTCAGTGATTCTGGCACTCAGGAGACACTGTACTAATAGTCCAAATAGAAATGGCCATCCAAAGAAAATAAATTCATTATATCAAGAATGTATGTGCATATCCATGTTCACCATTATTTACAATAGCCAATGTATGGAATCAAAGTGCCCACTGATTGTGAATCGATAAAGTACGTGTAATACTGTACACACTCAATACACACAGATAAAATGGAATACTACTCACTCTTGAGAAGAGCAAATCCTATTTTTCATAACATCATGGGTGAATATGGAGGATAGGATGCTACAGTGTTTGACTGATGCGTTAACTTGAGAAGTTTAGAAGCTTAACTAAATTGGCTCAGCAATTCTACACCCTAGGGTCACTCATCACCTAGATGATATAAAAGGGAAATGAGGAGGGACGGAGGGTGTCCCATTCTTCAGAGGAGCCCCATCCATTCCCTTCAGCTTGGACTTCATCTTCTGGCTTGTACTGCAGACTCTTCAGCTTTTGCCTCGTATCCTTCAGCCTTCCAGTATAGACTCATCAACCTTCCACTGCAGACCCACCAGCCTCCTCACACAGACTTGCATGGAACACTGCAGTGAACTCCATACCCTGGACTGAAGCCTTCAGTCTCCAGCGTGCAGGCACCCTTCGCACACTTCCTCGTCCAACCTTGTGGTGACCATTTTAAACCAATCTTGTAATTTCTTATACATTTCTATATCTTGTGTTATATCTGTTTCTATAATAAAACCCTGACCTATACATATGCTGTGGCTTTGCACAAAGTTTGTCTGTAGTTTGCTCCTGTCCAAGGATTTTGTCTGAGACTATGATTAAGGGTAGTGGACTAATTAATCTAGCAGAAGAAATTTCAAAGCTGTTGAATGTTGAGGTGGTGGTATGGTTATTGTTGGGGGATTTTAGCCAGATTTATGTTGTGAGTCAAGAGCAAAGAGTCCAGCAAGATAATTTAAGATATTGTGAGTCTGGCCAGGTGAAAACCTCCAGTAAAGCTATGGACTGCTAAGATAGAGCTGGGAAGATATCAATTGATGAGAGGGAACTGGAGAGTATAAAAGATGGCCTGAGGGCATCACAGAAAGCAAGTCTCCACCCTTCGCAGCCTCAAAAGAAAGACTCTGCTTTGAAGAGAACGCCACAGAGCTCCATGTTCCAGAATGGAGGCAGCATAAAGAATTTGTTCCTCAGAATCAGATTCAGAGTGCTCAGCAATCCAGACACGGGGACCCTGCAGCCAAGAGAGAAGAAAGCCTGGCCACTGCTCTAGCTGGCAGTGGACCTTGGCATCATCCACATTGTGCTGGTTCTAGATGCATGAAGAAAGCAAGAGTTCTGAATTTAAAAAGGTTTATACCCAGATTTTAGAAGAAGGCCTGGCAGGCCAGTCCGTGTGCCTCTGAGAGGGCACTATGTGAAGCTATAAGTGTGAAGCCAAAAGTTCAATGGAGAATCCAGAAGTTTGGAAAAACCAGGAACATGGACCATCTGAGGAAAGCTGCAAGGACTGAGCAGAGCAGGCCCAAGAGAGAAGCCATGAGAGCTACAACTACCAGAAATGCCATAGAAGTGGAGCCATATGAAGCTCACAGTTTGCCATTGATTGCCCCAGATGTTGCATGTGGAACTACAGGACTTAATATTTGCCCTGCTGGATTTTGGACTTGCTTTTTTCTTAATGTGTTGTATCCCTCTGTTTGTACCTTTTGAGTTGTAATGTTTATCTCGTGCAGTTGAATGTTGGAAGTGTTTAACTTTTCATTTGTATAAGGGCTCACAGTTAAGAGTTTGCCATGGATCTCAGAAGAGACTTGGGACTTGGACTTTTCAGCAGTACTGAAACTGTTAGGACTTCGGCAAGTTTTAGAGATGGACTAAAATGCCTTTTGCATAAAGGGATGTGCATGAGTCTTTGGGGGCCAGGGGTGGAATGTTATGATTTGTGTCTAAATGTTCCCCCAAAGCTTCAAGCAGTCATGAGGCAGGCTTCTAGAATTTGTCACAGATTCATCGTCCAATGCTGGCATTATGGGTGTGAGTGCTACACCCACGCTAGAGCAGGGAGCCTGCGTAAAATATAAGGGAGGGAAAAAGGATTGCTGCCACTTCTCTCTTTTTGCTCTTGCTGTTTATGCTGATTTCTGCCACCATGAACTGTTGCCCTCTGCCATGTGCCACTCTGCTTTGGAGCCAAGTGGATATGGACTGAAACCTCCACAATCTGTGAACTAAAACTTTTCCTTCCTTAATTCTTGGTATCAGTATTTTGCCTCAGCAATGAGAGAAAATTAACGAAGACAGATGCTGAGTGAAATAAGCCAGGCACAGGAAAATATTGCATAATCTCACTTATATGTGGAATCTAAGAAAATTTTAAACTCATAGTAGCACAGCATCAGAATGATGTTTATCAATGCCTATGGCGGTTAGTGCGAAAATATTAAGCAATGAGTTCAAGGTTCCAGCTAAACAAGATAACTAAAATACAGAGATCAATTGTAGAACACAGTGATAATTAATAATAGTGATATACCTGATATACTAATAATGATAGTTTATAATAAATTATACTGCAGAATTGCTGAAAGTGGATCTTAAATGTTCTCATTACAATAACTGAATATGGGAGATAGCTATATCGATTGGCCTCACTAAATCATATCAAAATGTGCATATATGAAAACACAGTATGTGCTCTAAATATATAAATGTATATTTGTCAGTTATAACTTAAGAAACCTCATAAAAGAAGTGCAGTAATTGTCAAAATTTTCCTTTATTTTGTTTTTATTAATACATATTAATTATGTATATGTTAATGGGGTTTTATGTGATATTTAAGTATACATACTGTATGCACTGATTAAATTTTAATCTCCATTTATCAATACTCCACCTCATCCTTCCCAAGCTCTGCTACTCATATTCAATTTTTAGGGTGATATTTTTAAACTTCCACATTTGAAAAGAACATGTGATATTGTCTTGTGTGCCTATATTGTTTATTTAACTTAATATCCTATAATTGCAACTATTTGGGTGGAAATGACTTTAATCTTCTTCATGCCTGATGAATATATATATATATATAATATATTATATATACACACATATGTATATATATATACATGTGTGTATGTATATGTGTATGCATGTAAATTCCCTTGTCTTCATTCACTGATGAACATCTAGGCTGATTGCGTATCTTATCTATTGTGAATTGTGGTTCAATAAATATGGATGCACATGCAGCTAATTATTTTATGTTAATATTGATTCCTTTGGTTATATGCACAGAAGTAGGATAGTTGGATAATATACTATGACTGCAAAGGACTGTGGACTAGGACTGTGGACTTTTAGTTTTGGTGGAACCTTCATATTGTTTTTCATAAAGCATGTAGTAATTTACCTTCTCAATGAGGTGTATTTGACTTTTGTTTTCTTCACATCCTTACCAGAAATAGTTTTTTTTTTAATAACAGCCATTCTAGCTGAGGTGAAAGTTTCACCACTCATTGAATGTAGCACAAGTTTCAGCCACAATTAAATAAAGTAAAAATAAAAGTAATACAAACAGGAAAGGAAAAAAATTGTATATCTTTATTTGTAAATTATATAATATTATATATATATAATGATAAAGAATTCAACAAAAGTCTACTGGAATTGATAAAAATTTATTAATCTTGTAGGATACAAAGTCAACTACCAAAACAAACCAATAACTTTTTAATAAATTGAGTAAAGATTGCCATGTTAGAGATCATAAAACCAGTCCCAGTCACAAGAACTCCAGAAAGTAGATAGAACACTTAGGAATAAATTTAATAAAGAAAGCAAAAAATCTGTACCTTGAAAGATGTGAAACAATGGTAGAAGAAATTGAATACACACAAAAATTTAAAAGACTGCTCATGTTCTTAGGAAGAATTAATGCTGCTCACATGTACATATTACTCAAAGGTTTTTACAGGTTGAATTCAATCTGCATCAAAATACCAATGACATTATTTATAGAATTAAAAAAAATTCCTAAAATTCATGTAGAATCACACAACATACACCACATAGATGAACTATTGGCAAAAATGTTCATTGTGTAAGTTATCTCTTCACCTTTTAAAATCATTTCTGAGTTATTCAGAAGAATACAGCTTCACCAAAGAAATCCTGAACAAAAGGAACAAAGAGAGGAGCATCTCAATACCTGATTTTAACATACATTACAGAGCCCTAGTAAGCACAAGAGCATGGTGCTGGCATAAAAAAGCACACAGAACAATGGATTAAATTAGATATCCCAGAAATAAGCCAAAACATCTACAGGCACATAATTCTTTATAAAAGCACCAAACATATGCTTTAGGAATATGATATAATTTTCAACATATGATGCTACACAAACTGAGTATTCATATGCAGGAGATTAAAACTTGACCCATAGCTCTCATCCTATAGAAAAATCAACTGAAAATGAACAAGGCTTAAATATAAGACCTAAATTACAAAACTATTAGAAGAAAACATAGGGTAAAGGTTTCAAAACATCAGTATAGAAAAAGATTTGTTGTATAGGAACCCAAAAGCACAGGAACAGAAAGCAAAAATAAATAAGTGAAATTGCATCATTCAAAAAATCTTCTGAGTAAATTAGGAATGATTTAAAAAGTGAAGAGATGACACACATGTAAAAAAAATTTTTGCCAATAATTTATCTGAAAATGTCTTAAAACCTAGAATGTATAAAACAATTCAAAATATTTAGCAACAAAATAATCTGATTATCTGAATAGATACTTCTCAAGAAATGAAATAGAATAGCATACATATATACGTACATACAGATCAATATTATTAGCCACAAGATAACTGTAGATCAAACTTTCTTCTTTATCAGTTTTAATAGGTCTATGGAGCCTGGGGATCTTGTGAGTTTCTTATGTGTTACTTCAGGACCTGATAAGTATGGTTTTAGGTCCCTCACGCACGCTCATGCATGTGCCTTGAAACTTTAAAGATAAAAACTATTGAAAAATTCCAAGCATTTTGCTTTATCTGTTTTACAAGAACTCGTTTAGATTATGTAAATTATTGACTTAGGCTTTTGGTTGTTTTCTGGTTACTATATTTTGTGAATTGTGCCCAAGAACAAATGAGCTTTCTCCATGTCTTTATGAGATTCATATATTTGGGATATTAATCTGTAAGAAAACATTCAGTTACTAATTCCCAAATGGTGCTCCAACACAGACTTCCCAATTTGAATAGTCTAAATAATAGTTCACTTTCTCCCTAAAGCTCTGCTTGTGTAATTGAGACTGTGCTACTTAATATCAAAAATTAAGGAAAGAATCTTGGTGAGGAAGATTACTTTATCTCCTCAACACACAAATATACATACATTTACTAAATTTCACAGGACTTGCTCTATTTATCACAACCATTGTTTTGCTGGAGCAATTTTGCAAGCCAGGTGTGAAATACATACATAATTTTCAAGAAGTATGCTCCATAAGTTTGTAATTAAAATATATACAGAAGTCATAATATACTTATTATTTTATTAATAATACTAATTATTACTGCTACCTATATTCTTGTGGTTATGTTTTTGTACTATGGCTTGATATGTTTTGCATATGTCCTGTTAATGTTCATATTTTGGAAATTTGACCTTCAGTGTGGTGTTGTTAAACACTCTAACAGGAGGGACCTAGAGGAAGATGATTGTGCCACTTGCAAAATCACATTAGAAATTATTCACACAGCTCTCATGTGATCTCAGTTAATTTCTGGGAGAGTTATAAAAAAAGTAAGACTGGCCTTAGTCTGGTCTCTTCCTTCCCCTATGTTATGATGGTATTTCTTCCTCTTGCAAATACTCCCACCAAAATCCCATTCACCATGAGACCCTGTAAAGAAGTTGAACAAAGGGAGTCACCTGATCTTGGACTTTCAACCTCCCAATAATTGACCTAAACAAAACTCTTTTCTTTGTTAGTACTCAGCCTCAGGTATTCTATTATAGTGCCAAAAATAGAATAATGCAAAATAATGTCACCAAAGAGTGAGGTCATTGCTACAATGGTATCTGAACGTTTGGATATTAATTTGGATTAGAGTAATAACAAGTTTGAAAGAATTTGGAGAAGCAGGCTAGAGAAAGATTAGAGTGCTGTAAGCAGAGTAGTATAGGCTGTTTCCTCTTTTACATGGTTATCCTGCTCTGCTCCTTGGCCTCCATTAACTCAACAAATTTTCCCTGCTTCACTCTTGTGTTATGATGTTTCTGCCTTGGAGCCAGATGACCATGGACTGAGTCACTGAAACAGCAAACCAATTTAAACTTCTCCTTCTTTAAGCTCCAGTGTCAAGAACTAATATCAGTAATGGAAAAGCTGACTAATATCACAGGGCAAGTTATGAAAAAGAAATGCAAAGCAGCATATCATTATATATTATTCTACACAAATTCAAGATAAATCTGAATTAGAATGTTTTCCTCTGCTATAACAGTCCCCAAGTTTAGGTATTTTATAAAGATGAGATATATTTCCATCACAGTTTTGGAGGCTGAAAATAGAAAATTAGGCAGGACCAACTTGTTCTGTCTCTAGTGTGTTCCTCATGGAGAATGCTATCATAGCAGGATTATTTGCAAGGGAGAAAGGTCACGTTTTGTGTAGGAAGCAGTAGAGAAAATGGAGAGGGCCTACTACTTCCCTTTTATACTCATTCATTCTCTTAGAAGTTAATTGGGATCTCACCATGAATGTGTTAATCTCTTATAAGAGTGATGATTCCGATAATACAAACACCTCCAATTAAGCTTCACCACTTAGCGTTTTCATCACCTGGTAACATCAATACATTGTGGCCCAAGTTTCCAATTCATGTTTACATGACATACGCAATTAAATTATATCTAAACCACACCATTCTCTCCTTAGCACCCAAGGTTCTTGTGCATATCAGAACCGAGATTACAGTCATTCAGTTCCCAGTAGTCTCAACCTGAACCTGTTCCAGCATCACTCAAAGTTCTACGTCTAAAGGCTCATTTGAAACTAAAGAATGCTTCCTGATAAAAGTGAGCCTGTAAAATCAAGAACAAACTATAAATTCCAAGGTACAATGAAACAATGGGCACTCACATCTGGGGTAGGGCAACCTTTATCTTAGCATTGTACCATGAATCAATCCCAACATCACATCCTTAATCCCAGCATCATGCACTCTAAAAACCACCACCTATGCCTGCATGAGGCTTTGGTGGAACATGTAGATATAAGCCATAACATTCTACCCCTGACCCCTCAAAGATTCATGTACATCCCTTTATGGATAAGGCATTTAGTCCATCTCTAAGAGTTGTCAAAGTTCTAACAGTTTCAGCACTGCTGGTAAGTTAAAATCTAAAGTCTCCTCTCAGATTTAAGGCAAAATCTTAGCTGTGAACGATTGTACAAATGAAAAGAAACTTAAACACTTTCAGCATACAGTGGCATAAGGTAAACATTTCTATCCAAAAGTTACAAAGAGGGGGATAGTAAGGAAGAGGAACAAAGCAAGACCAAACTCCAGCAGGGCAAATATTAAGTCCCATAGTTCCATGTCCAGCATCCCCAGCAATTTGTGGCAAGATTTGAATCCCAAAGGTCTTAGGTGATTCTGCTCCATTGGCACTACAGATGGATGTATCTCCCATGGCTTCTTTATTTGGCAGGCTTTGCTCACTCCTTTCAGCTTTCTTCAAACAATCCACTCTCCTGGCTTCTCCCACCTTTTGGGTCTCTACTGAACTTTTGACTTCACACTCACAGTTTCACACATCACCCCTCTCGGGGACACAATGCCTGACCTCCCAAGCCTTCTTATATTCTATCTAAACTACTACCCTTAAGGTGTGGCACTCTTAATCCTAGCATCACACCAGGAATCCATCCCAGCACCACATACTTAATCCAAGTATCACACACTGTAGATCCAGTGACCTCTGAAAAGCTCCACCTAGAATATGTGAGGCTTTCAGAGGGACATCTAGATACAAGCCATAGCAAACACTAAATCCTGTAGCATCATGTCTGTCATCTAGGGAATATGGTAGTAAAATGAGTTCTAAAGAATGTGAATTTTTTTAAGTATTTTTGAATTTTAAAGAGAAAACAAAACAAAATAACAAGAACAAAGATGAAAATAAAACAATACAAAAAAATAAAAATGATACAGAATTTCAAAACAAGATGATAGGAAATTAACAATGGCTATTATATTACATATTGTTATCTTCAATGAAGTTGCTCAGATTACCAGATATAATAATGCAAAATTGAACAGTTAATGCTTAATTTTTTGACCAATTTTGCAAGCATGTGAATTCTAAAGCATCATTATGTTCTTGTAGGCTTCAGGGCACATGGCCTCTCTCTTAGGCTGGCTCCACTCATGACCTTCAGCTTTCATAAATAAATATTCCATGCTTCTGGATTTTCCCACTTCCAGGGGTCCTCACTATATTGTAGTTTTCATTCACATAGTTTACCGCACTGCCCTTTCAGGGGCTTCTTCTCTGCCATTCCAGCCTTCATTTGACCTCTGGGTGGAACTCTCCCTGACACCACAAGTTTTTAATTCTTCATGCCAATAAAAAATCATCACATGGATGGTGCCAAGACCTGCTGTCAGTGAACGCAGTAGTCATCCCTGCCCCCCCTTCCAAACCGTGGTAGTGGTGTCATTTCAGTGCCTGTGTGACTGAGCATGATGAAATTAATCCTGAGAAGTTCATTTCTCCCAAGGCCCTTATTAAACGGATGTCTTGGGACTCTGTTCTCTAATAAAAGCTTTCTATTTTTGCACACTTGTATCTGCATTTGATAGGGTCTTGCTGATTCCTATGATATCCTCAAGGAATCTATCTTCTTTTCTCTGTACAAGGCACTTAGTCTCTTTTTAAATGGTGCTAATACGTTTACCAGTCACAAAAACTTAAGTTTTCAAAATTTTTCACTCTGTCTTTTGCTCATGATTCCAAATGTAGATCTGGCCAAAGGCAGTACACAGTACTCATACTACAAAGTAAATGTTCATCTGTTTTGAAATTTTCTCCATCATGTTAGGTGCTCCACAATTAATATCAGTCTTATGCCAGGTCTTTGGAAATGGCCAATATGTGCACAAACATTCTCCCAGAGTGCAACACAAATTACCTCTAGTCCAAATGCCTATAGAATCCATCCCATCTGAAACCTCTTGAAAATAGCCTTTACTGTCCACATTCATGTCAGCATTATGGTTTCATGAGCTCCAAATGGAATCATCATCAGGTTCTGTTTTCCTTAATCTAATGCTTCTATAGCTCGTATCTCCAAACATTTCCAAGTTCCTCTGGTAAACCATTCGTAAAGGCTTATAAAACACGTGGTCATGTACAGGCACAGCAATGACTCTACACAAATTTTCTGTTTTAGTCATCTTTTCCATCACTGAGACATAATACCTGATAACCAAGTTAAAGGTGTAAGGGTTTAAGTTGAATCCCAGTTTCAGGAATTGTCAGCTGACTGAAGGCATAAACATTATAAAGGAAGAGTTAATGGAGAAAGGCTGCTTAGTTCATGTAGGCCAGGAAATAGAACATGGAAAAAGTGTCAGAAATGGACAAGGGACCATTTATACTACTCAATATAACATCTTCATGACCCACCAAGGCACACATAGGGGCATACTTTGCTTTCATGGCGTTTTCAAAATCAATTTCCTCTGACAGTTTACCAGCTTTCAAAGTTATTAAGCTATCACATTAGTACGGATGATATTACCCTATATGCTGAATAGAAATAACATCATAGAATGTTTATAAAATAATGCTTTTTTTCAGTTTGTAAGCAAAATTTTTCCTACCCTTACATGCCTTTGGAGAGAACAATGTTATAATTGTTATGCTGATAACTTCACAAACAAAATTTCATAATTCCTTGGAAGTATTAACAATTATGATATGAATATAATAATACTGATAGAATAAAACCAAACATATGGTTCAATGCAAATTCGTCTTTAGTTATTCAAAATTAAAAGGAAAATAGTTAACTGCAAAATATCCAATTGAATCTGAAGTATAATCTCCATGTTCCTGAAAGTCCAAATGAAAAAAAAAATGTTGAGTGATGCAACTTATTATGTTCAATTGTGTAATCACTCAATGTTACTTTTCTGCATATCCTCACCTACAGAGTGGGCCGTCAATAGTTATCTCTTTTATTCATTTGGACAGTGAGTGTTCTGACGCCACACTAAATGAAAAGTGTAGATGTACAAAGACCCCAGTGAGCAGCTGATACCACATAATTTCCTTTCGATTGTACAATGAAAAATTTGGGACCTATGTCAGTTATGCCTGATTGTCAGTTTGACTGCAATAAGAAACCCCTGGAAGGCTGAATTAGTTGTGAGAGGACTAACCTCAGATGAGTCCATAACTGAACGAGCTACTAGGAGGTCAGTTGGAGGAAGCTGACAAGTGTTGCAATTTTGGTGACTATAGAAAAAATAAACCCTTCCTCTTCAGATTTGATTTATAATAACAAAAGCCTGAGAAACATCTACTAAATGACTTAGGCCAACACTCTACCTACAGTAGACACCAACTAAAGTGTATGGTTGCTACACAATTGCACAACTGAGACTGGAATAAAAAGAGGCTAATGTTACAGCAAACTGTCAAGTGAAGCACATATCCCTACAACATGTAGCTATTTTGATCTAGCTATTTTCATTCTCAATATCATCCCAAAAGTAGCTAGATCAAAATAGCTATGCATTGTAAGAATATGTACTTCAATGGACTTCACTGCATGCAATAGATGTTAAATAAAAATGAATGTTAGACAAAGTGTGATGTACTTTTATGTGGTAGATTTCTTTCTTTTTTTCTTTGCTACATATTTGTAGTACATAATATTTAAATTTTTGTGTGGAGCTCATACATATGCATGACCTTTCTTATTTCCTTTATTCATTTTCTTTCTCTCCCTTCCCTCCATCCCTCCCTCCATCTATTAATTCCCTTCCCATTTGAGAAAGATCTTTTTTGCTCTTTACAATTTGGGCTTTTTCCTGTAAGGGAAAAACATGTGATAGTTAATCATGTGTGTCTGATGCATTTCACTTAATATTATGTTCTCATAGTGCATCCATTTTCCTACAAATGCTTTAATTTTATCTTTCTTTATGACAGGGTAATTTATTCTGTGTAAATACCACATTTTCCCCATTCATCTGTTGATGAACATATAGGCTGCTTTCATGATCTACCTATTATAAGTATGCTGCTATAAGTATTTTTGTATCTCTCTGATACAATGTCTTTAAATCTTTTGGAAAGATAGAGGGAAAATAGCTAGATCAAATCAGATTTCTTAATTTAGTTTTTGAGTAGTATCAATACTGATTTCCATAGTGAATGTACTAGTTTACATTCCCACTACCAACGTAGGTTTCTTTACTCCCACAACGTCATCAGCATTTCTTACTATTTGATTTTTATTTCTCGATGATGGCTGTTCTTTCTCGGGTAAGATGAAATCTCAATGTTGTCTTAATTTTTATATCTCTAATAGGAAGCAATAATGAGCATTTCTTCATATATTTATTGGCTATTTATTATTCCTCTGTGAAGTATCCATTTAGTTCACTTGACCACTTTTTGAATAGGTCTTTTATTTTGGTGGGGAATTTTGAGTTGACTATATATTTTAGATTCTAGTCCTCTAACTGAGAAATATCTGGTAAATTTCTTTGCCTATTTCACTTTTTTGGTTGTTGCTTTTACAGTGCAGATTTTTTTTTCATTCAACATGATCCCATATTTTATTTCCAGTACTATTTCCTATGCAACTGAGGTTCTGTTTGGAAAGTCCTTGCCTACTCCCATTACTTCAAGGGTATTACCTATTTTATTTTCCAGAAGGTTAAGTGGTTTGTTATTTATTTATTTATTTATTTATTTATTTATTTATTGCTACTTGGAATCAAACTTATGACCTTGCACAAGTGGTCTTGTTTTAACATTTACTTTTTGATCCATTTTGATTTTAGTTTATTTCATTATGAGAGATACTGTTCTAGATTTAACCTCCCACATGTGGGTATCCGGTTTTCTCAGTATCATTTATCATAAATGCTATCTTTTCTCCATAGTATGACTTTAAGCCCCTTTGCCAAAGATGACATAATTACAAGGAAGCTTCATCCCAGGAATGCAAAGACTGATCAACATATGCAAAACAGCAAATGTATTACACTCAAAACAGAAGAAAGAACAAAAAAATTACCAAAATGGACATAAAAAATCATTTAAGAAAATACAAAATCTTTCATGATATAAATCCCAAGAATAGTAGTGATAAAAGGACCTTATGTAAATCTTACATTTAGACATTTATGCCAAATATACTGCCAACACTATGTTAAATGAGGAAAAATTGAAACTATTCCCTCTACAGTCAGGAAAAGACATCTGCTATCACCACTCCTATTCACTAGAGGACTCAAAACATTATCAAGAACAATACAACAACCATTGTTAATTCCCTACCACTTTGTTTGTAACTCCATATTGTCTGTACTGTTCTTTTGTGATGTTGTAAAATGTTGTCTGTCTGTTAATGTTTTCCTCCTTTTATTTTTAAAATAAAAAATAAAAAACAATTAGGCAAGAAAAAGAAATAAGAGTAGCATATATACAAAAGGAGTTATCAAATAATAATTATGTGAAGATGACGCAGTCCTCTACATAGAAGACCACAAAATCTCCCAAAAGAATTTCAGAATGACCAAATTCAGTCATGTAGCAAGATAAAACTTCAACACATAAAAATCAATAGTATTCCTGTACATGAATAATTTATCCACTAAAAATAAATTAGGAAATAAATCCCATTCACAACAGCACCAAGAAGAATAAAGTACTGAGGAATTAACCTAATTTTTGGAGTGAAATTTCTCTACAAGGAAAATTACAGGATGCTGAAAAAGCAAATTGAAGAGATCATCAAAAAATGGAAAGAAATCCACTGTTCCTGGATAGGCAGAACCAATATAGTCCAAATGGCCACATCTCCAAAATTGATATATACATTTAATTCAAACTTAATCAAAATGCAAATGCATCCTTCGCAGAACTGGATAAAAGAATCCTCGAATTTACATGAAAGAAAAAAGACCAAGGATGGCAAAAGAAATCTTGGACAAGAAGAGCAAAGTAGGAAGTATCACAATCAGAGACTTGAAGTTTTATTACAAAGCTGCAGTGAAAAAACCAGCATAGTAGTGGCCCCAACACAGACATAAGGATCAGTGGAATAGAATACAGGATGTAGGAAAAACCCCAAACACATTCTAGTATTTGACCTTTAGCAAAAGTTTCATATTATGGCTTATATACCTAGATTTTTCCCCAAAGCTGCAGGTACTCATAGGATGTGCTGTTTGATGTAATGGAATTAAATGTATGTGATAGTGTATTAGTACACTGAGGGGTTTCTAACATAAATGTCACTAAATAGATTTATTGAAGATAGATGATCCACCCTTGGTGTGAATGCCACCAACAAATAGGCTTGTAGCCTGCATGGAATAAAAAGGGAAAGCAGAAGAAAGGCTGCTTTATCTTGTCTGCAACACCATGAACTCTTCTTCTACCCTATTGTCCCGTGTTGGAGCTAGGGCAATATTTACTGCTCCCTCTACAAATTGGGAGGTGAAATAAATCTTTCCTCCTTTAATTTGTGGGTGTTGAGTAGTTGTCCCAGCTTGACAATAAATTAACTAAGGAAGTCCCTCGATTTTCACTGCTCATCATTTCCAAAAGGAACTTTCACAACCCATGTATGAGGAAAAATGTAGTTTTTAACTGTTCTATTTTTTGTTTGTTTTCTTCACTGCATATTGAACCCAAGGGATTTGCACTGAGCTACATCACTAATCTTTTTTCTTTTTAGAAGAGTTATTGCTAACTAACTTGGCCACGTTGGTGTTTAATTTGAGATCTTCCTGCCTCAACCTCCCATAGCAATGGGATCAGAAATTTGCACTGTCATTTCCATCTTTCTGATTTTTTCCTCATTCTTTTCCTCTTCATTTCTGTCTGGAAGCTTATACTAACCTATCATCAAGCTCACTGATTTTTCCTTACCTATGTTCAGTGTACTAATGACTCAACATCTTTGTCCATTGTGCAAATCCTAGTCAAAATAAAACATCATACTACACTGACACATTCATAACCACAATTATATCGGCACAGTTAACAATACCCATTATGGAAGCAACCTAGATGCCTAACAATGTGCATTTTTATATGCAGCTTATGTAGGTGGAGGTAATTGTATCAAATTGATCACAGCACTATACAAACTTACATACACATATGAATGTGTCACTGTAGTGTGATGTCTTGAAATATTATAGATGTATACCCAGGAAAGGTATAGCTTGGTCAAATGGAATTTCTATTTTTAATTTTTTTTTTTTTTTGGTACTGGGAATCAAACTCAGGACCTTGGGCTTCCCAGGCAGGCACTTGTGCTGCTGAGCTATATCCCTGGCCCTATTTTTAATTTTTTGAGGTGCCCCCGTATTGCTTTCCATAGTGGTTGTGCTGGTTTACATTCCTACCAACAATGTAGCAAGGATCCATTCTCTCAAAATTCTCACCAGTAGTTGTTCTTCTTCTGTGAGTGTGTGTGTATGTATGCCCCTCATTGTAAAATGGTAGAATTCTACCAAAGTGGGAGAATAGAATCTCAACTTTGTTTTGATTTGGATATGCACAATGGACAAAGATGTTGAATTTTTAATGCACTTATTGACAATTTCTGCTTTTTCTTTTGAGAACTGCTTATTTGTTTCATCTGCTCATTTATTGATTTGGTTATTTGTTTGGGGTATTAATATCTTTGAGTTCTTTATATATTCTAGATATTAGTCCTTGATTAGTGGAGCAGTTCATGAAAAATTTTTTTGTAATTTTGTAATTCTTCACTTTGATAGTTATTTTCTTTCCTGGGCAGAAGATTTTAATTTGACATAATTTTATTTGTTCATTCTTGGTATTATTTCTTGTGCTATTAGAGTTGCATTCAGGAAGTTCTTGAATATGCCTATGCCTTCAAGGATTTTTCCTATATTATCTTCTCACAGTGTTTTTATTCTTTTATGTAGGTTTTGACTCATTTGATTTGATTTTAGTATAGATGAGATATATAGGTCTAGACTCATTCTCCACATGAATAACCATATTTCCAAGAGTCCCATGCTAACCACATCATCTTTTTTCAAACATAAGTTTTTAGCCACTTTGTCAAAAATCAGACAGGTAAAGGTATAAGAGATTGTTCGTGTGTTCTCCATTGTTCTCCATTTGTTTCCGTGACTGCTTTTGTCTGTACTATGCTGCTTTTGTTATTATAGCATTGTAGTATAATTTGAAATTTATGATTATAATGTCATTCACTTTGCACTTTTAATTAGGTTTGCCTTGGCCATTCTGTTCTTGGTCCATATAAATTACATGACTTACACATGTAAGTTTGATTTATTTCACTTACAAGTATGGTCTCTAGTTGTGACCATTTACCTATAAAAGCCTCGAGTTTATCTTTCTTTACAGCTGAGTAATATTCCATTATATAAAAGTACCACAATTTTCTTATCCAATGCAACAAGCATTGTTAATTTCCTACCACTTTGTTTGTAACTCCGTATTGTCTGTACTGTTCTTTTGCTCTTTTGTAAAATGTTGTCTGTCTGTTAATGTTTTCCTCCTTTTATTTTTAAAATAAAAAAATAAATTACATGACTTATTTTTACTTCTCTGAAGAAATTTATTGATATTTTTATAGGAATTATGTTAAATCTATATATCAGTTTTGGCCATAGGATCATTTTGATGGTATTGATTTTGCCTAAGCATGCACAAAGGAAGAATCTCAATTTTTACTGACCTTTTCAATCTCTTTCTTCACAGTATTATAGTGTTCATTATAGAGTTCTTTCATCTTTTTATTTCTTTTTCAATGGCTTCATTGCTGGTGTACACAAATGCTACTGACTTTTGGGTGTTGAGTTTGTTTCCTGCCACTTTGATGAATTTGTTTATTAGCTCTGGTGGAAGTTTTCAGGTCTTCCATGTAATTCATCATAACATCTGCACACAAAGATAGATTGACTTGTTCCTCTCAAGTTTGTATCTCTTTTATTTTGTTTACCTTGTTCCTTTGCCTGAAGTTTAAGAGGAGTAGTAAGAGTAAACACCCTTGTCTTATTTCGGATTTGGAGGCAATGATTCATGATTTCTCCTTTTCATAAAATGTTGGCAGCAGGTTTATCATAAATAGCTTTTATCAGTTTGAGGTAAGGTTCTTCTACACATATTCCATTGGAATTTCTAACATGAACTGCTTCCTCAATTTTGTCAAAAGCTTTTTATACATCTACTGGTATGATCATGTGCTATTTTCCTTACTTCAGTTTTTGTGGGTATTATGTTTGCTGATTTACATATGTTGTACCATCCTTGGATCTCTGGGATGAAGCTGACATAGCCATGTGGTATGATGTGTTTAATGATTTACCACATTGTTTGTGCAAGTACAGTGGTACTTTGGTTCATACTTTTGCTTGCAAACAGTTTGGTTCACAAACCAAAGCATTTGGCAAAATTTTGCTTCTGTTTGTAAACTCTACATTGGGTGACAAACACAAACTCAACCATCTTTCCAACACAAAGACATGCATATCCATCTTTTCCAGTGTGGTAGAAAAAGTTAAATTGATAAACTGAAGTATCAATGTATTTTATTTTAGGATAATTACATCGAATTTCTTCAATGATATTGGCCTATTGCTTTTATTTTGTTGAGTTCTCTAGTGGTTTCTGTATCATAGCAATTCAGGATTTATACAATGAATCTGGCAGTGCTATTTCCCTTTGAATTTCATAGAAAATTTTGTAAAGTACTCACATTAGTTCTTCCCTCAACGTCCAATAAAATTCAGCTGTTAACTATTTAGCGACTGATTTTTCTCTGTTGGAATTGTTTCATTACTGTTATAGTTTATATCTAGATGCTGAACCAAAGCCTCATATATCCATTAGTGGAACTTTTGGGTACTGATTATATTATGGGTATGTGATACTCATCAATGGATTAGTCTGCTGATCAGTTTAAAGCTTAATGTTATATTCAGTGATAAAGCCTGTTTGGAAGAGGTGGATTGCTGGGGTTAGGGGTCTGGAAAAATCTACCTCTGCTCCTCCTCCTTTGACCTCGCATTGCTTTCTGACTGCCATGCCATAAGCAAGTCTTCTCTACCATGCCCTTGTACTGTGCTGCCCTGCTTGGGAACCAGCCAAGTATGGACTAGAACCTCTACAAATTGTGATCCATACTAAACCTTTTCTTCCTTAATTCATCGGTTTTAGGTATGTGTTCAAGCAATGAAGAAACTAAGACAGATTTTAGTAACAGAGATATAGGGATATAGGGATATTGTGACAATGCCTGGCCATTTGCTTGAGAAACTTTAACACTCGTTTGGAGAGAATCACAACAGCTAAAGAAATAGCTTTAGAATCCAGACAGCTGAGCTTGGTGGTGCATTCTGGTTAGAGGTGAGAAGACCAGAATGGTGATAAAAATGGTCAGTAAAGACCACGCCCAGCAAACTTAAGTTGGGAACAAGGACTGCACTGACAGCAGCACTTGAGGCCATGTGTGCTATGCTTTGTCAGAAAGTTCATATACATTTTGATTCTGTCCTGAGACATTGTGGGAGAATGAGATTAAGGGCAATAGATTAAATAACCTGGTGGGAAAAAATTTAAGGAACTCTAATGTTGAGGTGGTGGCCTGGCACCTGTTGGGGTTTTTAGCCAGCTATACCTTGAGAATCAAGGGCAAACAACCAAGCAGAATGATTTTAAAAGTTTTGTGTAGGGCCAGAAAAGAGGCTTTGTGTGCTAAAGTTGCAGCCCATAAAGATGAAGCAGAAGAAAACATGCTTGCTGAAAGGATTAGCATTAAAAAACCAAGTATTTTGGAACAGGTCAATAGAAAAGATGGCCTGAGGGTGTCACAGGAACCAGCAGGACTTCACACTTTGCCGGCTCAAAATGGCAAAGATGAAATACTTTGCTTTACAAAGCAATCCCTGGGGCATCATCTTCCAGAATGGCTTCCTAGGGAATGGAAATTGATACCCTAGAATTTAGAACACTGTGACCAGCCATGCATGCACTGAGACACCTCTCCAACCTGAGCAAGATACAAAAAGGCTCAGCTAGTGCTCCAGCTGGAAGCAAATGTTGGTACCATCCATGTGGTGCTGGTTTTAGGCGCCTTCAAAATGCAAGAGCTGTGGGGGTCACAAAGCCTTCCACCTGGGTTTCAGAAAAAAGGCCCAGGAGGCCAGGCAGTGTGGCACTGAAAGGTGAGTGTGCGAATCTGTAAGGGAGAAGCTGAAAGTGCAGTGGAGACCACAGGATGTAGGAAAACCCAGGAATACGCAATGTCTGAGGAAAGCCACAAGTTCTGAGCAAATCCCACTAAAGAGAAAAGCAATGAGGGCTACAACCTCTGGCACTACCATAGGGGGAGGTCCACCTCAGCACTTTGGAGTTTACAGCTTGCCACACAGATTATTTTGGGTGCTGGACTTAGAACTACAGGATTTAATGTAGTTCAGTCTTGCTTTGATCCCATTTCTTTCTATCCTCCTATGTCTACTTATTGTAACGTGTTTGCCTTTCTTTTCATTTTTACAGGGACTTGCAACTCAAAGTTTGCCTCAAATCTCAGAAGAGACATTGGACTTGGACTTTTCAGCAGTACTGAAACTATTAGGAATTTGCCAACTCTTAGACTAAATTTGTTGAATATAAAGGGATGCACATGGATCTTTTGAATGCCACGGCTGTTACAGTTTGTATGTAGATGCCCCCAAAAGCCTCATGCATTCATAGATGGGACTGTTAGGAGTTAATATGATTATGGGGGCATGACAGCTATGTATGGATTCGTCCACTGATGAGTTTATATCTAATTGTAATGTTGAAAGTTTAAGCCTTGTTAGAGGAGGTAAGTCACTGAAAGTATGGTCTGGAAAGATCTATCCCTTTTCCTGATTTCTTTCTCTGTCTCTTTCTGCTTCCTTACTGGCATACCATAAGCAAGACTCTTAGGCCAAGCCCCCCTGCCATACCTCACATTTTTGGAAACAGTCAACTATGGGCTGAAACCTTTAAAAACTCTGAGCCATAATAAGCTTTCACCCTTTTAATTGGCTGGTGTCAAATATTGTGTCCCAACAATGAAGAAAATAACTAAGACAATTATGATGGTAGTTTTATTGCTTGTGATTGGTCTATTTATGGTACAGTGGTGCTTCAGTTCATGAATTTAACTCATTTCACGATTTTGGAACGGATAGCCACTTCATGTTCCTGCAAGAAAGATGGCAGTGATCATGTTCATCACCCAATGCAGAATTCACAAACAAAAACAAAACTTTGCCAAATGTTTCTGTTTGCAAAGCAAAATGTTTGCAAACAAAGGTATTTGAGAACCAAAATTACACAGTATTTATATATTTATTGTTTGTTTGTTTGTTTGAGACAGGGTCTTGCTATGTCATCTAGCCTGGCCTTAAACTCACTGTGTCCTCCGGGATGGCCTCTGACTTGCAGTGAACCTTCTGCCTCAGCTTCCTGAGTATTGAGATCAGGGTATTTATATGTTCTTTGTTCAATGTTGTTAAGCTGTATCTGTCTAGAAATTTTACACTTTCTTCCAGATTTTCTAATTTTCATTGGAGTATAAGTTTTCTAAATCATTTCTTATACTCCTCTGTATTTCTGTGGGGTGTGCTGTAAGTTTGATTTATTATTTCTGCTTCCACTGGCTGAGTCTATTCTTAAGTTTGGCTATGGGTTTGTTAATCTTATATGTCTTTTAAATCAATATTTTTTCATATATTGATTTTTTCTAATTATTTTTCTCAAATTTTCATTGATTTCTGCTCTCATTTTTATACTTTCTCTCCCCTTACAAGTTTTGGATTTGGATTTTTCTGGATTTTTCTAGGACCTTGAAATAACTCATTAGGCTATATATTTGATAATATTCTGTGTTTCTAATTTCACTAGTCAGAGCTATTAACTTTCCTTTTAAAACTGCTTCACTGTATCCCACACATTCTGAAATATTGTATTGACATTTTTATTCTAGCGTTTTAAATTTCTTATCTGATGTGTTCTATGATCTATTAATTATTCATTAATATGTTATTTAATTTCAACCTTTTTGTGTAGTTTCTGTGGTTTCATTTGCTGCTGATTGCTAGTTTCAGTCCATTATGGTCTGACAGCATGCAAGAATCATTTCGACTTTTTTAAAACTTGTTTTATGCCCTAAAATGTGGTCTAATGTGGACAAAGTGTCATGGTCTGCTGAGAAGAATGTGAATTGTGTTTCTCAATGAAATACTCTGGTGATATGTATAGAAAACATTTGTGCAATAATGTAGTTCAACTCTGATATTTCTTTTTTTTTTTTTTTTTTT
>NW_004955473.1:12361953-12383765 GCF_000276665.1 Chinchilla lanigera | reverse complement strand
CCTGGTTTATTTATTTATTTACAATTTTTATTATATTGGTACATTTTAGATACATACAGCGATATCATTCATCATATGGAATCTGTACCTGTACATGAGATATATTGCTTCTTTTTTTCCCATTCCTCTCCCTTCAAGCCCTCTTTAGTTACAAAAGCTTTGTTTCCATTTTTTCATTTTACTTTTTTCCTCGTCCCGCCCTTCCTTTCCCCCACCCCCTCCCTTCTTCCCCTTCTCATCTGAACATTTTCTTCCCATTTCCTAAAATCTATTACATATTTTCACCCTCATTTATACTTTTGTTTTCCCACACCAGAGAAACCACATGATATTTGAACATGTGTGTTCCATTTATCTCACTTAAGAGTATGGTCTCTGGGTGCATCCATTTAGCTAGAACTGTCTCAAGCTTATCCTTCTTGATGGCACAGTAATACTCCAGTGTATAAAAAAAAAATCTTTATGCATTCATAGGTTGATGGGCATCTGGGCTGTTTCCAAGATTTAGCTATTACAAATCGTTGGGCTTTATTTTTGAGCAGCCTGGTCAGGAGCTGGGTGTGGCCCCTGGTACCCAGCTCTTTCCTCCTCGTAGCTTGGGTGTGGCCTGGGGCAGAAGCAACTGGTTTTCGGGTGAGAGACAGGAAAAAGGCCACCTCTGGCCTCCTCCTGAGCTCACCTCAAGACAACTAGGAAGGTGCTCGGTTCGGCAGCACATATACTAAAATTGGAACGATACAGAGAAAATTAGCATGGCCCCTGCACAAGGATGACACGCAAATTCGTGAAGTGTTTCATATTTTGCCTGGCAAGCGCAAGGTCGTGAGTTCGATTCCTGGTACTGGAAAAAAAAAAAAAGACAACTAGGAAGGTGTCCTCACCTGCTCTGAGCTGGGGAGGGGGAGAGGTGGGCAGCCCCGGGAGTGATACAACCCTGCGAGCCTCAGTTTCCTGGTCTCTTGGGCGTCCCCAAGGCCAGTGCTCCGCCCCCACCACAGGATTCTGGAGCACAGGAATCCCTCGCTGCAGAACCGCACGTTGCTTCTAGCGGCTCTCAAAGCCTTGCTCCACTCTCCCCACGGCAGGTGTCCGCCCTGTCCTTCCTGTTGGCTTGGTTGTAGGGACCCATGTAAAGCCCAGTGACAGCAGGGTCCAGGCCGGGCTGCTCAGTGCTCCAGTGGGTCTGAGTCTGATGGCTTTCAGGGGACCAGGGACTTGCAGTAAGGATGCTGGAAACATCTGGGAGGCTGGTGGCCCTGGGCAGGCAGGGTCTCCCGGTGCCCCATTTATCCCAACCAAGGAGCAGCTCCACTTTCACAGGCCCCTGTGGCTTCCCTGACCACCCACGGTGGGGGCAGGCCAGAGGCGTCTCTGTATCTTCCCTTTGCCCTGTCCTCTGCCTGCAGCCCCAAAGAGGACCCCACCTAAACCACCTCTGCTGGCCACCAGCACCAGGCACCTCCCATGTGGCGGCTCATTTGAGTCTCCCATCCGTGCTTTGAAGCACCACCACCCATTCCACAGATGAGAAAACTGAGGCTCTGAGCGGGTGAAGCAGCCTGCTGAGGGGAACACGGCTCAGAAGGATGTAGGATTCAGACGCATGCTCTTTCCTCGCACAGGGGGTCGGCTGAGGGAAGAGAGGGCAGCCAGTCCTCAGCCCCTTCCTGCTTCAGGGCTGCAGAAGGTAGGACCCACCCAGCCAAGGTGCCCCACCCACAACCCAGGAGCTGGAGGGCGGGGCTCTGCGACTCTGCCCCTCCCGCTCCGGTTACAGGAAGTGACAGAGGCCAAGTTGCCAGGAACCTGGGTTGGGGGCTGTGGGCTGGGTGCTTGCGTGGTGAGGATCCGCATTTTCCTCCTGGCCCCCAGGAAAGTGGGGCCAGGGTTGGGCCACAGGCTCTGTCTCCAAGTAGGAACTCAGCCACCCAGCAGACACACATATGTGTGCTTGCATGTGCTTGCGCACGCGTGAGTGTGTGTGTGTGTGTGTGTGTGTGTGAGCTCCTGACCGCTGTGACGAAATACCCGACACAAACAGCTTAGAGGACAGGTTTGTTTATGTTTACTTCCCATCCCTTCCCTTCCTTCCTTCTTATTCTCCTTCCCTCTCCTCCCCTCCCCCTCCCTTTCTCTTTCGATTTTTTTTTCTTGGCAATGGGGGACCAAACCCAAGGAGTGCTAAGCTCCAACCCCAGCCCTCTTTATATTTTATTTTCTTTTTTGAGACATGAAATCTAAGTTGCCCAGACGGGGCTCGAACTTGCGATCTTCCTGCCTTGGCCTTCACAGAAGCTGGGCAGGCAAGCAGGAAAGGTTCGCCTTGCCTCCCAGTTACAGAGATTTTGCCCTGCTCGCCGGGCTCGGAGGCGCAGACACCCAGGTGCAAGGGTGGCCGCTCACCTTGTGGCACCCAGGAAGCACAGAGAGGGCGGAACCCCGCGGTCAGGAGTCCGGGTCACCTCCCGAGGCTGGAGTGACGGATGGGTCCACCCCCTGAGGAAGTTAGAGTCCTCGTGGTCGGGTCACCTCCCCAAAAGCCCCCTTGTGAACAGCGGGACGTGGGGGGACATTTTCAGTGTAAGCCGTAAGGAGCACCCACAACCTCCTGGAGCTGCTGCATCCATCACCCGCTTATTGCCTTGGCTCCATAGCCCTGTGACAGAGGTGCCGTTTCTCACCCCTGCCTCACAGACGGGAAATCTGAGGCTCAGAGAGGCAACAGTCTGTCTCAAGGTCACCCAGAGACAGAGCTGGGAACGCGGGGCGGACCTTCCCAGTGCTGTTCCTTTAAGAAAGCGCCTTGTTTTTCTTTCTTTCTTTTTTTTTTTTTTTTTTTTTTTTTGCCTGACTGCCCCATGGCTGTTGGTGGGATATTGATGTCCTCTAGCGGGACTGCATTGTTATATCTGTCCTTTAGAGTTGTTTTTCAATGAAATTAAGTGCATCAAATATTATTACCTCTGAATTTACAATTGTTTTCTTTTCCAGTTGAATTGTATGCCTTAACAGTATGTAGAGACCTTCTTTTCATCTTTTGATTAATTTGGGGCTGATGTTCACCTTAAGTGAAGACAGAATATCTACATCTGGTTGCTTTGGGGCTCTTATTACATGGAAAAATATATTTCATCCTTTCACATTTAGATAGCTTGTTTCTTTATGGATGAGGTATGTCTCTTATAAGCAAGTTAGAGCTTTGGGATTTGGTCAAATTTGTCACTGTTTGCCTCTTGATAGGAGAGTTTAATCCATTTACACTAAATGTGTAAATTTAAAAGTATTCAGTGACTTCTTTCAGTTTATTATTTTTCCAGTGCTGACTTTTTCCCCTTTTGTTAACTACTTTTCCAATTATTTGTATTATGTTCTTTGTGTTCTTTGGTGATTTTGACCTCACTGTATCTATTTAGCATTTCTTTGAGTATTTCTGTAATGTTGGTTTGGTGACTTGATGGTAATGAATTTCTTTGGATTATCTTTGTTGTAGAAATACTTTATTTCTGTAGAATTCAAAGAATACTATTTTTCTGACTAATATGTATTGGGAATCTTTTTCAGATTAAAAATCATTTTTCTAAGGTTTGTATTATATCTTTTATAATCTTTTATATCTAAGGTGTGTATTAAGAAATCTCCTATTATTCTGATCAGTTTGTCTTCATAAGTTACTTGATGTTTTTCTCAATCAAATTTTAGGTATTCTTTCTTTGTGCTGATTTTCTGAGGTTTTCACTGTGATGTGTCATGGAGAGTTTTGGGGGTTCTAAATTCCTCATTGTCTCATTTACCTGAATATTATTTTCATTCTCTAGATTTGGAAAACTTTTTCAATGATTTTGGTGTATGCATTTTTATATTTAAAGGGTCATGTTTAAAACCTCCATAGGTCTTACTTTTCTTAGTTTTTCTTATAGACTCATTCATAGTTCTTGGAATAGTAGTGATAAAGTATATGCTGAGAGCTAGGAAGAAGAAAAGAGACATAATAAAATGAAATGAGATAATACAAAACAAAAATTTAAAAATAGGAAGGAAATGAGAAAATTGATTATGCTGGTATTATTATTTTTTTCCTAGACCAGAGCATGTACGAAGAGGTTAAAAGGGTTGCATTAAAAAAAAAAAAAAAACTTACACGAGAAGACAAGGACAAAAACGACAAAGGGACAAAAACCAAGAAGAAGGAAAAAGAAGTGGAAAATTTGAGAGCATTTATGTATGTTGCAGGCAATTATTCTATCTCCACCTGCAGGAACCCACACAGAAATTAAAACATTAATGCACACCCATACACAGTACACAGTTATTTAGTCACTTAAGCCTTTAAACTAAGCTTTGAATATAGAGAATGTCTTTGAATAGATCGAATGTAGAGAGTCTCAAATCTGTTTCATGTTCTGTTTACTGGTAGGTTTGCGGGGAGACCAAATGCCAAGTTCCAATGCTGCTGTTTTGAGCCCTCCGGGTTACAGAGCCTGTTTTTTCAGGATGCTTGATGGAACATTTACTTGAGTCCTTCAGTGAGTTTCAGTCTGGAGTTTCACCAAGAACTTTTAGACAGCTCCCCTTTGTGCTTTTCACAGAATTTCTGGAACTATCCTTTTTCCAGCTCCCTCCTCTCTCTATCGTTTTCCTATTATCCGGGGAGTAGAGAGGAGGACTTTTCAGTTAGTGCAGTCTCTGTGTACAGGTCACAGTTTCTAACTGTCTCAGGCCTCTAAATGTAGTTTCAGTATTTCCACACCCAGAATTTGAAAAGTAAGGATACTATCCCTCGCCTTGTGTCTTGGTTACTTTTCTCTCATTGCTGAGACAGAATACCTGAAGCCCAGAATTGAGGAAGGAAAGGTTTATTTAGCTCACAGTTTGTGGAAGTTTCACACTATAATCAGCTGGCTCCAGGGTAGAGTGGCACATGGCAGAGGGCAACAGTTCATGGAGGTGGAAAACAGCAAAAGTAGCAAGAGCAAAAGAGACAAGCACCGGGGAGAGCAAGCTTGCTCCTTTCCTTACATTGTATGCAAACTACCCTCGAGTGTAGCAGCGACACCCATAATCCCAACATTGGACGGTGGATCAGTCATAAACTCTAGAAGCCCACCCCATGACTGTATGAGGTTTTAGGGGGACATCCAGACACAAGCCATAGCACCCTTCAATATGAGTGATGGGGACTAGAGGAAGTACCCAACTGCAGTTGCCCCTAATTTCTTCCTTTGAAAGATTTAGCATTTCACAAATAGCTAGAACTTTGGGACTGAGCTGAGCTCCACGCTCCTAAATCAAAACTCTGCTACCATTATCATAGATTCTGAGCTGTGTCCTGGCAGAAAGACTGTAGTGTCCCACTGGGGATGGGGAACAATGGCTTCTGGAGTAAATGCCAGGCTGCAGCCACCCTCTGGCGTTCTTTCCCTGACAGTTTTGTGCATTGCAATGCAAAATGGCTAAATATCTGGCTAAGTCTCCAGAGTTGGGCTGGGATCTGCGCTGGCGATTTGTAGACTCTTTGTTAATATTATAATGTGTACTCTCCCAACTGGGAATCTGCATGGCTCAACTGGTCTGTGAATAATAGCATCTCCAGACCTAGGCTGGTGAGTTCTAGAGTTTACCTGTGACTTCATTTCTTAGTCCAGCTTTCCCACTTTCTGTATTTAATCGGATCACTATACTGTCCAGGGTATAATCTAGTGATTGGTACTTCTATCAACTCTGACTTTGGCGCATACCACAGAGTTCTCTGTGAGTGTTTCAGCTGCTATGCTGCCATGATGATCATCCCTCAGTGAATCCATAACAATATTCTTTTGAAAATCCAAGTAACACAATTACACAACATGTCTTATTAAAGCATTCATCTTTTCCCATTGATTTAAAATGCCATTCTATACATTTCTTTTCATTCTTATGCTTTGATCTATGTGTTCATTTTGTGTCAATACAATGATGTTTTCATAAGTGCTACTGTGCAATAAGTATTGATATACAGCAAAGGATCTCACCACTATATCTGTTGCTATTTTTTAAAAATACATTTGCTCCCCTTACACATTTATTATATATATTATGTGCTGTTGAATGCCTACTCACTAACAAAACTCCCCTTCATCCATTTTAAAATCATGAATTTTAACCTGGAGCCAGTCTTATTCCATATAGTCTTGTGTTTCAGGGGAGTATGAAAGTCTCCAGCTCTGTATATTTTACTCTGATCAGTTTAACCTCATCAGACTAATCTGATTTATGTTGATAGGCATTAGTCTAAGAATGCTCATGGAATTGTTCTGAAAATGATTTCCTTACTTCTACAGTGTAAAAGAGGACATGACTATCATCTCTTCCTCTGTACATTCTTTTATCTGGAACTGTTGAAGCCATATTACAACCATCCTGGGGTGTAGCTAATGCTAAAATTTTCAGAGGAAAGAGACTAAATCTTTGATGATGTTGATAAGACAAGAACTGTATGCTGTTTGGAATCAGCATATTTTTAGATATATTACATATTGTTTTATTTGGATGATTTTGGATTACTTTGAAAAAGATTTTCTATTTTTAGAAGATGAAAACGTCCTATATAATCCATTACTTCACATGAACATTAAATACAACCTGTCATTTTCCTTGCAAAATACTGCTGACTTTGTAATTTCCTGTGCATTTTATTGATTGACAGGAAGAATCTACATTTTAAAATGTAAATATTATTACAATTTCTGGTCTGGCATGTAAAGAGCTTGTAAATCATCACTGCTATCTATATAATAAGAAAAAGTTGAAAGGAATGAATATTAGTCATTTTCTTTCTTGGCAGAAAACTGATGTCAAAGGCAAGCTGATATTCCAAAAGCAGGCAGAGAAAGGAAAAAACCTAGGAGCACTATTTATAGCAGAAATCCAAGAACAGAAACAAATACCAGTACAGGAAAATAAACTAGTTTTAATCTTCAGGATGTGGAAAGCCAGTTTTTCAGTACCATTTATTAAAGAGGGTATTTAGTTAGTCTTTGAAAGGTTAAATAAAGTTGATAAACCCTCAGTCAACCTTACCAAAAAAAGGAAAGAAAAGACCCAAATCCATGCAATTAAGAATGAAAAGGATCAAATCACAATGGATCATGCAGAAAGCCACAAAATCATCAATACCTACTTTGAGAATCTTTATTCTGATAAGATGTAAAACACAGAAGAAATTGAAAGGTTCCCAGACACATATGAATTACCCAAGCTGAATCAAGGCAGTATACGAATTCTAAGTAATCTGGTATCTGTCAGTGGCATTGAAGATGTAAGTAAATAGTTAACAATAAAGAAAAACTCAAGTCCTGGTGCATTTACTTCTGAATTCTACAAGAAATTTAGAGAAGACCTAACACCACTACCTCTCAAATTCTTTAATGAAATTGAAATGGAAGCTGTACTCCCAAAGTCATTACTGGAAGCAAGTATTACCCTGATACCAAAACCAGAGAAGGACCCAACTAAAAAAGAGAAGTACAGGTCAATCTCCCTAATGAACATTGTCTGTGATGACAGGAATTGAGCTAACTTTTCACACGCCGATGACTAAAATTAGATGTGTCTCTCACTATGCACGAAACTGAAATCAAAATGCTTCAAGTATTTAAACATTAAAACTGAAGCATTAACTCTGCTGGAAGATAGAATAGGTAGAACTCTTAAAGATGGAAGTGTAGGCAAAGACTTTATGAAGAAAATCCTGATCACACAGGAAACATCACAAAGAATCAACACGTGCATATGATTTTTGTGACTGTGGTGTCAGAAAAAAAAACATCTTTGTACCTAACAAATATCTGAAACCAAAAGGTCAATATTTAAATTTTCCATAAATGACGCCATGAGCAAATCATGTCATATAGGAAATTCCAGGATTCCCAAAGATATTTTATACATATGTTTTTAGTGACTGGTTCATGCTTTTTTGTGACATTTGATGTTTGGAAATATTTAGTCATCTGATGTTGATTACCAAACCTTTGGAAGCTGTCATTGTACTGCACCCATTGTGTAGGAAGATTTTTCAAGCATTCATTTTTCAGAAAATGACAAAATCCATTGTTCCCTGTATCTTTGCTTGGATAGCTTTGTAAAAGCACAAAAGAAATGAGATTCATACCCCTTAAGCACAGTGAGTTTTCTGTGACATACGTGCCGAGAACAAAGCACCATCTCTGAGCAGCCATCTCAGGAAAAGAGCCCTGGGTTGCTAGGAACCAACCATTTTCTGACTTATCTTCTGATGATATATCTTCTGCAGAGGAGGAGCACACAGGACACACACTTTAATGGTAAACTAGTCTTCTGTTTCTTCTTTTAGTTTAGAATTGCTCAGGAAGCAGTGTTAGAGAGAATTGTTATCTGTCCTCCAGAATCATCATCTTACTGTTAAAATAAGAACCACTTACCCAAGGAACCCTCCAGAGTCCTTCTTTTTAGGTGTTCAACATAAAGGAAAGATTTCTACAGTTGGGTTGTGGATAATGAGTGAGTGAAGACGTAGCATCCCAGGTCCATGAGAAAAAAAGACAATATTGTGGAGTTGCCTTATAATGAGGATGGGAGTCTCCCTTGAGAAGAGTGGACAAGCTATAGCAGTGAGCACTACCACCAGGGGTTTTGATTACTAAAACCAGGGGCTACAGAAAAGAATAGAAGCGACCAATCTGCGTAGAACAAAAATGAATCAGGAAAAAGAGTAAAAATTATATTTAAATAAGTAAATACGTGGTCTCCACCATTTCTCAAATGTTTTAGCTACAAAGATACTTTCCTGGGGTGAGAATAAAAGACCCTTACAACAGATAACAATTTCCCCATTGTATTAAAACCTGCTTGTCCCACTGAGCTATATCCCCAGCCCTATACTGCTTTCTCTAACACCACATCAAGAGAGATGATGTCTATTGCCAATTAAGGTCCGCAATGTGCCAGTGTTGTATTACATCATTGTTAACAGAAATCCATCTACAGATCTCACACACCACTTATTAAGTATTTCCTGGCCTACTCAAAACCAGAATGGTAAAAATATGTATTCCTGAAAAAATAGTGGGAATAAACATTGAGTGGACATGTCCAAGAATAAGTACTAAAACTCACCATAATAATATTATCTTAATGATGATTCTCTTTTAATATGACATCCAAACAACAGTGAAACATTTCTATGGTCATAACTAAGAAAGAACACATTTCATAGAAATGCCATCCTCCTTGGAATCAGAAAATGACTCATCTTTATGTAGATTCAAGTCTAACAATTACAAAATGCTCTTTTTCTTGGTCAGTTTGAGGTAAAATATCAGAATTCCTTAGACTGGATATTTTGTAAGCAATGTAGGTGTATTGCTCACAGTTCCAGAGGCTGAGAACTCCAAGATAAATGTACCAACAGCTTTCATGCCTGGCATGTGGTGATTTCTCATAGATGACAATTTCTTTGTCCTCAACTGGAGAAATGCACGAGGAACCTCCTTTAAGCCTCTTTTATAAAGATATCAATGCCAGTACGGAAGGCTTCACCTACAGGCCCCGTCTCTTATTATCTTATTGGGTATTGTGTTTCATCTTATAAACTCTGAATAGACATGCATACTCAGAATATAGTACTTCCTGGGCATTAGCCTTTCCCTTTCTTCCCCTCTTGTTCCTTCCCTCCTCCATTTCTTGTTTCCTTCCTATCATCAAAGATAATTAATCAAACTTTATAACATGATCCTGAGTTTTCTGCTAGTACTTGAAAAGTCCCACTCCATAAGCTATAACCTTCCCCCCTATTTTATCTTCCTGTCCTTTCAGTTGTGCCCCCTTCTCAGAATTTTAAGAAATAGTTAAGATTAGTTAAGAAAAGAACAGAATTTGTTGGAATTTTCCCGATTATTTGACTTTCACAAGGATTAATGAGCAGATGATGGAAGGTTTTTTTGTAATAGATTGAGACTTAGAACAGTGGTGGTGAACCTTTGGCATGCATTCCACAGTAGGTTATTTGAATCACTGAAAGCTCTCAAAGGTTCGCCAGCACTGAGCTGGAGCCTTTAGAACAACTCTTTGTTGATTTAGGAGAAATTGTGTTTCCCTAACAGGGTCATTCATCACCATGAAGCACTAGTAGCAATAACACAGTATTGAATAGGAATTTTCCAGAGGATTTAAACTTAACCAAAAGTCTTACGTTCTGAACTCAAGAAATTCAGTTTGGTTGCTGACAAGTAAAAAGAAAGACAAAGTTAACGTTTTAAACCAAAGCACATATCATTATCATGCTGTGTCGTTTTATCATTCAAAGCAATTTAACACAATTTTATGGATTTAGTAACCTTTTTAATAGCAGAAATAAATCATTTGGATTTTAGAAAATCTGCAATATCTTGTATTTTAGTGAGACATCATGAATGTGAGTCATCATTCTTGTCATCATCACCATCATATTACAATTATTTAGTATTTTAACTAATCATTGACTATAAAAATGATATTCCATTACTTTCAAGACCTTAATACAGTAGCATATTATTCCATTTAATTACTCAATCATTACAATTGTCGTATCCATTTCCTACCCAATAATTTTTTTTCCACATTTAGTATTAGGATAAGGCATACTGCAGGTAAGATTTAAATCCCATATGGATCCCTCATTTCCACCAGGTATTCTATGCATCCCTTCTATTTTTCCTGATACCTATTTCCTCTTAAGGAAATTCCATTTGAGAAAATGACATTTGAGGGGCTGGGGATTTATCTCAGTGGCAAAGCACCTGCCTGGCAAGCGGAAGGTCGTGAGTTCGGTTCCCGGTACCGGAGAAAAACTAAAACTAAAAAAAAAAAAAAAAAAAAAAAAAAAAAAAAAAAAAAAAAAGAAAATGACCGTTGAAATAAATAAATAAATATCAAGTGTATCTCTGTACTTCTGAAATGAATGAGATTGACCAGTGACTAACTTGAAAGATATTGTAATGGGTCAAATTACCCATATATGTGCTGGTTAGGATTGACAGACTATGAATATTAGGTTCTTTGGATGGCACCTAGGGGAAGTATATCTGGTTTGATTTAGGACACTTCAAGAAGGGTAACAGGTATCACTGAGGGATATGCTATAATACATTGACTATGCAACAATGTAGAAGTAGAAAGCTTTGAAGCAATTTAACTTGAAAAATTGAAATTTGGTTATCAGTGCTTTTGCAGTGACCAACAACATCCCACACAGTAAATCACACTCACATAATTTCGATTTTAATTTTACAGATGACAACACTGAGAATCAAGGGAGGAAGAAATTAATCTAAGGTTACTCAGGCAGGAAGTTGAGATGCATAACTAAAACATGGGTCCTAAAACTCCCATTCATGAGAATCTTTCTACCATCATTGATGGTTTCTCCAACTAGAAAAATATGAGGTCAAATGCCAAGAGTTAACACCATTCTTGGTCAGTTTGAAGTAAAATATGTTTTTCCAGAATCCTAGGAAAGACTAGGACTAAGCAGACTAGAACTTAACATTTTTTGACTATATTATATTTGCCTCTGAAATAATTTGCCTCCATTACACATGAAACACTGTCTCCTGGAGATGACAACTAACAATTTTATTACTTGAAAAATTGCTCTGATCACTCATTGATGGTATTTGCTTATTTGCAGTATTGGCGACTGAACCCAGGGATGTTCACATGTTAGGCAAGTGTGCTCTACCACTCAGCTACACCTTCCGTGCTTTTCTAATTTTATTTTGATACAAGGTCTTGCTAACTTGCATAGGCTTGTCTTGAAATCACCACCCTATTGAATCAGCCTCCTGGGAAACTGGATTTATAGGCTTGTGTCACCACTTCCAGCTTCTTATTGCTAGTCTTAACAATTTAAAAGTTGTTAGGTAATGTTTTTCTTTCTCTTTGTCTTTGGAATATTCCTTTTAGTCATTTCACGTAGTGACATTAGGAGTACCAAAGAAGTACCTATTGTTGTTCCCATTTTACAAATAGATTCCTATGACCCTATTAGTGGTATCATCCTCAAGGCCAAATATGCAGTAAATATTAGAATAGGGACTGTATTTCAGATCCTACTATTAAAGCCCTTTGAATTCTTTATTCTTGATTTTAAATGCATCTTTGAAGTGTATTGGATGGAGATTGAAATTAGCTTCTATGAAAATAAAATGAATTAAAACTTCCATGATGTTTGTATATGCTTCATAATCAAAGTACATGTGGTTGTCATTAAAAAGTTTTGAGCCATAACTCAAAACACTATGATGAGAAATAAACTGACAACAAAAATTCTTTGTGTAGGAGCAAAATGTTCTCTGAAACAGGAAACACTGGCTACTCCAAGAAATACAATAAAATGAAGATCGAATGCTATTTTCTATAAATTATGTTGAATGCTCAATCCACTGGTGAAATAACCATTTCTTACCAGAATTGTGAGATATTTATCCTTTATGATTACTCAGAACCAAGTATTGAGATTCAATAAGAAATGTGTGCTCACTTATGAAAAAGTCTTCAGAGGACAAGTGAGTATCAAACTTAGTTCTTCTGATTCTGAAAATATATTCTGAAACAGGAATTTGTTCACTAAAAGCAACTGAAATTTTGTTTAATTTCAAAATATAGGTAGTAAAATTTTCATACTTGACATATTTTGAAATGGATGGCATGCCTGCAAGTAAAAAATTAGTAACATGTTAGTTTTTTAATTGTTCATCTTGGATTTTATTTTATGAAAACTACACATCTTGAGGATTATAAAAAATAAAGTTTCCCAATAAGTTCCCATCAAGCACCTGTAAGAAGGAAATTGTTTACCTATGAAAATGTGATATTTTCCTCTATAAAAATTAGGTGATTTTCAAAAAAAGTAAAAAGAAAACCCATGAATTGGGAAAAACTTTAGCCAACTGTCCCACAAAGGACTTTTATCTAGGACATATAAAGAACTAAAAAAAAATCAGACCTCCCAAATTCAAAGACCCAATCCTAAAATGGGCATTTGAGATGAATACACACTTAGCTAATGAAGAGATATTACTGGCAAATAAATACATGAAAAATGTTCAATGTCATTAGTCATTCGAGAAATGCAAATTAAAACAACACTGAGATTCCATGTCACCCCAGAAAGAATGGCTATCATCAAGAAATCAACCCATAACAAACGCTGGAGAGGCTGTGGGGAAAAAGGAACCCTACTCTACTGTGGTGGGGTGTAGATTGATGAAAACACTGTGGAAATCAATTTGGAGAGTCCTCACAAAACTAGGATTAGAAGTCCCATTTAACCCAGCTATTCCCCTTCTGGGTATTTTCCCAGAAGAATTAAAGACATCATACCACAGCGATGTATGTGCACCCATGTTTATAGCAGCACAGTTTGTTATAGCTAAATCTTGGAAACAACCCAGATGCCCACCAACTGAGGAATGGATAAAAACGTTGTGGTATTTTTATACAATGGAGTATTACTCAGCTATTAAAAAAGATAAACTCAAGGCTTTTGTAGGTAAATGGATGCAACTAGAGACCATACTCATAAGTGAAATAAATCGGACCCACATGTGTAAGCATCATATTGTCTCCTTGGTGTAGGAACCTGAAAGACTGGGTAAAACTCAAAACATACAATAGATGATAGGAAAGGGAAAGAAATTGCTCAAAAGAAGGAACGAGTGGGATGAGGGAAAGAAGAAAAAAGAACGGAGGAAGGCAAAACATAAATATATATATGAATAGGTGTGATGACTGTATTGCTGTTGTCTGATAGTGTATTGAAATGAACAGTTAATGCTCACAATTTTTTATGTTCTGATCGTCTTTGCATGCTTGTGTCTGGTGGTCTGAGCAACTGATTTGAAGGTAACAATATGCAATGGAATTACAATGGTGAACTCCTACCATCTTGTCTAGTGAAACTCTTTGTTATCTCTAATGATTTATTGAATAATTATTTTCTTATTCTCATTAATGGTTTGAGCAATCTATCATTCTTATGTCTGATAATTTGAGCAATGTAGTTGAGGATAGTGATATGCAATGTAACAACCACTGATAATTCATGTTAATTTGTCTTGAGACCCTGTATCACTTTGAATGTTCTTCCTTTGATTTGTTCATGTGTGTGATACTGGTATGCTGTCACTGCTTTATTTTTTTGTTTGTTTCTCATGTACTACTCTCTTTAAAATAAAAAAAAGATTAGATGATTTTAAGTTGAAAATTTGGGTTTCTTCTCTGGGTCCTACATGATACTTTGCCCATGTTGGAAATCTAGTATATTGTTTTGATTTCAAAAACAAAAGAAAATTTCTCTTCTGTCTCATCTTACTTCAGTTTCTCCATCCTTGATAATATGACTTGATCTAAGCTTTCCAAACTGTTGTCTTTCACATAAATTTTTAAAGTGCTCTATTATAGTTGTCTCTGTTTCTGTCTCTGTCTCTATCTCTCTGTCTCTCTGTCTCTCTGTCTCTCTTTAACATACACACACACAAACACAAACAGCTACCTCTACAAAGTCCATAGTAACACAATGTATTAGTTAGCTTTATGATTGTTGAGACACATTACTGGACACTTACAATTTAAAGAAAGAGATTTAATATTTGACTCATAATTTATGGGGATTCAGTCCATGTTAAGTTGGCTACAAGGCCAAAACCTCATGGCAGAAGCACATGGTCAAGCAAAGCTGTTTAGTTCATGGCTTCTGAGAAGGAAAGCAAGGGAATAGCACTATAGTGAAAAGGACCAGCGACCAGACACAGACCCTAGGGCTGTGCCTAAACAACCCATACAGATATACACAGAAGTGTACTCTATCAATTCTTTGGGTAGATCCCAAAACATATCAATATAAAACTGTACCTTATCCACCATGATACACATTCATTTCAGATTGTAACATTTCAACAAGTTTTTCTTTAGCTACAGTAACCTATCATTTTTTTCTGATCATCTATTGCTTACAATTTAAAATGCACAATGTGACATTATAGATATTAATATAGTGTCCATCAGTAGTTAATTTACATGTATGGGTCTTCATTAAGGAAATTAATATTTACTGAATTCTTACTAGATACAAGGTTATATCATACATTCTACAGGCAGAGAAATGAATAAGAAACGGTCTTACCTATCAAATTATTCAGTTTTCTGGAAAGCCAGCAAGTAATAGAGATGCAGTTTCACTTGTGGTAAAAGAGAATTATGTACAGTGATGGTATAAAGGGGTAAAGTTGGAGGGATAGGAAGTTTTTCATGAAGGAAATAATACTTCAGAATGCCACTCTTCCACCCAAGAACCTTTCTTTTGCATTTAGTCTCTTAGCTTTTTGTTTTGTTTGTTTGGTATTTGGGAATTGAACTCAGGACCTTGTGATTGCCAGGCAGGTACTCTGTTGCTGAGCTATATCCCTCTTTCAGCATTTTTAATAAATAATATATACAAAGTTACTAAGATTGGGGCTTGGGATTTAGCTCAGCGGCAAAAGTGCCTGCCTGGCAAGTGCAAGGTCGTGAGTTCAGTTCCCGGTACTGGAGAAAAAAAAAAACAAAGTTACTAAGATTATGCACTTAATATCTGGCACAAAATGAGACCTCCAGTTTTTCCTGCATGGTTACCACTAACTTGGTATTATTCTTCTTTTATGAATGAACAACTTCGGAGTACAATTGTTAAGCAAGCTAACTGGGAACGTTTTGATTATTTTCAAAGTTCACTAAAAGCATTTGAGAACAGAGTCCCTGTCATCTATCTCTTTTATTCATAAAGCATATAGAAATTAAACAACTTTCACTGAACACCTTTTGAATGAAAGATAAAAGGGGCTGTGTGTAATGATTTTCTCATGTTCACAATAATTCAATAGTGTCCGCTTTGTCCTCAACATTGTGTGTAGGACCCTGAAAGAACTGTAGCCATTATAAATTTTTAAACTATATTTCTTCTTTTTTTATTTTTATCAGTACATGTTTGCAGCCTATAATGGTTGTGTTTATCATGGACAGTTGGTACCTGTACATGACACATCTCAATTATTTTTTCATCACCCTCCCTTCTTCCTCATTCTCTCCAGCTCCTGCTCCTTTCCCTTTTGGAACAGGTCTGTGTAAGTATTATTATCTTTTATTTTGCTTTATAGTTTATTTATAATTTCAGTTTTTCATATGAGAGAAATCATGCAATATTTCAGCTTATGTTTCTGATTTATTTCACTTCACATTATGGTCTCAAGATGCATCCATTTTCCTACCAAGTGCTCAAATTTATCCTTCGCTCTGGCAGAGTAACATGTATGGAGATTTCTCAGAAATGTAAAAGTACAAATTTCATTTGAACTAACTATTCCACTTCTAGGTATGTGTCCAAACGAGCCAAAGTCATCATATTACAGTGATACGTGCATTCCCATGTTTATAACAGCACAACTCATAATAGCTAATCTTGAAAGCAGCCTATATGTCCATCAAAAGATGAACAGATAAAAAGAATGTGGCACTTACACTCAATGGAATACAAAATCTATTCATTCTTAAGCTCAACCTTATATTTATCCACCAGTCATGCTGAGGTTCTCTTAATTTGTAAAACATGCCAAACTTTCTACAAGGCGTCTCACACATGTGCTTTCCTCTGCCTGATATCTCTCTCTCCTGTGTGCTCCTTCATCTTTAAAGCTGTCCGGCACATACAAGTTTCATCTCATATATTACTTATTACAGAAGGAAATACAAAGTACTTAACTTAGGTGCTCCCGTTAAAATTACTCATATAATTTCTTGTGTCTTTATAATTTTAATCAGATATTTACAGTTTGTCTTTTCTTCGGATTGATTACATTCTAAAAAGTGTCTTGTTCACTGCCTTATCCCAAATAGTGTAGGTATTTGTAACATTTGTTCATTAAAACTTTTAAATAATTGGCTTTTTTTTTTGTCTATCCTGTTTTAAAATGGGTATTTTGTTGCCATGCAAAAGATCTTATTTCACATTACTGTAGGATTCAAGCAGCACCGTGCTGAAGTAGAACTATGCATATTGTGCCCTTTGTGCACTCTATGTTGTATTTCCAATCTATTGTTCAATGAGATGTTACTAGCAAAAAATCAGTACTATTTTATTTCCATTCAGTTGATATTGTCCAAAAATATATGATATCAAATTGAATGTGGAAATATGATTGTTAAACAAATCAGCCAATGTCTGCCACTGGAAATTTTTTTAGGAAGGGTAAAGAAAGTATACCCATCATTTTTAAGGTTATCCTGAAAGGAGAAACCTATTTAGTCATGAAAGTTGTTTGGATAGGACCAGAGATATAGCTCAGCGTCACAAGTTCCTGCCTGGCAAGCTCAAGGTCCTGAATTTGAGTCCCTGTACAAAAAAAAAAAAAAAAAAAAAAAAAAAGTTGGTTGGATAATTTGTCTGTTATGGAGGTGGATGTGTACATTTATATCCACTTTGTCCATGCAATTATTAACAATGGTTTCCAGTTCTTCAAAATAATCAAGTCACTGAACAATCATCAATGGAGTGTGTTATCTGTAATTGTCTTATGAAAACCAGTCTTCTGAGAATATCTATTCCAGGGAGTACCACACAACAGTGAAAACAGTTCTCTTAGTAGTATAAAACTAGATTTGAATGCAAATCCTGCAACAGTGTAGTGTACAATGTTAGCAGTTGAACAAGTTGATTAGCTATTTTATTCTCAGGTTTCTTATCTGGGAAACAGTGACTGTAGTAACATCTGCCTCGTTGAATTGTTGCAAGGATTAAAGGGGATAATTTGTGATAAGTATTTCACTAGCATTGTGTACTTACCATTTACTTAGTGAAATTATTTAATATCAAAAATTTGGTAGTCATTACAAGGAGAAAGGATAATGGAGAATATTTTATGCAAGTGAAGTGAATGACAAAATTCATGATACTAGGGCTAAAACAGTACAAACTACGTATATATTTGGAATCAGTGAGAAGCCTTTTTTTGATATCAGAGTTTATGAAGGAGACTAATAGGAGACTAGAAGGGATCGTTCTTCCTTTCTTCCTTTTTTCCTTTCTTACTTTCTTCCATTCTATTATGTATCATATCTTCAGTGTAATAAATTGAAATCCTGTACCATAAACAACAGGAAGACATTGAGGTACCAATCTTCTTAGTAACAAGAGTTTGACATTTATGTTCTGCTATAGTTTCAAAATTAATGTTCACCAACTATTATATTAAGAAATATATTGTTTTAGATCATCATGTGCTTTGTTCAATGTATCTTCAAAGTGATGTCCTAGTATAGTATGGACTTGTAATTTCAAGTTTTTTAACGGTAATCAGTTTGACTCAAAGTATTAAATACTTTTACTTTTTGAGCAATATAATTAAGTATGATTTGATGCAATTTAATAAGTAAACAGCTGTTAGGTGAATGTTTTGAAAAATTAAAAAACCACTAATTTCAGACCTGAAGTTTTTCTCAAGTACACATTTTTAATCTACAGATAGAACAAGTGATTATAATCATCAATCTATTCTTCATATTGCAAGACACAAAACTGAGGAAAGTGAAGCTCTAAAGAAAAGGAGCTCAAAAGTAATTAAACATTTCTTTAGAACTAAAACAATAGGAATAAATAGCGGAGTAGTTGTAAGTTCATTCACTCCTTTATGCACTGAGCATTTTATTCCTATGTAGGTCTTCTAATTAGCAAAGTCCACTTTTACCTTTAAGGAAAACAATAGGCAATCTTGAGTGAATCGAAAAGGTTAATGAGGCTCCAAGAGAAAAATGTCTTTTCAATGCGGTGAGTGGATAACCAATGTTTAATGAAATTTCCAAATCCATATTTGTGTTTAAAGTGTGTTCTAATTATTTCTCATTTAATCATTGCACATTAAGAAATAAATATGTCCAATTTTGAACAACAATTTGCTCTGAAATATTTTGAGTATGGAAGTTTGCTTTTCTCTTTGCCTCTTAACCACAACCATGCAGCCTGATTGTTTCAAATGCAAGGTTACTATTGCAACACTGTCAGCATGGTGAATACTGATCCTTTTTGAGCATCAAATAAAAACAAATGACATTTTTTTTGTTACTTCAAAATGTCACTTAAGCAGCTAGTTATTTTTAAAGCAACTTATAGCCCTTATTTCACTGAACAGATAATTTCTTTTAGTAAATTAATTTATATAGATACAACTTTTGAATGATAGCAATTATTGTCAATTTTGAGAACTACTTTTGTGTTTATTAAGTTGTTATGCATATTTTCAAATCCACTCTGCACTTTTAATATATTTGGAAGAATATGTTTATATATGTACAGCACAACATTGTAAAAAATATTTCATATATACTTTGTCATTTGAATCCGAGGAACAGACTTTGAGGGCTTGTTCTCATTTCACATATACATTAACTGATATTCACACAAGTGAAATTGTTCAGCTATGGTCATCCAGTTAGTACAAGTCAAACACAACACTATAATTCAAGCATCTAACCCTTTGTCTGTGCTGCTTCCATTTTGCCAAACCAAGCATTTCTTCTTTCAGAGAAAAGAGGTCATCACCGTGAAACTCCTTCTTTAGAAAGGTTTCAGTATTTTGCTCTGCTCGTCATTAATCTTCACATTTTCTTTTGTCTCATAAATTATGGCCTTTTGACACTTCCAAAGACAGCTAAGTTTTACACTCTTCCTGACAAAGTAGAACCACAGCACGGTTCGAGGGAAATGCCTGTTGGCACTTTTTTTTAACGGTATTTGCAAGAATACTATTCTTGAAACAGTAGCACATCACTGAGCCACTTGTAGTCTGTTCTGATAACTAGGATGGTGTGTGGAGTATTCCAAATACAAAGCCAAAATTGTATAATTCAGTGCCATATTCCTCAGATAATCAATGGGCTATTTTTAAAAAAATGACAGCTCCAAAGGATTGAAGGAAACATGGTTCTGTAGATAATTAGAATTAATGTCTGTGTCATTTAACAGCCTATATTCGGAAATGATAAATAGTAACAACCGCATAGATCAGCACTGTCTAGTAGAAGCATAATGCAAGCATATATTTAATTTCACATTCTTGATTAGTGCATTTGAAAAGTACATTTCACTTACTATATCTAAATATTATAATTTCAATATGCAGGAGGTATTTAAAATTGTTAATGATTTGTTTTACATTGTTTTAACTAACTTTTTAAAATCTTGTTTTTTACATTTATAGCAGAAATTAATTTAAATTATCCATATTTCAAGTGTTCAATTAAATATATTTGGCCATCTTTTTATCCAGTACCAGAAATCGAACTCATGACCTTGCACTTGCCAGGCAGGCGCTGTGCCACTGAGCTAAATCCCCAGCCCCACATATAGCCATTTTCTACAGTATTATACAGCAGCCTGAAACTTACTGAAGACTGTTTCAGGTGTGGCCAATAAAATCCTGAAATGCTGATATCACTTAGGAAACTATAGAAGTGCAATTTTAAACCCCTAGGTATGAAAGTTCATGTAAAATTGAGAAAGAAATGGACTACAGTGTAGCTGTTCGTGCTCAGCATTATAGGTATCTGACTGGGATAATTTGGGGGGAATCGCCTGTATATTATGCAATTGTCTCCCAAACTTTTGGAAGACATTTTTTTCCAGGTTGGGAGGTGGTTTCAGGATGATTCAAGCATTTGCTCTGAACTTCTATGATTATCACATTGTAGTATATATTAAAATACTTATGAAAATCACTGTAATACAGAACCAGCAGGAGCTCTTCAGTGTTTTTTTTTTTTTTTTTTTTTTAACTACATTTTAATTTTGATGGCTTATATTGAGTCATTCAGGATTTTTATATCATCTTCATTCAGCTTTGGTAATTCATATGTATCTAGAAATCAGTCGATTTGCTCTGTGTTTTCCATCATGTGAGAGTAAAGATTTTCAACATAGGTATTGATGATCTTCTGAATTTCTACAGGATCTCTAGTGATTTTGTCCTTTTCATTCCTTATTGCATGAATTTGAGTTTTTTGTTCCTTTTTTGGATAAGGTTGGCTAGGGGTTTATCAATTTAATTTATTTTTTTCAAAGAACCAACTCTTTGATTCATTAATTCTTTGTATTATTTTCTTAGTCTCCATTGCATTAATTTCTACTCTGCTGTTTTTAATTCTTGCCTTCTTTGGGCTTGACTTGCTCTTCTTTTTCTGAAAGCTTTAGGTGCAGCATAAGGTTATTTATTTGTGCTTTTTTTTTCCTGATGAGGGAATTCATCACTATAAATTTCCCTCTAAATGCTTTCATTGCATTTTACAGCTTCCAGTAATGAGTATCTGCATTTTTTAAATTTAAATATAGTTTCATTTCTTCTTTAATTTTATCTGCGACCCATTGGTTGTTCAGGAAGATGTTATTTAATTTCCATGTGTTTGTGGAGTTTCTGTGATTTCATTTGTCAATAATTTCCAATTTTATTTCACTATCGTGTGATAGTATGCAAGGGATAATTTCAATTCCTTTGCATTTACTTAAGCATGTTCTATGGGCTAGTAGATGGTATATTTTAGACAATGTCCCATGTGCAGTTGAGAAGAATGTGTATTCTGCTATTGTTGGGTGGAACACCCAGTGAAGGTCTTCTAAGTCCATTTGTTCACAAGTTTGGTTTAGTTCTATTATTTCTTTGCTGATGTTTTGTCTAGTTGATCTATCTCTTTGTGACACCTGGGTGTTAAAGTCCCCTGTTAAGATTGTGTTACTGCTTATT
>NW_004955473.1:12295842-12361853 GCF_000276665.1 Chinchilla lanigera | reverse complement strand
TTTTTTTTTTTTTTTTTTCTGAAACTACATTTTCCCATCAAAGGGTGCTGGGAGACAGGGACACATAATTGCCTACTCTGCAAACTCGTGTGGTCACTGTCACTGCAGAAAACCCTGCATCACAAAAATGGAAATGGAGGCAGACTTTTCAATGTTTCTGCAGCACTCTCAGAATAGTCCACGTGACTTTAATCCATGATGTCTGGAAAATTTAAGTTGGCTCAAATAAATGTTTCAGGCTACTATCACTTGTGATCTCAAGCAGCTGAGCCTTTACTAACATGACCACGGTCAGTTCTCCTGACTCATTCACAAATGGGTGGTAGATTCATTCCTTGCTAATTCATGGAATTTTTGTGATTGGAAATTAATCATTAAATTCTTTAATTAAAGTTAATAAATGATCATGCACTAATTGGGAGAAAGAAGACTCTGTCTTGAAGTGTTTTAAAATCTCTGCTATTGTTTCAAGCATGTCAGAAATCCCAGTGGTCTAATGGTTTATTGAAAGGAACAGTTAATGCCTAAATTTTTTCTTTTTAACCAATTTTGCATGCTTATCTCTGGTAATCTGAGCAACTAATTCGAAGACAACAATATGCAATATAACAACCAATGCTGAATTCCTACCATCTTGTCTAGTGAAACTCTGTATCATTTCTAATGTTGTTTTTTGTTTTTCTTTTTTATTCTCTTTAATGGTTTGATCAAACTTGCATTGTTACATCTGTTAATCTGAGCAACATCATTGATGATAACAATATGTAATGTATCAGCCTTTGTTAATTGCTATGATTTTGTTCTAAAACCCTACATCATTTGTATTGTTTTTGCTTTGTTTGGATTTGTCTATGTTGTTGGTATTTTGACATTGTTATTTTTATTACTCTCTTTAAAATAAAAAAAAAATCCCAGTAGTCACTTGTCACCCCATAATTCTACTTCTGCTTTGAATGCAGCCGCATTATCTGCTGATGGTAATACAGTTGTCACTCTCCCCTAAAGTGACAGATTAAGTTCATTGACTGTAATGAATATGTCACACAAATAAACAAATTTTGCAGTCCTGTGTCATTGATATGTGCTTCCCATGTTGATTGATTTTCTATAAGAAATCTCAGGAATGCTTTTGTAATTCAAACACTCTGTCCCCAGTGTTCTATCTTCAGAAAGTCATCTAACTTGTTTGCATAAGAGGAAACATGTGTGCACTGCATCTGTCTCCCCACATAGCTGCATGAATTAAGGGCATGCACTTAATATGGTTTTTATTTTAATCACATCTTGTAAATATTTTTACGTTTAAATTACATTTTTCAGCTAGCCACCATTTTTGTATGGATGACACAGTGTGTAGTCTCACACTGAGAAGGAATCTCTTCCACCAGAGTAGTGAAAGCAGAAAGGCATCCAATCATAGTAATTACTCCATCGGTGCATATACTGAAACAGGAAGACCAATTCAGTTTTCCTTGTATGAAATCATTCAAAGATTTGAATAGCTCTGCAGCTGTAGTGCTAGCTGGCAACAAAAATACAGGTAGCATATCTTCATGTACATCCTCCTAGACAGCACATCCCATCAAAATAATTGTTGTATTGCTGTCAACATCTGTAATCTCCTCAACCTGTATTCTTTACAATGGTGACCAAATAGTCCTAACCATTACACCTCAATAGCCATTGTTATTTCATCAAGTACTCTAGTTATGGTGCTAGCCAAACAGATTCTCCTAAACTCCATTATGAATGTTCTTGGGGGCAGGCAGAATCAACTCTTTCCCAATAGTAAAGGGCTTCTTAGCTTTACCACTATAGTTACCCACTAATAATTATTCCGTCAGTGTAGACACATTTGGGCTTTAATATTTGCTTGTATTATTTCACTTATGAGTTTGGTCTCTAGTTGTGTCCATTTACCTGTAAAATCCTCAAATTTATCTTTGTTTATAGCTGAGTAATACTCCATCATATAAAAATACCACAACATTTATCCATTCCTCAGTTGATGGGCATTTGAGTTGCTTGCAAGATTTAACTATGACAAATTATGCTACTATAAACATGGGTGCACATATATCACTATGATGTTTTCAGTTCTTCTGCAAAAATACCCAAAAGGGAAATAGCTGAGTTGAATATGTTTGTTGATATGTTTTCATTCTTTTACCGTTAAAATAAAAAAATAATTGTTTCTATTAATTATGTCTACATTTATTTTCTTTTTGAAAGGCTCTAAAATCTGGTTGTTTAATGTAGTGTGTTTGGTCTCTACATGGCAAAGCAGTTTTGAAGTTTTCATTGCTTCACTGATAACCGGTCATCACAATAAATAAGTGGCCCTGGAGAATGTGAATCAGTTTCTGCTATGAAGCCATAGTTTAAGTAAACTTTTAGTGTTTTCTTAAATGCAACTTTATTTTTGTTGGCAGCCCTAGAATCTTCTGCTGTCTCTTTATTGGTTGTTTCACACTTTTAAAGGAAACAATCCACTGAAATTTGTTTTTCATTTATTTTATCTAGGGTTAGCCTGTTTGTTTACCAAAACGGTAGCTGAGACAAATGCACAATGTTGGAAGGAGGCACAAATGGACGTAGTAAATAAAATAATGTATGGGTAATGAGTTAAAGCCTGCCACCAGAGGAAGCTATACAACTGAAGTATATCAATTTACTTGCATCTTTAAATCTTGTTGCCAACTAAAGCTTAATTGTCATTTGTCATTTAGTGGTAGAGTTTTGATATGAATCTGCAAGTAATTGATTTATTGTTGTCTCTATGCAGTCACACCTCTCTGCTAAGTTTAATTTGTATCTGTAACTTCTCCCTAGTGCTAGCATCACCACCTCGGCTCCACCTCAAATCACTGGACATTAGATTCTCACAAGAAGCATGCAATCCAGATCACTCACATGTACAGTTCATAGTAGGTTTGCAGTCTTAAGAAAAGCTGGTGTCACTACTGATCAGAGAGGAGGCAGAGCTCAAACTGTAAAGCTCATGATGGAGAAGAGTTCTAAATAAACAAGAAGCTTATCTTGTTCACCCATCATTTATCTCTTACTGTTCAACCCCTGTAGTGATCCCTGTTATAGGATATTTAACAGCATCCCTGGCCTCTACCCTGTAGATATAAGTTGAACTCCTTCTCAGATGTGACAACCACAACTACATTTATTATATTTCAAATGTTCCCTGTGGACAGAGAATATGAGCTCTGGTTGAAAGCTAGTGATATAAAGAATGCTTCCAAGCAATTTTTTTAGATTCAAACTGGAATGATATCCAAAGATTCTCAAATTCTAACCCCTGAATGTCACATTTTCTTTCTATTGTTAAAACTGTATGTGTATCTTGGATGATTGTATAAGAAGACCAGTATAATTTGGTAGTGTATTTATTATTTATCATTATCTAAGATACAGACTTTGAGTCCAGAAGGAAATACACTAAGTAGATTTACTTTCTTCTGATACTACAAAGAGTGTTCTTGAACTTCTCCCAGAAATAAGTTGAAGGAGCAAGTAAAGGAGTGGATGATTCAGAGTAAAGCTAACTTAAACTACTGGAGGGAAAACAGACTTGTGTCTTGCAAATGATAAATAGTGAAAAGTTATATGCATGTATGCTTGCACATTGCATTTATGCAAAGTCTCAGCCCAAGATACATTGCACAGATTTCAAAACTCTCCACAATCCAACATTATCCTATCCATTGAAAATCGTATTTCATGACTTTTAATGGAGGATGGAGCAAGTCAACCTGATCTCCTAGTTAGATGAATATATCATGATAATACCCACAGTCATGCATTTATTCATGATGTGCCTTCTATTTGGACGGTCTCCCTTTTTCTTTTCGCTAATCTAAATTTGATATACGTTTAACACTCTGCTAAGCCCTAGCTCATCTTTGAAGTTATGTCTGACTTAATTGACTTACAGTGATCAATTTCTTTTCTTTTTGGCTAAGACAAATTAAATGTTAAGCTGCTAGCTACTATTTTTTGTGGCCTGGTCTAATACTGATAGTGAGAGAAAAATTCTTAGAAGGCAAAAGCTTTATTTTTTAAATCAATTTAAAAAATTGATAGTCCCTCTTCACAATACCTGAAAGTACGTTATAAACTGACTTTTCTGAGGAGCAAGTTGCTCAATGGAATTTAGTGAGGTGGCTGGTTATTACAAATCAATATCTGTGGAAGAGAGATGAAGTAGAGCTGAGCAGAAGGATAAATTGAGCCGTAATGCAGGTCAAAAACCTCAGTCAATCCCACATGGAGCTCTAGAGCTAGAAGTGCTCTCAACAGGCCAAAACTGCCAGATTTTTATAACTTTACCATGAAAAGATCGTCCATGAATATGGACCTGCCTTAGCCAGATATAACCTTGGGCAGGGCTTTAATGGACTGAGTGCATTCCCAACAGCTACAGCAACAAATCAACAAAATTCTCCTATATGGGGGATTTAGATAGCACAATTCTATGTCTATCAAAAGTATATGGAGATAGTAAATATTAAGTGAATGCTTGTTAAATTACTGAAAATCTTTCAGTGGTGCTAATAGCAGGAGAATGAATTACGGGAAGATTTTTCTGTCATTATGGTTTAGTGAGTCTACTTGTAGCTAATCAAATGGGTATTCTAAAGTGAACTCCTTTCTAAGATAAAAAGAGATCATTTGTGATTCACCCCAAGTTATTCTATCAGTTATAATTGTCCTGAAGAATCTCTTGTAAATGTCCCATTCTGGAACAGAACTTGAGACTGAGATAGCATAACATTTGTGCTGAGTATGTCAGTAAACAAACTAGCCCATGACAGGTGCTGGATAACCATACTGTGGGCTCAGTGATGGGCAGGGAAAAGCAAGTAAGCCAGACCCTCAGTTTCTGACTCTGCCGTTTCCATTCTTCCATACACAAAAGCAAGACTTGCTGGGGTTTGGCAGTGGAGAATATGATTGTTTTGATAATATATACTCTATTACTTATCTGATTAATTCTTGCAGTGATACTTAGAAATAGATAGCACCACCTCTATTTTTGCAGATGAGGAAACTGTAGGGTTGAGGTTTAATCATCATCGTCATTTTTTTCTTCATTGTTATAACATTTGAAATACTTCATGCAAGGCATTCTTCTAAGTGATTTTCATATTTGAACTCTTTTCCTTCTCAAAACTACTTTAAGAAAAATGTGATATGGTCACTTACATCTACAGCTTAAGGAATCAGGCACAGAGAGATTTATTACCTTGTTTGAGGTCAAGCAGACAGTGGCAAGACTGAGGTTTGAACTCAGACTGGTTAACTTTAATATGCATCTTCAATTCACAACCTTATCTAATGGGCAAGAAGCAGAAATTTTTCAGAAAAAGAAATCTATCTGATCTTAGAGGCAAGCATTTTCCACAAAACATGGATGGTTCAATACTCTGCTTGTATACATTGAGAACTCTTTCTTTTCTTATTGCAGGCATCCCTTATATGGAAAATTGAGGAAATGATTATTCAGTAATATTTAGGGAAATTGCACAGTTTAGTAGGCTACTAAAGATTATATCTCACTATAATTTATGACATTTCTGTAAAAGTGGCTGAAAATCGGATTTCACATTTGATGCCTTCCAGAAAATAATATTCTTCTCATTTCACTTAGTGCATCCATCAAAGAATAATGAAGCTTATTTGGCTATATCTAGAACATAGTGCCTTTTTTGACTGTCCCAAATGACAGAAGGCTAAAAACAAACCTAAACTAAGGAGGTTTTATGAGAAATCCAGCTATAAGTATTAAGCATGACAGAAATTTAGCCAATTCCCACAGAAATACCTTCCAGTTTTACCCTTTATTCTTGTCCTGTCTGTTCAGCTGTACTGCATACTTATCCAGAGAAGACATTGTGCATTATTTCTATGTCCATGCACTGCTATAATATAGAATAAGTAATGCTTTGAAATCTTGCCTTTAGAAATTTGCCAGTAACTGTATTGCAGGACTCTTATTTTCTTGGACATGTTCAAAATATCTTGTTCCAACCAAATATAGCATATCTAAGTGAAATAATCTCAATCTCAGCATTTTTGCAGTGATTCTACAGGCTGAAAAAAGTGTAAGCAGCCATGGACACCATAACCTAAAGCAAGAGGCTTTATTAACACGCCAGACTACTATACCATGCTAAAATATTATGAAACGGGTTTTGTTACCATCAACCAGCATAAGATTGTATGCAAGGCTGAGGAAGAGTAATGCATTGATATTGTGAGTTTGGAAATCTAGAGTGAAGATAAATAAAGTTGCTTTCTGTTTGTAACTCTTTTCACTCATACCCACAAAATTCTATCAGCTCAAATGACATAAAGTTTTCCTTGAATGCTGCATTTGTAATTGCTGTGAATAGTTCAGCCCTTGAAGTCTACCATCCTCTCAATTTCATTTTCACAGGAGAATTACAAATATCCTCAGCTTTATTTGAACTCAGGTAGTGAGCATTCTTTTCCCACAATATTAAGTCTTTAGAAGCTATTGTAATTATGCATCTGGTTTTATGTATAGTTATGAACTTAAAGACCAATCTTGCATTCTTACATCTGGTAATCTGAGCAACTTTGCAGAGGATAACAATATGTAATATAACAACCGTTGTTAATTTCCTATCATCTTATTTTGAAATTTTGTATCACTTTTATTGGCTTTTGTGTTGTTTTGTTTTTATCTTTCTTGTTCTTATTTTGTTTTCTTTTGTCTTTAAAATAAGAAAGACCAATGATTTACTTAATTATTATTAGAAATACTGGTGCCGAGCACAAGCTTATCACTGAACATGTAGCAGGATTGGTACTGAAAAACAGAAGCTATAAACACTCTATAAGCAAGAGAAACATATCCAAAATGGACTTTCTTAAATAAAACAACAAAAGTTTCTAAACCACTGACCTTTTTGTCAGAAAAAAAAAAAAACCACACAAATTGAAGGCAATTTGCAAAGTACCTGAGCGACAGATTGAGAATACCGTGAATTTCATAAGCTGGAGTTCACTGGGAAATTCTAATTCACTAATAAATAATGTACTTTAAATTAAAATATTTGACATACCTGATTAGGAAATATTGAAAGGAATGTTAATACTCAGTGCAGATAAGCATGCAGGGAAATAAGATGTGATAGGCTAGGGTTGGAGTTAAAAGTTGGCACAGTATATCTTGAGATTGATTCCATAATAAATACCAAACATTTAAAAAAATTGGCATATGTTTTGATACAGACAATTCATATCAGGAAAGTGTTCTATTGAAAAGTATATATATTCAGAAAAATATTGTCAATATATTTGAATAAATCCACAAACTACATCCATAAGAGAGATAACCCAATAAATTTTACATGTATTTGAGTGCTACAGGGCCATGAAATGTCACAATGTAAAGCCAAGCATGGTGGTGCACGCGTTTAATTCCAGCACACAGGAGGCTGAGGCAGGAGAGCCATTGCAAGTTCAAGGCCAGCCTGGGCTACAGTAAATGTGTTCAAGTCCAGCCTGAATTGCATAGTGACACCCTGTCTCCAAAAGACTAAATAAGTAAGTAAATAAATATAAAAATAATAATGTCTATGTATAAACATAGGATGTTCCCTACAACATTGTGTGAAAAGTTCAGTTAATATATCATTGTGTTTAGGATCTCATTTTCAGTGAAAATAATACATAGGCATGTACATATACTACATAGGAAAAACTTTCAGGAAACTCACATTGGTTACCCATAATTTCCCTTGAAGTCCAGAAACTCCACATTAATGACATCTGTCACAAATACTTTCTCACTAAGTTAAAAATTTCATTTTATTTAAACAAAATGAAGCTATTTGTTTTCTTCTCTGTTGCCTCTGGAAATCTTGCACACCAGCATTTTCAAGTGGAAGCTCTAATTTTTCTCCCAAATTTTCATCCATAGAGATTTTTCTCTTTGTTAAGACAGAAATAATGCATTTTTTATTTTACTATCCAAGCATGGTACACATAATGACATGGGTTTGATACTCATGTAAGTTATGCAATCTCAACTTGGTGTAAAAACCTTAAGATATTAATGGACAATTAATGAGTTAACCCATATTGTCAAACAGAAGAACCAGAGATGTCTATAGCATGTTATCATTGATTTGTGACAAGCTAGATAAACCAAACTGATAAATTTCAACTACACCTCACTGGTTATGTGGACCAAAACATTAATGCTACTACCACTATCTAAGTGCAGATTATTTTTACAGCATAGTTAGAGTTTATTGGAAAAATGAAGCCTCTATTGAATGAGACTTGTAATGTTTGCCTACTCAGCCTTTATGTCTTTGGGTTTAGACAACATTTGTCATACGAAATTTGGCCTTAGTGTTTGGTGGGGGTAAAATCAAAAGTCTTTTAAAGTAGATCAAATGTCTCTGGCTTACCTGAAATTTATGAATTCAGTAGGACCTAGTCATACGTTTTTTAGCTAAATATATTCCCAAATTTTCTCATTCATAAAAAATGTCACCTTTCATAAATCTCAGTAATTCCTTTGCAGGCTGTAGGCCAATTTGTCTCAGTAGAGTTTGTTCTTCAACATACTCCTAATTATTTTGTAAATTCATTCTATTATTCACTTATTATACATGGTAAAATATTCTGGGACTTATTGTATTATCAGTTATAATCGTGCAATATCTGTCTTTTAAAACTATTTTTATTATGGTTCTTGATTGGACATTTACAGAAGATATCAGTCAAGTGTGGTGGTGCACACCTGTAATCCCAGCACTCGGGAGGCTGAGGCAGGTGGATCATTGCAAGTTCAAGGCCAGTCTCAGCTACAAAGTGAGCTCAAGGCCAACCTGAACTGCATAGCCAGACCCTGTCTCAAAAAGACAAAAAAGATATATTTTCTGTTTTCTCTGATGGAAAACAATATTATTTATATACAATTTGCAGTTTAAGATAAGCATATGTCAATGCTCATTGTGGGGAGAAAATTGACTTCTTCATTCAAATTGTTGTTTTTTTTGTTTTTGTTTTTGTTTTTCTCCGGTACTGGGAACCGAACTCATGACCTTGCGCTTGCCAGGCAGGCGCTTTTGCCACTGAGCTAAATCCCCAGCCCCTCTTCATTCAAATTGAATATACAGTGGTTCATGAATAAAAAATAAAAACATATCTGAGAAAGTCTTTTTAATGCATTGCCAGCACATTACTCCAAGATAGCTTTAAGACATTCTTAAAAAGAAATGTATTTAATGCTTGAAGTTAACTTTTGAATAAGGATTATTGTTTGTCTAGAATTTAACTATCTCACTCAGGTAATGACATTTTTTTAGTAAACTCAGGAATAGTTTAGTAATGCATGTTAATTCTTGGGAATTCATATAAGAAAACAAACAAGGTAGCCAGGAAAGTGATATTATCTTTGTTACTGTTGAGAAAAAAGTAAACTAGTATATATTTGTGTGTGCTTCAGAAAGAACAGGCAAAATTCTTGTTGCATATTTGAAAATAACCAGAAACATTTGAAACATCACCTGCCATTAAACCTCTGCAGATCAAAGTAGGGTTAGTGATGACTTAAAGACAATGTACAGGTGACTCAAAAGTTATGGACTGGCTAAATGGAACTAGGCCAGTGTCTCAGGCTTTATGCTTTTGGTAAAACATAGCAACTTTACATGGAAATGGTTTTTTCAACTATTCCATTCATATCAGGTATTCAAAACACATTTCTATTCTTCTGGTGTTTATTACATGTGTTGCAATCCATCAGTTAAACTAAATTAAATGTTCAATTCAGAGTATACAGGAAATGTATTTGAACTTATTAGGACAAAAAGTCACGTCACAAGCCAGGGATACAGCTCAGTGGCAAGGGCCTACCTGGCAAGCGCAAGGTCCCAAGTTCAATTCCCCTTCCAAAAAAAAAAAAAAGCATATAACAAAATCCATCTTGGAAACAGTTTGAAAATCCAAAAAAGTACACTTGTAGCCCCATGGGATGGTGCATGCCTGTAATATCATCAAGTTGGGAGGGTGAGGCTTGAGGATACAAAGTTTCAGGACAGCCTGGACAATTTAGTGAGATCTTGCTTCAAAATGTGTTCTTTTAAAAAATATAAAAGACCAAGGAAGTAATTCAGTGGTAGAGTACCCCTGAGTTTGTTCTCCAGTGACATTTAAAAAGAATAGATTTTTATGCATTCAAACACATTAATTTATAAAATTATTCTTCCTTAACTGGCATTAATTTCTTGACAAGTCATCTTTTGGTTTTACATATATTTTAGTAAAGCAGAGAGATTAGGTATTCTGTACCATAACCTATAGAAGTAAAATATGTATATGAGGTAAAAAATGTTGTAAGGGGACCAATCAATTTTTAATCTCTGCACTCATTTAACTACATTAGCAAAAATAGTGAGAGGAAATTAGAGAGAAGGAAGGAGAAATGATACTAGATCCTTGGAGACACAAAAGACAGTAATGGTTAAGTGAACCTAATTCCAACTTCCTACATCAGATGGCTATTTTTACCTTGTTATAGCCCTCTAAGAAATGGGTTTCCTAGTCTCTGTTGTGCTGTATATTCCATATATTATGGTAGAGATGTCTGATATTAGTCACTATTGTCTAAACAATTGCAGTTTTAAGTCATATGTACCTATGCAAGTTTTTTCCAACACAAATCACATTAAATAATTTACATGCATCATTCTCATAATATTCATTTTAATTTAAATCAATTTTATCACTCAATTTCCTGCCTAAAACCTCAAATTTGTGACCAACTTTCTCTATCATTTAACTATTATTTTAATGTTAGTTTGCCTGCTCTTAAAACTTTCCAGAAAATTTATAAGTTCTTAACAATATGATGAGCCCAACCTTCACAAAACCATTCTTGACAGTATTCAATTTGTCTTTCCACATGCTTCTAACGGCTGTTTCTTCAACTGTCATCTTTGTGCTCTTGGCTTTTAGTTGTTATATTCATCACAAACACTAGTTTGCATCTCTACCTGTGTCCTGGGTATCATAGCTGTAATATTCCAATGCCATTTATTGGATCTAGAAGAAAATTATGTTTCTTTCACTAAACTAAACTCCCTTTATCAATTGCATGTTTCTTATAATTACATTTTCATTCTCCCACGTGCCTGGGATAGTCCTGGAGGAGGGATGATGCCTTAAACTTCAGAACTCTGTAGAACAAGGTCACCATTGGTATGAGAATGTTGGTCAAAGAGTTTCCAGATTGAAAACCAAACCAAAGATCAACTAGGTCGGTTAGATGACACCTCATCTATATTTTTCATTATTATGTGAATCTTGGCTCACTGAAAGTGGAATCTTTTAGAAATAATCCTCACATTATAAACTATCAAAACCTGCAAAGGTACGCAAGATAGGATATTTTAGTGTGTTCATCCAAGATAGTACAGGAAGACATATCACAGCTTCTTTAAAAGGAAGTCTTTGGCTAGGTGTTGTGGCATACGCCTTAATTCTAGCACTCAGAGGTTGAGGCAGGAGTATTGCTGTGTGGTGGAGGTCAGCCGGGCTACATAGTGAGTAAAGGCCAGCCTGAAGTACATAGGAAGATCTTGTATCATAAATAAACAGATAAATAGATAAATAAATGCCTTCATTGAGAATTAATCCTTTCTTCCAGATAATCGTGGCTCTTGCCCCCCCCACCCAGCTTTTCAGAAGGGTACTTTGCAGAACTACCCATACCATTACCAGCTTTTAAAAATCAAGAATCAAAACAAAGTTGAAACTTTTTAATTTATCAGGGCATTGTATTTCAATTAATCTTTACAATGTTATAAAATTGTCTGAAATTCACCGTATAATGTTACAGTTTCCCCGTCAATTTCCAATGGGGAAGATTTTAGAATAAGAACAATTTGCTTAATTCTAGTATGTAGGCCCAATCAAAATATTGTTAGTACCATTTACTTAAAGTATTTCTCTTGCTGTTCATGTTTAGAAATAATTTATACAAGTCTGGAAAATGCAAATAATTTTCTCTTTTAATGATTTGTTTAGCTTTTAACAGGATAAGTCTGCGTGACTCCAAAAAATGCACTGAGATAATGACTTCATGAGACGTTCTATTGCTTACAGCTGGAGAGAGAGGTGTAGTTTGCATATTCTGATCTATAAACCATGACACGGGTTTTTTAAAGCTTATTTTTTATTATGTTAATGTCATTTTTATTACAATGGTCCTTGATTGGATGAAAATTAACCTCATCTTAGTTAAAATACAGCCTATGACTCATTTGCAGGAGAGAGTACAAACAGCAAAAGCACATTTACAAAAGTTTTTTTTTTGGTACCAGGAATCAAACTCATGACCTCAGGCTTGCCAGGCAAGCACTTATGCCACTGAGCTACATCCCCAGCCCCTTACAAAACTATTTCTAAGAAGAAACAATATTGAATTCTGGAGATCAGTTTGGAAATTTTAGTGGATAATATTAAGTTACAATAATTGTGAGTGAACTCCACTGTCATATAGTGATAGCCAGGCATGCAATTAGCAGGAAGTACAAAAAATAATCCTGTCTCTTGAATTTTCAATGTTGTGTTACATATTTATTTAAGTAATATTTTCAGAGCTAAATAAATAATTAAACGTAGAAAAACGTGTGAAGCTAGAACATCTATCTCCGTATAAATAAAATCAATTTTATTAATTATAGTAAATAATACATTTTCAGCAATGTAGCTTGTATGTAAACTGAGAGAATATTGTGCTTAAGTTTTGTAAAGCCTTGCTTATCATTTAGAAAATTACATGGTGTTTGAGTTGGCAAGTGAAATTATTTTACTTGTTTTGAATATTTAGCTGTCAGATTTGTGGTTATGCTATGGATAGAAATAAGCACTGAAATACTTCATTACTCCATCTGAGGTAGTTGGGTACATGAATCTACATATTGAAATGTTTATTACAATATACTTTAATTGTACGCTTTAAGTTATATATGAGGTGTTATATCAATTGTGAACTTTATTTTAACATAACAAAAGGGATTACATGATATATTTCCCGTTAAAAAGTAAGCTCATTACACCAGAAAGTACACTGAAATATGTCAGCAATATACACTGAAGTACAATTTGGGAATGCTACTCTTTTTAATGATAATTTTAACTACCACCAAAACGGGTAAAAATTCACATCTTGTGGCTCTATAATCTGAGATTAAAGTAGAATATGAATACAAAGGACTAATAATCATTCATAGTACATGGACATTACTCAGTAAAATAAATTATGACTGTCACCATGAGCAGCAGCATTCATATGCAATTGTTACCTCTAGTTATTTATGCCACATTTTTCAAGATATAAACTGCGCACATGGTATCGAATGTACACTGCACTTGACATGGTTGAACAGCTATTCTCCCGGAACACCTTAAATTCGCTTCTGAGTTCCAAAAGTTCTTGAGTTTCCTTATGTCCCATGAGCCATTTTTTTTTCATTTTCTTCATCTCATTAAATATCAAGAGTATAACCTCTTAACTTTGGAGTGTTATCTGGCTCAAAGCTTGGATAACTTGTCATCTCTGTAAACAACAGTTCCTTGTGGTATCAACGCGTCCCATGGCTTCTTCTAATTTATGTCGGTTTAACGCATACTAATTGTTTAAGTTACTATCTGTGTGATATTCCTACACAGGGATACAGCACCCACAAATTTCAGCCTCCTTTTGTCCACAACTCCTTGCCTTCCCTGCTTCTAATATTTACTACTGTAGATTCAGGTTAATACTTTTCAGCTGCCAGAGAATAGTGTTGATGCTGTTGATTTCCAAGTCCATATTTCAAATTAGGAACACTTCTCTGAATTCCGGCTTCATACATACAACTGCCAATTTTCTATCTCTGCCTGTAGTCTATATCTAATACACATCGTAAGTTATTATATTTAAAACCAAATTCTTAGTAAGCGCCCATCTAAAATAATAATTTACTGTCTACTATCATTTTTCTGGGCTATTACTGAATTTGCATCTTTATAGTTATTTAGGAAAAAAATCAAAATATTGTAACTGCTTTTTCATTCATATTCTACAACTCAGGCTATCAACAAATCTTCCTATTGGCTTTGCTTTCAAAAAATTCTAGATTGTGAGCATTTTTTACTGTTCCCATTGCTACCACCCTGATCTGAATTGCCATCATCTTTGCACTGGATAACTATAATACCTCAACTATTCTCTCTCCTTTCACTCCTCTCCACATTGCTACTTTGTTCACATAACATTCAAAGTGATCCTTTTAAACATAAACAATCCAGTGACGCACCATCTCATTCAGAACACATAGCAGAGCTATACAAGGTTTATGCATTCTTAATTGATAGGGATTTCTGTTTCCTTCTCAAGTGCATCCACAGTTTCTCCCTTGCTCTCTTACTCCAATTGCCCTTGTCATGGTGCTGTTCCAGAACATTTCTCTTGTTTAAGGAATTTTTTCCCTTTCTTATAATTTTTTTTAAATTAAGTTTATTGCTACACTTTAGACATACATAATGACCACATTCACTATAGGAAATTTGAACCTGTACATGATATATCTTGATTGTTCTTTTTTCTCATTTTCTTCCCCTCCCTTCAACCACTTTGCCTCAATTATTTACAGATTTATTTATAAAAGTATTGTTTCCATTTTATCCCTTTCTCATTTTTCTTCTTTTCTCTTTCTACCTTTACCCCTCCACTCTTCCAACTTCCTTTTCCCTTTTGAACAATTTCTTCCTATTTCACAATATGTATAATACATTTTGGTCCTTCTTTACACCTTCAGTTTCTTATACCGTAGAGATAATATGATAGTTACACATGTGTGTTTGATTTATTTCATTTAAGAGTATGGTCTCAAGTTGCATCTGTTTGCCTAAAAATGTCTCAAATTTATCTCTGTTTATGGCTGCATAGTACTCCACTGTATAAAAAAACCACATCTTCTTTATCCATTCTTTGGTTGATGGGCATTTAGGCTGTGCCCAAGATTTAGCTATTAAAAACTGTGCTGCTATAAACATGGATGTGCATATATCACTGTGCTATGATGCTTTCAATTGTTATCAGTTGCTTCTAGAACAATATTGGACAATTAGTATGTACTCATTAAATATTATTAAATAAAAATATGAATTTTTTATTCACTAATCATGAATGAAATTTTACCTCTGCCATTGTGTTAACTCCAAAACAAACTAAAATTTAACCTCAGCACTTTCAGGATAAGTTTCAAAACAGAAGTACAGAAAATTGTTTCACACCTGTATTTACCATGAATCTAACAATGTTGGGAATAGCAGGGAATATTACCTGGACTTAATAGAGGAAGAAACAAGGGTATAAAAATACGCCGTTAGCCCAGGATTCTGTATGTTCTCATTGCTAGTTGTTCTATTTTCCTCTACTAGTGCTGTTTAAACACTTTTATCTATGAAGCTCTGTACACATGGTTACTAGAAAAACAATTCAGATAGATTTATTTGGCCAGGAAATAATTCTATCAAACAATTTGGTGTTCTTACTGTAGGACTGATAAAAAAGTAATTTAATTGCTTTGACACTGCTGATGTTTTCATGTAACCTGTCACAAGAATGTGTGTGATAATCACTGGATCTGCACCATAACATGGGAGGCACCAGAAAACACAAGATCATCTCTTCTCCATGCCTTCTTAAACCTTGTCCACACTAAGATGTCTCATGTTGTAGAAGTATGTTATGGCTCAGATCTAAAACGTTCCTCAGATTCTCAGATGATCAGAGGTGATTGATTCTAGGGGGGCCTATATTCATATGTTGATTAATCCATTCATGAATTCATAGCTGAATGTTCTGTTAGCAAGTAGAACCCTGTTGGACAGGGAGCTCTCTGGGTGCTACCTTTGGAGGGCATACAGTTTTCTCTGGCTCTTTTGTTCTCTGTGCTCCTACCAGCCATAAGGTAAGCAGCATTTCTCAACCATGTCCTTCTGCCATGGTGCTTCTAGATTGGAGTGAGGTGACCACAGATTGAAACCTTTGAAACTATAGGCCACAATAAATCTTTTGTCCTCTAAGTTGACTTTTTAATGTATTTTGTCATAATTATAGAACTGTTACTTATTAATTATTTAATACATATTTTTTGTGACCGATAAATGTAACCCACATGGGTACAAGTAAATTATGGCAGAGAATGTAGGGTTTCTTTATTAATATCCACATGCAATATTAATGCCTGTATGATACGATACCAGTTTTCAAGTCGACTATCCCCCAAAATGGATTTCTCCTAGATATCCCCATATAGTGTATGCATTACTTTAAATAAATTATGCCATATTTGGGGAAATAAAAGACCTAATTAATGAAAGGGAAGTTAGTGAGATTGAATGTTAATGAATTTATTAATATTGTCATTTCAAGATACAATGGAATGCTAGCAAACACTTGAACATATTCTCTTTGGCTAAATAATAACTGAAAGAGTAAATAAGGGCCAAAATTTATAACGGATACTGGGAAATAGGAAGAAAATATTCAAATGGGAAGGGGAACAAGGGATGGGGAAAGGGGAAAGGAAGAAAAGGAAAAGAAAAAAATACAAGGAAGAAAATGGAAACAAAAGCTTTTGTAAGTAAGGAGGGGAAGAGGGGTTGAACGGAGGAGAGGGGTTCAGAGAAGAAAGAAGAATTAAGAAATGTCATGTACAGGTACAAGCTTCTAATGAATGTGCTCATTATATATATCTAAAGTGTACCAACACAATTAATATAAAATAATAATTTAATTTTAAAATACAGTAAATTAAAATAAAGTATATACATTGTGATGTTCAAATAAATATTAACCTGTTTGTTGTTGGCTAAAATGATATTTTCAACACAAATTGAACCAAAAACATAGAAAATGAATTTAGCACTAAGCAATCATAATTTGGGTAATATATTTTGTCATACAGAAAATATAGAAGCCTAAAACACTAAAGGTAACTGCACCTCCATTCATTTACTCTTAATGTATTTTCTCCTTGATTTCTGTAAGACTAAAATTAGAGTCAGTTACAGCTTCTATTTCCTAATTTGCCTGTGTGAAAATGAATACAGGAGAGGTAATTTTTATTAAGGAGCGAAAACAATACATGGTTACCTTGTAGATATTGCAAAATACATGATGTTCATTGGAGAAAAGGCTATTTTAGATATTTTCTATTATGAAGGTAGGATAGAGTACAGAATTGGCATTTAAAATCACCAGCCTAAAGGTAAAATGGCACTGTCCTTTGATATATAGCTAAGTTTGAATTCTTATTATAAACATTAACCTGACCAACAACATTCTATACACTGATACCACGTATGAAAGTCTCCAGAGGCATATATGTTACAGTTCTAAATTGATTCAGTGTTCTAGAGAACTGAATTCCGATTTGTGGAGAGGCATTGAGTAGTTCTCTGTTTAGAGGATATATGATTTGATTGCCTTTAAAGATCCATCTACCAAGTATTAGGTAGCTTTGTGAACGGTCACTTAAAGCACTAATAACCCAAGAAAATCTTCCCAAGACTATTTTAAAATTCTAATGAGTATCAAAATATCAACCTTTGTAGATGTATGTGTGTATACAAAACTGTTTTTCTTCCCATAAGAATGAAGCACACTTTGTTACAGTGTATACTCTTTTTAATATACTTTTGAATGTGTTTCATAGCATTTTGTTGAGACTATCTCATCTTTTTCTTAGAATATGTTTGTAATACATGCAATTTACAGTCATCTTGGGGCTTGGGTATGTATATGTAATACAGCTTGGTTCTTTTTTTAAAATCACCTTCCCGTCTCCTTCCCCTCCCACCCTCCCCCTTTAAACCCCCTTTCTCTCTGTCCATTCTTGTTAATATTATTAATCTTAGTTCATGTTTTATGAAATATAATGTTTACATTTATTGAGGTTATTAGGCTCCCGTAGGTGGCACATCTCTTTCCTATTTATTTCCCCTCTGTTCTCCCTCTGCACTCACCCATGTTCCCTCGGACCTTTCCCATTTGCAAGAGATTTACCCCCCTGTGACCTTCTCTCCATCCTTCGGTCTCTCTGTTTGTACTTTGTCTTCCCCAACTGAGAAATACTATACCATATTCAAGCTTTTGTGTCTGAGAATTTTTCAGGAATATTCAGAACGATATTGGTCTGCACTTTTCTTGTGGGGTGTCGCTCTAAATGTGGTATGGGATAAATCTCATATCTCCTAGTCAAGTTTAAAAGTATCTCCTCTTCCTCAAGTTTTTGGAAGAATTTGGTGTTACATCATTTAAACGATATATTATTATGGGGCAGGGGATATAGCTCAGGGGCACAGCACCTGCCTGGCAAGTGAAAAGTCCTGAGTTCGATTCCTGGTACCAAAAAAAAAAAAGATATTTTATTATGGTAAAATAGCATAACGTATAATTTATAATTCAACATTTTAAGTTTACAATTCAATAACCATGCACTCTCAGAGCTTCATCTTCCTAAACTGAATTTCTCTACCCATTGAATGCAACTCCTTTTCCCCCTTTCCTCCCAGTTAATTTTCACTACTATTCTATATTCCAGTTTTACAAATTTCTTATTCTAGGTATCTCAAAAAAGTGGAAAGATACAATACTTCTCCTTTTATGACTGGATAGTTACACTTAGTATGAAGTCGTCATGTTTCACCTATGTTTTAGCATGTGTTAGAATAATAGTCCCTTTTAAGGCTGAATATCATCCCACTGTATTAATTTATCACAGTTGATTGAACACTTAGATTGCTTTCACTTCTTGATTATTGTGAAAAATACTGCTATAACGTTAGGTGTACAACGTCCTTATTTTCAATTCTCTTGGGAATATACCTAGAATTGCAGAATCATAAAGTGATTCCATTTTAATGTTTGAGGAATTACTATTTTCTAAAACAACTACACCATTTCATATTTCCACCAGGAATGAACAAAGAATCCAATTTCTCCATGTCCTCACTTTGTTCACCTTCACTTAAAGAAACAACAAAAAAAGAGGCAGCAAGATTTAATAGAGTGGTTTGAGTCTGAGACCTCAGAGCACATTTAAGAGAGACTGATTTAAGATCATCAGTAATGAGGGGCTGGGGATTTCGCTCAGTGGCACAGCACTTGCCTGGCAAGCATGAGGTCCTGAGGTTGATTCCTGATACCCTTGAAAGTTCATAATGAATTGGAGTCAAATCCTTTATATTTTACAATTTTAGACATTGGAAAATATTGTCCCATGGTTCAGAGCTGGTGGTAGAGGCAGTTGCAATGGATGTGTCTTAGGCCTCTCTATTTCTACATATCATAATGTTATAAATTAGCAGAAATGCAGAAAAATAAAACTCCATAATTTCAGATATTTGTTCAAATAGCCCATTCTGTATACTCCTTGATATTTTTTTGTTTGTTCTGATTTTTCAGGATGTTCCTCTATTGATTGTCTGCTAAATACAGGAAAAATATACCTAGAGCAGAATGAGAAGTGCTGCCTAATATAGGATATCTGTAGTCTTTCTCTTAAATTATTTCCTGATAATTACATAACTACCAGAGATTTATATTGGTAATTGTCAATCTTTAGATATCCTTAGGTTTTAGATAGATCACTTATAAATAATTGCTTAATTACAACACTTACTTTTAATGTACTCATAGTTATGGTAGATTTCATTTATTTTCTAACAGCATTTTGAGATATAGTTGATATAGGTGTACAGATAATTGTACATGTTTAATGTATACAATTCAATGATTAGAATTTTTGCAAACACCCATGGAATCCTTAGCACAAAGTAATAGACATACTCAAAACCTCTCAGAGTTTCCTTTATAACATTTTTTGTTTCCATTTTCTTTAAGATCTCTTACCTTGATTTTACCTCCTTAACAAATTTTGAATGGGCAATAGCAAATTGTAATTACAGGTACTGTATTTAACAGCAGACATCTAGAATCTAGTTCAGTTAGTGGGGTTACATCATTTAGAATAATGACTTACTAAGTTCATTCATGTTTTGCAAATGGAGGAATTTTCTCCCTTATTAAAAAAAATGAGTAACCTTGTATTATACAGGTATGCTACAGTTTCTTTTAGCTATTTGTCTAGTGGTCAGTTTCTATAACTTGGTTATTGTGAATAATGTTTCAGTGCACTTTAGAGGTGTGAAATAGGTCTCTGAGGTATTGATTTTGATTATTCATGTATCAATTTCAATTTTCTGAATGGTGCAATCATTATTTTATTCTCTGCATGGAGGAGTTTCTATATGAGCAATATTTCATATAACTGGAATTGTTTAGCTTTTTCTTCCATTGCTGGCTTGTTTCACTTAACATAATCTTTCCCAGTTCATTCATACTGTAACAAATTCACTTCTATTTTTAAGGCTTAATATATTCCATTGCACTTTTCTACCACATTTCCTTTGTCAGTATTCACTTGGGTTGCACCTAAATCTTCACAATGCTGAAAAATTCTTCAGGGAACATAGGAATGCAGGTCTTCAAGATGATAGTCTCAGTTCTTATGGATATATAATCAGAAATGACATTACTTGATCATATGGTAGTTCTGGTGCTTTTTATTTTTTGAGGAAAAGAAATATTCTTAATGTTCTCTATAGTTGCTGCATAGTTATACATTCTTACCAGTGGTGTATAAGGATTTGAATATCTCCACATTCTTGTCAACATTTTTTCTTTCATTTTATAATAGCTATTCAAATGGGTGTGTGGTGATACTTTATTATATTTTTGATTTGCTTTTCCATGATAGTAAATGATGCTGAACATCTATTCACATACTTATTGATCATTTACATGTCTTCTATGGAGAAATGTTTAAGATCTTTTTCACATTTTAAAATTGAGGTATTTTTGTGTTTCTACTAAGATGTGGAATGTTTTATGTATTTTGGAAATTAACTCCACGTGCAGCATATAGTTTGAAAACATTTTCATCCTTTTGTAGGTTTTCTTTCTCTTTTGATAACTGCTTTCTTTGCTGTGTGGAGGCACTGTTATCTGTGTAATCATACTAGTTTATTTTACTTTTTGCCTGTGTGTTTTGTTTCATATTCAAGAAATGAGAGCTAAAATAATGCCAGAAACCTTTGCCTTTTTCTCTTCTAGAAATTTTATAATTTCAAATTATGTTTAGTATCTTATCCATTTTGAATAGGTTTTGTAGATGGTGTAAGAATGCAATTCAATTATTACTGTTTTTGCAAGTGAATATCTGGTTTCTGAATTACTATTCTTTAACAAACTGTCATTTCTCCATTGTGTAGTTTTGGAAAGAAGGCCCAGTACAGAAATTAAACAGTACACTCCTGAAAAGTCAATGATTCAGGCTAGAAATCAGAAGGGAAATTATAAAGTATCTTGAGATAAATGAAAGAAAAACACACACACTATATACAAACCTGTGATACACTGAAAGTACTTAGAAATTAACTTATAGTGGAAGAAACCTATAATGAATGGAAGACAAACTGAAGCAAACTAAATATATATATAAAGGAGGTAAAACAAAATAACAAATTAAGCCTATAGTTAGCATAAGTAAGGAAATAATTAAGATTCCAAAAGAAATAAATAAAATGTTCAGTTCAATATATAACAATCAATAAAATAAAGGGGATTTTTATAAAGGGAAATGAAATTGACAAAACTACAGTCTTACCATAAGAAAGAGAGAATGTCTATTGGGTTATTGAAAGGGACAGTTAAGATTTAGATTTTTTTTTCTGTTGACTAATTTTGCATGCTTATATCTAGTAATTGGAACAACTTATTTGAAGACAATAACATGCAATATAACAACCATTGCTGTATTCCTATCATCTTGTTTGGTGAAGCTGTTTATCACTTCTAATTTTTTTTAAGTTACTTGTTCTTGTCTTCAATTGATTAATCTTGCATTCTTACATCTGATAATCTGAGCAACTTCTTTGCAGATAACAATATGTAATATAAAAACGATGGTTAATTCCTAACGTTTTGAAATCCTGTATTTTTTTTATTGTTTTTGTATTTTTTGTCTCCATTGTTGTTATTTTGTAATTTTTTTCTTTAAAATTAAAAAGGTGTCCACAAACCAAAAAAAACCCTCAAATTAAAAAAATCAGAAATAAAGATACATTATAACTGATACCCTAAAGGAAAAAAGGATATAAGTCTATTAGGAAAATTTATATACCAGAAAAGTGGATAACCTGGAAGAAATATGCAAATTCCTAAAGAGATGTAATCCAAACTGTAAAAAAGTCTAAGTCTTAAATGACATATAATTTGTATTGAAACTGAATCAGTAATCTAAAACCTCCCCAAAAGGAAATCATCAGATCCTGATGGCTTCATTAATGAGTTCTAAAAAAGACTTTAAATATTAATGTTACATCTTCTCATGCTCTTGCCAGAAAACAAAGGATGAGTACATTTCCACTTTATGAAACCAACATTCCATTGATGTGAAACACAGAAAAAATACTACAAAAAAATTATATGTATATACAAATATCTGTATATATATGTCTACAAGATAGAGGAAGGGTATGGGGAGGGAATAAAAATATTAAGAAATGTCATGTACATGACCAGCACCCAATGAGGAATTAAATATATAGTCATAAAAAATACATAGAGCAGTTTCTTTCCCCTTAGCAGTATCTATTATACCTTTGTATCTTATTTACTCTTAAAGTAGAAAAGAAGGAAGGCAAAATCAGTTATGGATGGAAGGGGTTAGAGCTTCTATTCTCTTCTATTGGTCTATGTGTTTGTTTTTATATCAATACCATGCTGTTTGGCTTACAGCCGCTTTGTATTATATTTTGAAGCAGATAATACACTGCCTCCTGGTTTTTTGTTTGTTCTGTTTTGTTTGCTCCCATTTATTATGACTTTTAAGGATTTTTTGTGGTTTGATACAAAGTTTAGGATTATTGTCTTGCAGTTTTGTAAAGATTATCATTGCTATATAGATTGAATTGAATCTATATATTCTTTTCATTAGTATAAATATTTTAACAATATTGATTTTTCTAATACATGAATAGAAATTGTCTTCCATTTTTGTATGTATCTTCTTTGAACTTTTATATCAATGTCTTAAAGTGTTCATTGTAATATATACCTTTCATTCCTTTGGTTAAATTTACTCCTAAGTATTTTTGTGGCTATTGCAAATGATACTGCATTTTAATATTTATTTCATAGAACTCAGTTTACTTTGCATGTTGATTTTGAATCCTGAAATGTTAATGAATTCATTAGTTATAAGTTTTTGGTGGATTCTTTGGAGTTATCTATATATAAATTTAATGTTATTTGCAAGAAACAATTGTTAGATTTTCTCTTTGCCACTTTGGTTACTTTTAATTTATTTCTCTTACTTGGCTGTTCTGGCTATGATATCAACTATTATGTTCAAAAAAACCAGTGAAGTAGGCAGTCTTGTCTTATCCCAGGTTTTAAGGAGATAGCTTTCAGATTTTCTCATTTCAGCAGAGTTTAACTATTTGCTTGTTATGTGTGGCCTTTGTAATATTAATGTTATCTTCCTTCTACACCAAATTTGTTTGGTATCTTTATCATGAAGGGGTGTTGAATTTTATCAAATGCTTTTTTACACATCTATAGAAAAGATCACATGGCATTTGTTCTCCATTCTGCTGATGTGTTGTACCATATTTATTCATTTGCATATTTTGAATCATCCTTTCATCACTGGGATAAATTCTACTCATTCTTAGTGACCAAAATTACATATTGGATTTCATCTGTTAGTATTTCTTTAAGGATTTTATTATCTATGTTCCTCGAGAATTTTGGCTTGTAGTATCCATTTTTCTCTTTCACTTGCCACTTTTGGAAAGTTTTAAGGAAATGTTACATGTTTTTTCTGAAGATATTTGGTAGAATTTAGCAGTAAATCTAGCTGGTTCTAGATATTTCTTTGATGTTATTTGTTATGTTTCTATTTATTCATGATTCCATCTTAGTAAAGTGTATGTGTCCAGGAACTTCTCCATCTGTTTGAATTATCAAATTTTGTGGCATATGGCTGTGCTTAACAATATCAAAAGATCCTTTCAATATCCATGTTTTCAGTTGTAATATTTCCTGTTAATCTTTAATTATATTTTAGTCTTCTATTTCTCCATAGTCTAGCTAAGTGCTTATTAATTTTATGTTTCTGAAATTTCAGATATTCACTTAATTGATCTTTTCCATTTCATTTTTCTCTTTTATTTCTGATATGATTTTATTATTTCTTTCCTTCTACCAACTTGGCATTTTATTTATTCTTGTATTTGTAGTTCCTTGATGTGTAATTATTAATTGTTTGGTGTTATGGTTTGTGTCTAAATGTCCCCCCAAAGCCTCATACAGTCATTGGGAGGGCTTCTAGACTTTATAAGTAATTCCGGTCCAATGTTGTAGTTATGGATGTGAGTGATACACTCGTCCTGGGGTGGATAGTTTGCATACAATGTAAAGGAGGGAAAGAGGCTGCTTGCCCCAGCTTTTCCCTTTTGCTCTCATTGCTTTGCTGTATTCTGCTACCATGAATGGTTCCCCTGTGCCATGTGCCACTCTGCCTTGAAGCCAGCCAAGTATGGACTCGAATCTCCACAAACAGTGAGCTAAATAAAACTTTCCTTCCTTAATTTTGGGTGTTGAGTATTTTTTCTCAGCAATGAAAGAAAAGTAGCAAAAACGCGACTTGGTACCAGAGAAGTGGGATTGTTTCTGTGACTATACCTGACCGTGTGGCTCAAGAGCTTTTAAAAATGGCTTGTGGGAAGTGTTTGGAAAGGTTTGCAGATGTGGCCTGAAAGAGTAGAGCTGGAATGCCTTCAGCTCTTCTCCATGGGAGATTCTGGTCAGAGCTCAAAAGACCAAAAGGCAAGTAGAAATCCTGCTGGTAAAGACTGGTTTCTAGAGGTTTCTGCAGGGAAGAAGGACTGCATTGGTTGCAGGACTCCAGACCATGTATATTATAGCTTGGCAGAAAGTTTGTCTGCATTTTGTGTACAGAGCCTTTGCTTGAGACTGAGATTAAGGATGGTGGACTAATTAATCTAGCAAAAGTAATTTCAAGGCAGTCCAATGTTGAGGCAGTGACATGGCTATTATTGAGGACTTTTAGCCAGATTTATATTGAGAATCAGGAGCAAAGAGCCCAGCAGGATGATGTGAAATGTGAGTTTGGCCAGAAGTGAAGCTCCACTAAAGCTGTGGACTGTAAAGATAAGGCTGAGGACATCTCCATTGCTGAAAAGGAACAAGAGAATCAAAAAGATGGCCTGAGGGCATCACAGAAGTAGAAAGTCTCCCACTCTTTGCAGCCATAAACCTGCAAAGGTGAAAGACTTTGCTTTGAGAAGAAAGCCACAAAGGACCAGGTTCAAGAATGGCAGTGACATAGAAAATTTTTTCCTCAGATTTGGATTCAGAGTGCCAAGTGATCCAGGCACTTGACTCCTGTGGCAAAGAGAGAGGAAAGGTTGGTTACTGCTCCATCTGGCAGGAGACCTTGCCATCATCCACGTGGTCCTGGATTTAGATGCATGGAGAATGCAAGAGTTCTGAGGTTATAGAGGCTTCCACCCAGATTGCAAAAGGCCTGAGAGGCCAGTCAGTGTGCCGCTGAGAGGGCAATTTGTGAAGCTGTGAGTGTGAAGTGAAAGGTGCACTGTAGACTGCAAAAGTTTGGCAAAACCAGGAATATGGATTGTCTAAGGAAAGCTGCAATGAGGGAGCAAAGTGGGCCTAAGAGAGAAGCCATGGGAGCTACAACCACAAGAAGTGCCACAGGGGTGGAGCCACATAAGGCCATTGGAGGTCACAACTTATCACATATTTCTTATGATGTTCCATGTGGAACTACAGGACTTAATGTTTTTCCTTCTGGATTTTTGGACTTGCTTTGGTCCCAATGCTTTGTATTCCCGTGTTTGTAATTTTTGGAATGGTAATGTTTATCTCATACCATTGAATATTGGAGGTGTTTAACTTTTGTTTTCATTTGTAGATCGCCTTACAGATAAGAATTTCCTTTACATCCAGGAGGAGACTTGAGACTTGGACTCTTTGGTAATACTGAAACTATTAGGACTTTGGCAACTCTTGCAAATGGACTGAATGCCTTTGCACAAAGGGAAGTTCATGAGACTTTGGGGGGATGGTGCAGAATGCTATGGTTTGTGTCTGAATGTCTCCCCAAAGCCTCATGCAGTCATGGGGAGGGCTTCTAGGGTTTACAACTAATTCATGGTCCAATGTTGGAATTATGGATGTGAGTGGTACACCCACCCTGGGGCAGATAGTTTGTGGGTTTTTTTTTTTTTTTTTTTTTTTTTTTTGTCTTTTTGAGACATGGTCTTGCTTTGCAGTTCTGGCCAGTTGTGAGCTCACTTTGTATCCCAGGCTGGTCCCAAACTCGCAACGGTCCTCCTACCTCAGCCTCCCGAGTGCTGGGATTACAGGCCTGGCCACCACGCCCAGTTTGGGGCAGAGAGTTTGCATACAGTGTAAGGGAGGAAAAGAGGCTGCTTGCTTCAGCGTTTCTCTTTTGCTCTTGTTGCTTTGCTGTTTTCTGCTACCATGAACTGTTGCCCTCTGCCATGTGCCATTCTTCCTTGGAACCAGCCAAGTATGGACTGAAATCTCCACAAACAGTGAGCTAAATAAACCTTTCCTTCCTTAATTTTGGGCAGTGGGGTATTTTGTCTCAGCAAAGAGAGAAAAGTAAGTAAGACATTTTGGTTCTTTTTACTTTTTAATATGGGCATAGTTTGCTCATAATCTTCATCTCTGTACTTTCTTTTTGAAATGTCCTATATGTTTTAGTACATTGGGTTTCATTTCTTTTAAGATATTTTTAAATTTCTTTGGAAATATTTTCATGAACCCATTGGTTGTTTAAAATTAGGTTTTTAAATTTGAAGTATTTATATAGTTTTGCAAGGTATTGTTATTTGTTTCTAATTTTGTTGTACTTTTGTCCAAAAAATAAAGTTTTAGTATTTTTTAATTTGTTGAGACTTGTCTTTTGGCTTATCATGTGATCTATCCCAGACAATATTCCATGTGTAAATTAGAAAAATGTGCATTTTACTGCTGTCGAATGAAACATTCTTTAGATGTCTGTTAAATTCATTTCATTTATGGTATATTTGCTTTTTTATATTTAGAAGTTCTTGTGTTGAATGTATGTGTGTGTGTGTGTGTGTGTGTGTGTGTGTGTGTATAATGTTATCTTGCTGCATTGACACCTATATCTCTATATAGGTTTTTTTGTCTTTTTTACAATGTCTCTCTTACCTAAGAATTCCATGTTTTCTTGATATAAATATTGTCCACTTCCATTTGAATACAATTAGCATAGAATATATTATTTCATGTCTTTACTTTCAGTTCATACGTGTCCTGAGAATTGAAGTGAATTTCCTGTAAGAAACGTATAATGAGATTTTGCCTTTGATACATTCAGTTACTCTATGTTTTGACTGGAAAACTTAATCTACTGATATTTAAGGTAATTATCAATAAGCAAGGTTATTCTATAATCATTTTGTGTCTTTTTTTAGGGTTTTTTCAAATCTTTATTTTTCTTACTACATAATTGCAATACATAATCACCACATTTCTCTTGGGGAGGTATTACATGCATGCAACACATGCCCTTCTTCTTCTCTGCCTTTTTCCTCTTTATGTATTTTGGGTCTTTGTTTTATTGGAGCCTCCTTCTTTTACCTCTCTTGAAGTTTTCCTCTGAGGTTCAGTGATTTACTCTAGGAGTGTGTTTCTACTCTATGCTTATAATTTATATGCATATTAGGTATAAATTTTTGCTTTGTGGTTGCCACAGTCTTAGAAAAACAGCCCTTGATTAAAACTATTTAGAATCAAAAGATTCATAACATTATGGTAAAGATAAGAAAAGAAATAAAAGAGGAAGAAAATATACTAAGAAATTTTCACATTTAGATTTTCTTCATCCCTACATTTTGAGTTTTTGATATTCCATTTTACATCTGTTTATATGACCTCTTACATATTGATGTAGTTATTATGCCAACATTTGAGTTGTTATACTAAAATATGAATAAATATATTAATAGAATGAATCATTCTTAACTATGACTCTAGTTTACAATTAAGATGTTGTGTTGGATCACACAATGGATAGTGAGCAAATAAGTACAAGTTTTCAGATAAAATTCTTGTTCTCCCAAGTTCCTAATTATAGGTTTCTCAAGTAATTTCTCAAAAGTGGCTTGAGAAAATCCTACAAAGAGAAATAATACCAACGTACAACCTGAGTCAGAATCATACGTATATATATATATATATATTCATGTGTATGTACATACATATGTATATAATTGAGTTTTTATGTATATACTGATGTCCTGAATGGGTTCTATTCATTAACTCTTTTTTGTTTTTGAGGCAGGGTCTCACCTTGTAGTTCAGGTTTACCTTGAACTCATTATGTATTCAAGGCCTGCCATGAACTTGTGTCAGTCCTCCTGCCTCAACCTCCTGATTGCTCATTAAATGTATGTTTTTGTTTTCTCAGTAATGGGGATAGAACACCAAACCTCCCCAATCCTAGGTAAGCATTCTACTACTGAACTACAACCACAAATATTGATTAACTCTTATAACGTAACATAGTTGAGGCTACTGGTATCTCTTCAGAGAATGTATGTCTACACACTTAGGCCATGAACAGCTCTAGAACTAAGTATCCAAATGATGTGGTTACACTTATTTTTTACAATAGTAATACAGTACATACTAAATGTTTTATACCTTGGACTTGGTCATGAAATAATAAACATGAAGGGCAGGCTTTCCGCTTACCCATTAAGCTGGATCAAATACTTGGACTAAAAATAATGACTAACAGACAGGGAGAATTAATTTCTTATACAGAAATAATGTCAATGCTTAGGCCATCTGCAGGTAATGTCAGAGTTTGGGACCAAAGGATGAATAAAGTAAGGCAGGGCTCTCTGGAGATTGCTGCTAGCTTTTCCAAACATTGTCAGTTTTTGTGGGCTTTGCAATCAGAGCGTACATAGCCTACTTTTCCTAAGTCATTGCGATGCAGGCCAATGTAATTAATTTTAATGAATTGATTACCCACTGTGTTGCTATGGGCTATAATCTATTTTTTTAATGAACATGATTGAGAAGTTCAATTTCACATGAAAACAAATGTAGGGAAACAAACCAAATGAATAATTTTTGACCCCTTCCTATTGTACTTACTTTGGGACCATATTATTGCTGTGGTTATTTATTACAGTAGATAAACTTCATGGGAGTTTTTGTGATATTGATGAAACTGTTATAAATGCATGCTACTAACGAAATATGAACTCAAATGTCATTTATGGAATAAAATAATTAAGCCAATCATGACATGATAATCTCAATTGGATCTGGGCTGTGAATAATTTGCTGAAAATACGATATTATAAAAAAAGATTTAGAAAGACTATATCAGGTACAATTCCAAAGAAAAAAAATACTTTTCAGAAATTCAACTGAGTGACAAATTGCTTGGTCACTAGGGATTTCCAATTATACAGGTAAAAATTTCCCCTAACAGAAACTGCTGCAAATATGTCTGCTTCCTCTTGTAAGTATATTTCTCATTATATGCAAACTCATTGCTTATCCATCAGTATGAATTCACCATTGGGATTCCTATTGGATGCACCAGAAAAAATGGGTAGACTTAACTTCACTCTTGAATTTTTTCAACTCTCTTCCACATGGGCTGATAGCTTTTCACTTTGGCCCAAGTGCTTAACTTCCCTGTAGAAAACCTCTTATATTACTTCAAAATATAATGTTTATCTCTTGATTGTCTTGCAAAATGAGATGACAGAATCTAGACAAGTTCACCGGCATCTATATGAAACTTCAAATCTCCCATATTACTTAACACAATACATGGTATCCATTCAGTCCTCAGCCCATATTAAAAAATGCTTCTGACTGAGCAAGGTGGTTGTGTACTGTATCAGCTTAGCTAAATGTTCAACATGTATAGCTCTGGGTTTGAGTTTACCACAAGTGTACTCTGCACTAAATTGGAAAATAGATGTAAAATATGAACCATAGTATGCTAAATGTTTGTATACTGTTCTATGCCCTGGAGCTGATTGTACATGTTATCTCTGATCTTCCAGCCCACCGAGTTGGCGAAGGACAACTGCTGATCCCATTGTTCTCTGATACCTACTACATCTCTACCTTCAGCTTCTCCAAGTCAAAGACTTATGTCTAGTAAATTTTTTGTAGAAATCTATGGAAATGACATCAATTTATTCTATCAGTTAACTGATAGAATTGGCAACACAGTGATGAGAAACATACAAGAATTTGTTTGTCTCTGTAAATTCTTTGGTTCTTGTGGGTTCTAATTTGTTCTGATGAGTTCCATTTTGTTCATGCTCTCCCAAGCCCCTGTATGACATCCAACATTTCTTCTCAACTTTTGCACTGCTAGTTAAGCACTACACAGAGAAAACAGCCTTTCATAGAAGTTATTTTTATAATGCGACACACATTTATTTTAATGCATGACAATGAATATTAGGAAGACAAAAAGAGGAAGTAGTTTTCAGGCAAATGGAAATGACTAAGGCTACTAAATAACCAACTATGGGAGACAATATAATGAAACGACTTGCTGTAGTGTCCCCATAGATTGAGTGTCTTAGACAGATATGGGTGCCCCAGCAGGATATTCAATCTTTTTGCGACCTCTACTGTTCTAATTTCCTCTAATTCAAAATTCAGCATTCCAGAAATAATTTGTACTTTTCCTGTTTAATCAAGTACTCCCCAACAAATTGTATGAGATCATTTTCACCAGCCTCAGAAGCTGAGGTCTTCTGCTTCTTCCATGATCCTAGTTAACCCATCTTTCAGATTCACAGCATATGCTAGGCTTTCCTTAAGATTTCCCAGGTGACCTATATTGACCCTCTGAATAAATGGAATACTGATAGTACCCTAGAGTCTTGTAAATATTAGGAACTCCTTTAATTGTTCCCACTTCTCCTTAGCCACAGTTTAGAACAGGACAAAAAGAAGCATTCTTGTCAATTCAGTGATTTAGCAGGCCAGAGATAAATACTCATCACTGATGCACGTCTGGTAAGTTGCAACGTGGTTAATACTATTTGTGCCTTCTGCAGAAAAGAGATTTGAGTCTGATGTTCCATTTCAACTTAAAGAAATCCACCAATAAAATGTGCTAAGAAATTTCAACAGTGTTCACAGTTGTGTAAGATTTATCCCCTACATAAGCCTCAATTTTTTAAACAGTGTTTTTGTATCTCTGAACAGTAAGTGAAACATTATTTGACACATACCATAGGAAGGATTGTCCTTATATGAAAGAAGATACTACCACAACCGAAAATCCTGCTGCTTTCTGGACAATTCCAAATAACACTGTAAAATTTTTGGTAGGTTAGAAATATATGTGAAATAGGTAGCTTCTAAATACTAATTCTATAAGAAATATAAATTGCGGCTGTTCCATTTACTAGCTAGGACATTTGGCATTCTTTTAAATGAAGATCTTACTATGTTGTAGCCCTGGGCAATGCTTTGACCTTTTCAATATTCCATAATTAGATTGGCAGCAATTCTACTTTGCCTCCTGTTTACAGTTTAAGCAGCCTCTGGGAAAGGGGCAGACTGGCCAGCTGTTCACAGTTGAAAATATTTTAAAGGTCAAAGAAATAGAACATTTAGCTGTCTATTCTACTGAAATATATTCACTCTTTTTCATATGAACCTAAAGAAACAGGAAATGCATTGTGTATAAAACAAAGATGACATTTTGCCACCTCATTTCAGAAACTTCTCAACTGACCTAGTTGTGTGTCTTGACCCTTAGACAAAGAGTAGTTTGCTTTTCAAATTATTGTGGTATGTCTCTTTCTTGGGTCACCTTTCCTCCCACATGGGGCATACATCTTTTTCTTTCTTGCTACAAAACGGGGATACCTAGAAAAGTTTAAAAACACATTTCATTTTTTCCATTAATATGATCAGTTAAGTGATGGCTGGTTTGTGAAGTAGTCATGTTTCAAGAAAAGCTCTGTACCATTTTTAATGATTTTTTAGTTACTTGTTATTGTCTTTAATTGTTTGATCAAACTTGCACTCTTTTATCTGGTAATCTGAGCAACTTTGCTAAAGATAACAGCATGTAATATAACAACCGTTGTTAGTTCCTATCAACTTGTTTTGGAGTCTTGTATCATTTTTATTGTTTTTGTGTTGTTTTGTTTTTGTCTTTGTTGTTATTTTGTTATTGTTTTTCTCTCTTTAAAACGAAAAAATGAAATAAAATAAAAACATAAGAAAGAAATGCAAATATTCCTAGACTGGACTGCTCTTCTTAGAAAATGTGTGTGTTTAAACACAATTCTTTAATTTCACTGTTTGCTTCTAAACTATTTACATAAATAAATTTTCCTCTTAGTGAGTAAATGCCAATAAATGTCATAGAATGCTTCCTTGGTAATTGAAGCCATCAGATCAAGAGTGATTCTTTTTTAGGATTGAATTTGCAGAAGACATAAGTTTCCAAATGAAGTATTGTCCTCAGCATAGAATCTGAATTTGACTGGGGTTTTGCTTCATTTTTTGCATTTTCAGACAGCCAAATAACAAGAAACAAACTTGTAGCATGAATTTTTCAATGATAAATAACATATGCAAATGGTATTCACAGATAAATTAATATTCTGGTTACACTGAACAAAGTTAATTGAGATTTTACAAATTAGAGGTAAATATAGATAGTGTTACTTGAATTTGAAAAAAAAAATATACTTTGCCATCAAGAAAAAAAGTCTTCAAGAACTAATGAGAGGCCCAGAACTGTATAATTAGCAGTGTCAATCTCTTACTTTATGAGTGGGCCTGTTAAGTTAAGTTATGGTACTAGACTAATTTTTTTTTCTGGGATTAAAATTTGCCTTTGTGCTTGAATATACTAGAAAAGATTCAAGGTTATTTCTGCAATGTAGCAGTTGGCTACCTTGCCAAGCTCTCTGAAAGTGAACTGTGCAGAGGGAGCTCTTATTTCTATCTACCTCAAAAGGAGTGCAAAAACAAATGTGATAGCTATAACTTGAGAAAAGTTTTCAAGAGAGTAGGAAAGATTCTCATTTTCCCCAATCCCTGCAGTAGTTGAAAACAGCTAAGGGCAATGATCCTGCAGTGTCACAAAATTATGCTTCCCTAGGATGCCCAGACAGACAGATGTTATGATATGAGCTACAAGTTCATCAATTTCACCAGGATTATGTGTTCATCTGAGAGGGAAGATTAGAGCAACTGGAAGAAGCACTTCAAAATCCAACAATTAAGGTTATAGAGGCTCCAAGAAAACTTCGACATATACAGTACTTCAAATTACTGCTGGAAACACACCATCAGGAATGCTTTGGAGGCCTCCACACAAGTGAGAAGTACTGTGACTTTCTCTAGAAGAACTGCTCTGAGTTAAGAATATAAATGAGTGATATTGTCCAGATTCCTCAGACTTAGGCTCTTAGGGCCATACATTACAAAGTATTGTCACTGTGACAGTGGAAGATTTCTACAAATCAAAATGTTCAGAGAAATACTACTGATAAATTTCCTCTAGTTGAGAAATGATAGCAAGTGATTACTTTTGTGTTTCTAGACAAGTCATAAAATAAGAAAGAGTGAATAGCAATAGAACAACCCTTCTTGCCTCTTTACTCATGAATAAGTACCATTCATTGACTATCTTGGGTATAGTAGGTTACATTTCCTTGTTTGTTTGCTTGTTTCACACTTTTTAATGCATCATTATTGGTTGTACAGATTAATGGAGTTCTATGGAGGACCCCCACATTGCCATCTCCCTGACCCACATGTGATTGTGTTTACTTATGAGCAGTGAAGGCTGTATAGAGGTGACTTCCCTAAATTGGCTTTCAGTTAATTAGTGAGTCTGGCTGAGACTGTGTATATATCTTCATGAAAGCAGGCAGCTGACAGTGGACTAGCATTGTTATCATCAGTGGCTATGGTGGAGCTCAGATAGAAAGCTGTGATACCATAATCGGGTAAGATATGAGACAGTGTCTCTGCTGAGGCCTGCGTGACTCCAGAGGAATATTCTTTCCTAAAATTGGCTACAAAGCAAGTTACCCATTTACTATAATTGAAATCTGGCTGTTTCTGTCTCTTCAGCAAGAATGCTTTGTTCCCTCTGTGACAAGCCTTGCCAGCCTCATCACATCCAGTCACAATCCACTCGCATTTTCCTCAATGAATAAATACCAGGGTTCTGGGTAGTTGATGGTATTTTGTTCTCCAAGAACAACTGGTCATCCCAGGTTCCTGCTGCACCCCTGATTTGTCTCGTGCTCTCTCTTCCCACTGTGCACCATAACTTCCCTGCAGGAGATAGGAGTCCACCACAGAGGTCTCCGATAAAGATTGTTTTGTCAGATTCATACAAGCACATCTCATTAAAATATTATTATTTTTTTGGGGGGGGGTTTCTCCAGTACCAGGAACCGAACTCACGACCTTGCACTTGCCAGGCAGGCGCTTTGCAGCTGAGCTAAATCCCCAGCCCCTCATTAAAATATTATTAAAAATTAAACTCACATTTCCTTCACCCCTTTGAAATGACCTCCTACTAGTTTTCTATCTTGATTTTGAGTTTCAGTGTGCATATTTCAATCTTGTTCATCTCACCAATTATCCAACACTACATCCCTTCCCCTTTCTCTTATTTCAATACTTTTGTCTAATAGTCATCTTTCTTCATATTTATTGTGATAGTTTTTAGATTCTACATATTAGGAAGAACATGCAATATTTGTCTTTGTGGGTCTGGTTTGTTTATTTCAATGGCCATGATGATCTTCAGAACATCCATATTTATGCAAATGACAGAATTATGCTTTTTATGGAGGAATAATGATGTATACCACGTTATCATTACCAATTCACCTCTTTATGGACACCTAGGATGTTTCCACATCTTGGCTATTGTGAATTGTACTTCGATAAACATAGTTATGCAGGTATCCATGTAGTATGATGACTTTCATTCCTTCAGGGATATACCAAGGAGAGATAGAACTGGGTGGTAGCTCTAGTTTTGGGTTTCTTGTATTCTTGGCCATAGCCATTCTAACTGGGGAGAGCTGAAATCTCAATGCATTACTGTTTTGAATTTCCCTTATGGATATTGCTCCTTTCAAATTCTTCTTTAGAGAAATGTCTGTTTAATTCATTTACACATTTATTGATTGAGCTATTTGATTTTTTGATATTAAGTGTTTTTAGTTCTTTATATATTTTAGAGGTTAATTTTCTGTCAGAAGAATAAGATGCAAAGATTTTCTCACCTTATGTAAGCTCACTTTTTACTCTGTTGACTTTTTTCTTTTTCTGTACATACACTTGTTAACCAAATGTAGTCTCATTTGTTGATTATTGCTATTATTTCTTATGCTATTGAAAGTCTATGTAGGAAGACTTTGTGCCTATGGCTTCAAGTGTTTTTTCTAAGTTTTCTTTTAGCACTTTCAAAGTTTCAGGTTTTATATCTAGGCATTTGATCCATACTGAATCATAATGAACCATTTTACAGTTAGAGGGATGGGTCTAATTTCAGTTTTCTACAAGTGTGTGTCTGACTCTCCCAGCACCACTTGATGAGTTTTTTTTTTCCCTTCAATATATATGTTGCTTCTTTGATCAAGAATCTGATAGCTTTAGTGGTGTAGATTTGTTTCTGTGTTCACTGTTCTGTTAGATTTGTTCATGTATCTATTTTTTCTTCTAGTAGTGTGCTGGTTTTGTCAGTGTGGCTTTGTAGTATAATTAAAATCAGATTTCGTGATGCCTTCTGCTTTGCTCCTTTTGATGAGGATTGCTTTTGGTTATTCTTGGTCTTCTGTATTTCCAGACTAATTTTATGATTGTTTCTTTAGTTCCAGGAAGCATATCACTGATACTTTGATGGCAACTGAATTAAATCCATAGATTGCTTTTGGTAATATGGTCAGTTTAACAATATTAATTCTGGAAATTCATGAATGTGGGATGTCTTTCCTTCTACTGGTATTTTCAATTTTTTTCAGTGTCCTGAAATTTTCATTGCAGAGGTCTTTTACCTTCTTGACAAGATTTCTCCATAGGTATTTTGAAGCTACTTTGAAAGGATTCATTTGCAGATTTCCTTATCTGCTAGTTCATTAATTGTGTCTAGATAATCTTGAAAATTTTTAAATGTGGATGCTATATCCTGTTCCCTTGGTGAATTTGTTTACCAGGTCTGAAATTATTTTGATTTTATTTTTTGGCTCTTCTAAGATCTTGGTATCTGCAAGCAAGAATGATTTAATTTCTTCCTTTCCACCTTTATCCATGATATTTTTCTCTTATCTGATTCCTCAAACTAAAATTTCAAGAAATATGTTGAATAGGAGAAATATAAGTGGACAAATTTGACTTTTTCCTGATTTTAAAGAGAACACATTTTTTTCTTAAGAATAATGGCAGCTGTGCTACTGTCCTATTGGCTTTTAGTATGTAGAGGAATAATCTTTCAGTGCTTCATATCTTTAGGGTTTTTACAATGAAGGAGCATAGAATTTTGTCAAAAGCCTTTAATTTTGTTACTATGAACCATTATTGCATCCTTAGAATGAAGCCAAAATTATCACATTGCATATGATCTTTTAATGTGTTGTTGAGTCCTTTTACAAACATTTTATTGAGGATTTTTGCAGTTATGTTCATCATGGATGTTGTCCTATACTTCTTTTTGTTTTGTCCGTGTTTGGTTTTAGTATCAGGGCGATATTGGTCTTATAGAGAAGGTTGGAGTACTTCCCTTCTTTTTCATGGAATAGTTTGAGTAGCAGTGGGATTAATTTTTCTTTAAATGTGCATTAAAATGCAACAGTGAGCCCATTTGTTCTTGGGATTTTCTGTGATAGGAGACATTTTTGTTATTGCTTCATTCTCATTGCTTATTACTCATATGCTTTGATGTTTTATATCGTTTCGGTAGCTGGTACGTATTTGGAAATGTGTACAATTTTTCTAGATTATCCAAGTTATTGGAATATAGGTTCTCAAAGCAGTCCCTGAAAATCCTTTGGATTTCAGTAGTGTCTCTTGTAACTTCCCCTTTTTGTCTTTAACTGTATTAACTTGCATATCCTGATTTTGTTTTGGTTAGTTTGGCTAAGGAATTTTCAATACTAGCTACCATTTCAAAGAACCAACTGTGTTGCATTGGGAGTGCACTATTCTTTTCGTCACTATCTCACTAATTTTGGCTCTGGCTTTTCTCATTTCCTTCCGTTGGATTTAGTTTTTGTTTGTTAGATTTTTTTTTTTTTTTTTTTTTTTTTTTTTTTTTTTTTTTTTTTTTTGGTACGGGGAATTGAACTCAGGACCTCATGCTTGCCAGGCATGCACTTCTGCCACCAAGCTATATGCCTGGCCCTTGTTAGATCTTAAGATACAGCATTTACTTGTTTATTTCAGGTCTCTCTATTTTTTTATGTAGGCACTCAATTATATAGAAGTTCTGGTTTTTTTTTTTTTATTTGTGTATAACCTATCTGATGATAAGGGTGGAGAATTGAAACCACCCATTGTCATTGTAGTGAGACCTATGCTTCTCTTTATGCTGAGAACTGCTTTTTAATGAAAATAAGCACAGCTGCTTCAGGCATAGATACTTACAACTGTAACATCTTCTTGGTATGTGCTCCTTTTACTCAATAATAGAAAATTCTCCAAATTCTGAGAAAGATATAGGCATCAATGTGCAGGAATCTTTTATTTCCCCAAAATCCACATAACCAGAAAATAACCTCCACATTTCACATCATAGTTAAATGGGTCTGAACATAGTGCAAAGAAGGGAATTGAGATCTACAAGTGAGAAACACCAAGTAATTTATAAAGACAAACTTGTCAGAATGAATTCTGTTTTCTTTGCAGAAACTTGAAAGACCAGGAGGACACAGAACAATGTATTTCAACTCGTTAAAGAAAGGAGCTCTTGATCTAGATTGGTATATCGGGCAATTGTACCTTTCAAATTTGAAAGAGAAATAAGAACATTCTGAGTTAAGCATAAAGAAACTTATGATCACTCAGCTCACATTGTAGAGGACACATTGCATAGAAGTGAGTGAGTAAAAAAGCAAACTAGAACTAGGAAATAATCAAAAATTGGAAAAACAAAGTGACAGAATTTAGTACAATTATATTTTGATAATTTTGAAAGTACATGGTCTTAATCTTCTAATTCAAAGACACAGACTGCAGATTGATTTAAAACAGCAGTCTCAACATTGTCCTTTTTGCAAGAAACACACCTCACTGGCAAAGACATACAGAGACCAAAAGTGAAAGGAGAGAAAATAGTATTCTATCCAAATGGACCCTGAAAGCAAGCAAATAGCTCTACATCCGTGTGACAAAGTAGTCCAAGACAAAATTAACCAGAAGTTACAAAGGAACCCTCTATATTCCTTTTCTATGTCTCTATTAATATTCAAATATTAGACAAGACTTTGCTGGGTGTAATTATTTATTGGGGATTTGACTAACCACTACATGTATTTCCTTTCTTTTTTTTTTTTTTTTTTTTTTTTTTTTTTTTTTTTTTTGTTTTTCTCCGGTACTGGGAACCGAACTCACGACCTTGCACTTGCCAGGCAGGCGCTTTGCTGCTGAGCTAAATCCCTAGCCCCAATGCATTTCCTTTCAAATAGGCTAGAAACACAATTGAGATTAAGGAAGTTAAGACTGCAGCTTAATTCCCAGAATGAGATAGTTATACTATTTAATGTACGCCTGAAGGGAATAATTGAGAAATATGTGGGTGAGCATGCTAATAATTTAGATACAAAATTCTATCATGTCTGTCATTTACATTTAGAGTGGTCTCACAGGAAAGATTTTATTATTTCATAGTCAGAATTATACATGAGAGAAAAGAAAGAAGTACAGTATTTTAACTAAATAAGTGGAATACCCATACTAGAATATTATGCTAAATTTTAGAGTCTGATATATATCTTGACATTTCAAGTTAAATGTGTGAGTATGAACTTGTCAATGTTCTAGAGCTTATTATATTTATATGATATTTTAGAGGCATCATGCATGATTTACTGTTTGTGTTTTATTATAGAAATTATATTATTTCTATATGATTTTGAATCTTAAAATCCATGCATATGTCAACTGAAAATTATTCTATATACTGGCATATATCTATAATATCATATACAATTGTATATATAATTTTATATTTACTTGTGTGGTTTATGTATAATATGCTATTCTTGTGTATAAAATGACTTAAAATTTAGACTTTATTTTTCTTTCATTGTGCAGTTTGACTCTCCTTTCTATATACTGAACAGAAATTCATTATCAGATGTCTGATCTGAAAATATATTTCTCTTTAAATTTTCATTTTTTTGAGTTATTGTTTAGAGCAGAAAATGTTTTCATTTAATGTATTCCAATTTATCTACTTTTACGGCTTGCACTTTTATGTCATAGATAAGAAACGATTGTCTAACTCAAGGTCCTGAAGTATGCTAAGTTTTCTTCCATGAACTGTATAGTAGTAACATTCATATTTAGGTTAACAATCTATTTTAAATTAATTTTTGTATGGTGTGAAGAAGGACTCAAGCTTCATTTTTCTTTACATGTGGATAGACAATTACTCCTGTAATATTTCTTCAAAAGAATAGTATCCCTTTCTTGTATTGTTGAGAATAATTTTCACCTTGAATTTTAGTATTTATTTTGGAACTTTGAATTTTACTGCACTGGTATACATGTCTGTCCATATTTCATTACATTGCTACAAATATTTCATCTTTGAAACTACAAAATGTGAGCCCTACAGTTGTATTATTTTTTATTTTAAAACATTTTAACTAAACTGAGTTTTTTTGCATTTCTATATCAATTTAGTCTATCAATTTCTGTAATATGTATCAGACATTTTGGCACGTATTATGTTAAATCTACAAATCATGTTGGAGGAGTATTGTCTTCTTAATACATAGTTTTAAGTCTTCCAGTCTATGAACATGGGATTTTGTTTTAATTGTGTCTTCTTTTGTTTCATTAGTCAGATTTGTCATTCTCAGCATACAAGTCTTACATTTCTTTAAAGGTTTTTCTAGACCTTTTTTGATCTTATTGCAAATGCATTTTTCTTAATTTTATTTTCCAAGTGTTCAATGCTAATGCACAGAAAACAATTTATTCCCTTATATTGATTTTTATCATGAAAACTTATTCATCTCATATTAGTTTTAACAATGTTTTAGTAGTTTACTTAGTATTTTCCATGTTAAACACTACATTATTTCAACTAAAACTAGATATTGTTGTATTTCTTACTCTCTAGACTTGTCTTTAATTTCCTATTATTGCATAATTGAAGTGATTGCAAGCTCCAACATGACATTACATTTGGCAAAAGCAGATGTATCTGACATCTTCCTGATTATGGGGCTTCGCATTCAGTCTTTCACCATAAAGTATTAATTTAACTGAGCTGTTTCTGGAGGTGTATATCTCTATACCTAGATCAGGATGAATAAATTTGTTTTTATTTCTGTTTAGAAATGTGTTTTCTTTCTATTAATCATGAAATCATGGTTCTGGGTTTTGTCAAATGACTGTTCTCTGTCTATTGAAATGGTTGGGTGTTTTTACTTTTCGATCTGTTAATGTGGTATATTATATTCATTTATTTCTTAATTTTTCATCAATATTTCATTTCTTGGATAAATCCGACTCAGTGGTAAAGCATAATCATCCTATTTCTATTTGCTTCCTTTTCTAGCCATTTTGTGTAGAATTTTAGCATCAGTCCTCATTACATTTATTGGTTTCTAGTTTTCTTATGATGATATATTTGATTTTTGCTTTCATAATAATTATACTCTACAAGGCTTTTTTCTCTCTTTTGCAGTTTCCTGAAGAGTTCATGAGGAACTGAGTCTCACTCACCTTAATTTCTTTGTAGAACTCACCAGTGACATTCTCTAGATCTGATATTTTCTTTATGCTCAATTATCAAATATTAGCTTTATTTTTATTACATGTCTAATAGGATTTACAGGTTTTTAGTTGATTTTGATAGAATTAAAGTGGGAAAATTATTTGCATTTCTCTATATGTCTTATGTACTAATACCAGTGGTGGGATATTGGAGACTGTCCCTGACTCACAAAATATTGCATTTGGGGAAGGAAAAAGATAAAACAGTGGGAGAAGAGGAAACTTTATCCCTGGATGGCCCCATGGTCACCCATGATATGAAACAAGAGACATGCTGCAATTAATTACTAAATGTGAAAGATACCAATGTAATTTAGAGATGGATCCACCTTTCCAGGACATAAGAAAATAAATGCATTGGATATATAAGGAAACATAAGCTAATAAGAAATTGACAAATTATTCAAAGCTTTGGTTTTTGTTATCTCTACTGGCTAAAATGAAATGCAGTAAATTCTGGATGCTAGGTCAAGCCTGGACTTTAGTGAGTATGAGTTTTGGCCACTAGTCTTTATGTTTACTATCCGTGCAAAATAATTCCAAGACAACAGATCGTACCTCTAAGACTTCCAGGTGCCAAGAAGAGAGGCAGTGTGGAGGAAAAGTTAAAACCAAGAAGATCTTGAAACCAGAAACTATAATGGGAAAGCTTTTCTCTACTTTTTTCAATCGTTATCATCAGCTTCTTGAGGATTATTTATTAAAATGGATTGTGAGAATAATGGGAGAAATAGCTTTGGTTTTAAGTGATCTAGAATGTAAGGACATGATTGGGTTCCACAATACACTATTGATCTAACTCATATGCCTGGCTATACATAATCCATACGCACAGGAGATTATTCTTGAGGGAACACCTAGTCCAGCTGACTGGATAAGAGGGCATTTATTCTTAAAAGAGGTACTACCCAATATCTCCTATAAATACTAATATTAAGACTTCAAATTACATAATTGATATACTTGTGTGCAATCCATATGAAACTGAATTTATGGTGATCAAGATATTAGTTTCCTGAATATGACAGTTTACTACTGTTACAGTAAATGCTGTGGGTAAGAGATCTCCTTTAATGTAAACATTTTATATAACCTAACTGCAATGAAAACAAAAACAAATGAACAACAACAACAAAATATATATATATATATATATATATATCAGTTTAGGGATATAGCTTTGCTATCTTGGCCTCCCAGGATATGTGTTACAAATCCTAATAAAAGTTAGATTACTTAATAAAAGAATGGTGCAAGGCAGAGAAGAGATTTAAAGTAGTAATTTTAGGGAAATGAACTTCTCATTTTTCAGAAAAGTATGATGACTAAAGCAAATAAAAATGAGATAAGAAAAAGAATGGTAGAAATCATAGGACTCAAGAAGCTGGATACAATAAAGTAGTTATTAAGAAACTATGAATAAAGTGGACACTGATGGGGTTAATTTAAGCTGGAGTAGGCAAAGAGGAGGCCCTGCTAGTCTCTCAAAATTAAAAAGCTATAAATAATATTGGAGCAGTTTATTAGAAACTCTTAACCCTTGCTTGGAGAAATTTTACAAGTCAGAAGAAAAAGACTACAATGACAAATCCAATCTGAAATTGCCTGATGTACATGGTCAGGCTGATTAATCAAGATAAAGACCCACAAAAAAGCTCAGATCCCTTGGCTCAACCCACTGTTGAGGATCCAAAGTCTTTTGCACTAGAATGGCTAAAAATGACCAAGAGAGTAAAGATGAGACGTTTCTAGGACTAGAATAGAAAAATGTAACGATTAAAAGATTATAGAACTTGGAATGCTTAAATAGGCTTTATGTAAAGAAGTTGTATATCCTTCATCCGGGTATTTTGTGGGAATGGATATAATGTTCGTTTGGCTAAGAAATACTTTTTGTACACAGTAGTATTATCAAAATAAGACCTATTGGTACAATCTTAATGGAAGGTACAGTTAGAAGTGTCAAGTTTGATGAAATAATGTTAAATTTTTGCGGGAAAATTCATAACTTTGAACACACTTCGTATGAAGTGATTGCTTCTCTTGCACCTCATTTTAGAATGTGGATGGACGCTGTATCTGACTGGATAATGTTTCCATTACCTAACACTATAAAATAGAAGGAATAGAAATCCCTTCTTCAAGAAATCCATTCTTCATAATTGGATATATCAATGTGAAATAGAAACCAGTAAGATGGGCCAAGCCCACACAGTGTAGAACAAAGCTTACATTGCCACTATGGCTAAATTCTGGATGATAACCCTTGATTTTGACTTACACAGAAAAGCTGCAACACATTTGCTCAGCTGCTGGGACACTGGATTTGAGCATTTAAGTGGTTTATACAGGCCCATGCTACCTGGGTAATGCAAGGATGTACAACCAGGAAGCTTCTTTTCCTTAGGACTGATGCTGTGTGAAGAGCTACTGTATTTTATTATTACTTGAACAGTGTACTATAAAACAGCTCTCAGCTGAATGATAGAGAGCTGCTTGGTTTGTATTTGGCAGTTCCAAGGCAAACAGACAACGTCCCACTTGGAAAGATGCCACTCTGTGTGAAGAAGGTGAAAGCAAATCAGTTTGGTGGGCTGAAGTGCATGTTGTTTCCCCAGCAGTGTTCTAAGCATTGAACACGGGATGACAAAGGTGCATTAAAATGGGGAGGATGCTAGTACCGCTATGCAATTTAATCCTGAGGAAGAATATGCTGGTATCATTATTACATTTTTTCCTCTTTCTTCCTCACATCTCCAAAGTTTTCCCCATCCATCACAGTGGTTCCAGGACTAAGACAACAATTGCTAATTTATCCGAAACTATTTTCAAATTTCTCTTGTGTTTTTTCCCTGGAGTGATTTTGGAGTGTGTTAATTTTGATTAAAATTTCTAAATATCTTTCTATTACTGATTTTAATTTCATTTCATTGTGATTGCAAAACATATTCTATATGATTTTAATCCTTTTAAATTTCTTTTAGCTTGCTTTGCAGCCTGGAGTGTGGTTAGTCCTGTATACTGCTCTAGATTGACTTGAGAAGTGTCTATTTTGCTGTCAGGGGTGGAATTTCCTGGAGATGATCATTAGGCATATTTTGCTTATAGGTTTGTTCATGTCCTCTATGTTCTTATTGGTCTTCTGTCTAGTTGTTCTATACATTATTTAAGTGGGGCATTGAAACTTCACATATTCTTGCTGAGATTCCTCTTTCTCCCTTATATTATGCCTACTTTTGTTGCATGTATTTTGGAGGTCTGCTTTTAGATTCATAAATGTTTATACTTGTTGTATATACCTAATGGAGTGACTTTTATTTTTACAAAATACCTGTGTTTATCTCCAATAATTTTTAAATGTATTTTATTTGATAGTAACATAGCTATTTGAGCTCTTTCATAGTTACTGTTCACATGAGAAAACATTTTCTCATCTTTTTCTTTCCATCCATTTGTATTTTTAAATCCAAAGAATTGTTTTTCTTGATTAAATACATTACAGTTGTGCTTTTCTATTCCATCTGAAAACCTATTATTATAATTGGATTGTTAAACCTATTTACAATGAGTGTTATTATTCATATGATTGGGCTTATTTCTATTGTACTTTTTTGTATTCTGTATATGTCTTTCTGTTTCTCTGTTCTTCCTTTATTTTTTCCTTTGTATTAAGTGAATAGTTCTTAGCATAATATTTTCATTTCATGAATCACAGTGTAATACATATTAATCATTTTCTTTTGAAAATTTAATTTCAGTCATTATTAATCAATAAATAGAAATTGTACATATTTAGGGGGCATAGTGTAATATTTTGGTACATGTATATATTGCATAATGATCGATTCAGAATATTTAGGTTATATGTCATCTCAGACTTTTATGATTTCTTTGTGATGAGAACTTTCAAAGCATCCCTTTTTGCTATTGTGATTTATATATCACAATTTTTAAAGTTGTGATCATAATTCCTTTTTCCTTTGTCTCCTTCTTAGTGGTTATTCAAAGGCCTATAATGGTAGTCTTAATTTTTCAGAATCTAATTTAGATGTATACTGACAGCATTCCTGCAAAATGCTGAAATGTTTCTCTTATGCAGCTCCACTCACTCCCACCCTCCCCCTTTTGGTGACAAAATTGTTATCATCCTACATCTGTAGGAATTATCACAACAGATATTACTGTACATATTGATTAATATAACTTTATAAATTTTAAGTTTTTGAAAAAATAGAAAAAAATATATATTTATAGACTCTAGACGAAGTTTTATTTTTCATTTCTTCTGGCTTTCATTTGTTCCTGTGGATTCACTTTAATATCTGGTATAATTTCTTCATTCCTTTATAACTTCAGACTCACCTACTTCTCTAATGTTATGTCAAATTACTTTCTATATAATATTTCTATATTTTACAGGGTCAAGAGCACAATTAGATAAATACTCTTTTTACAAGTATTTCTTATTCATTTACATTAACAAAACAAATCTGCAATATATAGTTTTTCACATTTTCTACGTAATAACCCATATGATATTCTATGTGTGTGAATTTGAATAATTGTGCACCACATGCATTCAGTCTTCACAACTCATTTTAATGCTCTTTTCTAATACTCATTTTTCTGTTTTTGCTTGTTTCATAGTCAATTCATTTTTAAGATAGTTGTACTGAATCTTCCCTGGGTGACATATTCTTTAGCATGTTGAATATATCATCCACTTCTTTTGGACCTTTATAGTTACCTGAGTGCATTTGGACTAGTATAAAAATACCGTACAGTAAGTGATTTATGAATAACAGAAATTTATATTTCACAGCTCTGGATGTGTAGAAGTACAATATCATCTTACAAGAAGATTCCATGTTTGATGAAAGCCTATTTCTTTATAGACAACATTGACTCATTTTTCCATCACATGTTAGAAGGAGCAAATTATGTTTCTGATCTTTCTTTTATGAAGCACTGTTCTCATTCATGAGGGTTCCATGTTCCTAACTAATCTTCGGACAAAATCTCACCTCCCATTAGCATCACTTAAGAGTTACTCTTTCTTTTTAAATTTTTATTAGGACACGTTTACATTGCATAATGATTCCATTCACCATAGGGTGTTGGTACATGTACATAACACATCATAATTCTTTCTAAGCTCCATTTCTTCCCACCATTACCACTCCCTTCACCACTCGGTCCCGTTCCCACTCACTAATGATCTATTTCACAATTTCTTATCAGCTATTTTTTATTTTGATCTTTAATTTATTTGTACTATGGGTTTCTCATGTAAGAGAAACGATATGATATTTAAGCTTTTATGACTGAATTATTTCACGTAATATTAGGGTCTCAAGCTACATCTGTTTTCCTTCAGCTTACTTACTATTTCAAGAGAGAATTTGGGCCAAATAAACCTCCAGAACATAGAAATTATTTAGGTAACTGTACTGGTTAATTGTTGCTGTTAACTTGACCAGATTAGGGAATACCTAGAAACCTGAGGAAGCATTTCTTGGATGTGTTTATGAGCTGTTGCCAGCGGTGCTGAACATATGTGTCCAAATGACGAAGGTGGTGGTGGTCTGCTTTCAATGTGAATGACACCATCTGATGCGCTGCAGAAGTCCAATATAATTTTTTATCTTTGTCCCTCTATAGGAGGGTTTTCTCTTTTCTCAAGGTTTCTTTCACTGTCTTTAATACTCTATAGCTTGAAAGTGAAGTCAGGGGGTGGGGAGAAAATGGAGAAGTAAAAATGATTAAAATGTAGTATTTGCATATACCAATCACTCAAAAAGATGTAATTATTATGTATCACAAATATAAACCATAAACAAGACACAAAACAAACACAAATAAATATTAAAATATTACAAAAAGCAAAGCAGAAAATGAAGTGCCTGGATGTCATCCCTTTTGTGAAGCATTTATACTGTTTGGTGTTCTCTGAACTTCTTGCATCTGTACTTTGGCATCTGACATTAATTTGGATAAATTTTTAGTCATTGTTCTTTCAAAATTTCCTCTTTTCATGTCTCTTTTTTCTTTTAATTCTTGTATTCCCTTTGCATGTGTATTACATCTCTTGCATTTACCTGACAGTTCTTGAATATTCTATTCTATTTTCTGTCATTTTTGTTTATTTCTCATTTTTTGAGGTTCCTATTGAGAAAAGCGTTAAGCTTGGAGATTCCTTCTTCATTTGTATGCAGTCTACCATCAAAGGCATTCGTCATTTCTGTGGTTTCTCTCTATATTTCCTTTTGGTTCTGCTATAGAATTTCCATCTTTCTGATTACATTGTCCATCTGTTCTTTCCACTGTTTTAGAGCCCTTAGTATATTAATCATAAATATAATACATGTCTGGTCAGATGATTCTTATCTTTATCCAAATGTGATATCTGCTCTGGATCTTTAAACTGTTTTTTGCTTTGTGTTATATTTTGTAACTTCTTCTTGGTATCTAATTTATTTAGTTCTTTCTATATTTTAGATTTTATTCCTTTGCTTGAGGAGTGGTGGGAGAAATATTTTTCCCATTCTATGTGTTTTCTCTTTCATTTATTAGTGATTTCCTTTTCTGTGCATAAGCTTTTTAATTTGGTGTAATCTTATTTGTTGAGTCTTGGTATTAATTCTTGTTCAACTAGACTTTCATTCCTACATTCTTCCCCTACACCTATATCTTCAAGAGTTTTACCTATTTTGTCTTCCAGTATATTGCTTCTCTGCTATGTTTAGATCATTGATCCATTTTGATTTTATTTTAGTGCATGGTGAGAGTAATGGGTCTAGATTCAGCCTTTGACATGTGGTAGCCAGTTTTCCCAGGACCATTTATTAAGAAGGCTATCTTTCCTCCAGGGAAAGGATTTGGCCTCTTTATCAAAAATAACACAGCTAAATGTTACTAGAGTTGTGTCTGTATCTTCAATTCTGTTCCAACTTCTACACTTCTTCCAGTGAACCAGAACTTAAGAAGTCCCCAGTGATTTTTAAAAATGTTTTGTTATTGTGGCTTTGAACTCCAAAATTTCTATGCTTTGTTCAAATACTTTGTATATTTTCATTTATATTCTCTATTTGATGAAACATTATTGTCACACTTCTCTTTAATTCTTTAATCATGGTTTCTTTTAGATATTTCAACATATTGGCAATAGCTGATTTGAAGTCTTTGTCTGTTATACTTTACATCTGTACTGCATAAAAGGCAGCTTTTCCCTATTTTTCAGTGGTCTGTCAACATTTCTTTCTATTTTGAAGTGGCTTGTACTGAACATTAAAACTGAACATTTTAGATAATACATTCTAGTAAATTTGGATACTAATTGGTCATTCCTGGGAATTGTCATTGCTTGCACGTTTGCTAGTATATCTTGTGAGCAGTGTGAATAGAAAAATCCAGTGAGGTCTATTTCCACCACAGTATACAAACAATGGTATTGCTCTTCAGAGTATACACCCTTAGGCATATTTGTGAGTTTTCTTGACCACTTTTGTAGCTGTGGTTTTTGAAAGGCTTTATTTGACTATTTTTCTCTTGTATATCACTGGTAAGTTTGTGGCTGCCCTATTTACATTTGTATGACACCCAGCTGTTAGTTTCTAGTATTTGCTAGCTGTTTGCTGTAATGTTTTCAACACCTCCTTGGGGTATTCATAGTCTTATCCATTAAAAGTTGACTCCTTAACAAGAAAAGATTGTTCACTTTTTAAGGCCTGTCCTTACCCTCTCCAAGGCAGAACATCTGGGTTATGGAGCAGTTGCCGAGGTACATGGAAATGGCAAAGGATTTTATTTTCCATCTGTGGTCACTACCCGTATGTATCTTCTACATATTATATCTGGGGAGGATGGGATATACTGATGTTTCCCATCTGAGTAATGACCCCAGAATAGTTTTAATATCACTGGAAACTGGGAAAGATGGTTGGCTCCAGTCTACTGCCAAGCACAGCAAAGCTGGTTGTTTACAATTCTGTGCAGTGTGGAAAAGGAGGACTTCGTTCTTTACAAGCTGCCTTTTCTGAGTAGCGAGAGGGTGTGGGTTAATCATTGCTGCTTCGCTGACACCACTCACTAGATTAAGGCACTGACCCTTTATAGCATAAAATTGTAAATCAAGAGATTCTTTTGCATCAATAGCTACTAAAATAACTAAAAATAACTTATCCACCCCAGTGAATCTAGAGGAGATGGGAATTGCCACTTAGCTAGGACTGCTGAAAGTTTTCCACAAATAGAGACCTTTGGAACGATGAGTGCAGTACGCAGTTTGAATGCGCAGTCATCTGTTTTTACTCAGTCTCTGCAGTCGCTGAATAAATGCTTCTCAATTGGTTGTAAACCCTTTGATTGAGCTCCAGAGATTTTGAAATTTTGTCTGTGCTACCTTTGATCAGACTAATAGAAGTCTCTCTGAGGTAGTAGTTTCCCTAAACTCCTCACATTACTTATGGTCCTAAAGTCTGTAAAATTTTTGAAAATAAAAATAGCTAAGGAACATAAGAATAAATTTGGAGCAGAATTTTGAACACACATACTATACAAACAACCACACGGTTGCATTTTCAAATCAGTGAATAGCTCTGGATTCAAAAAATCTAGCCTTTTAAAAATTATGGATAATGGGAGAGCTTTAACATGCTAATGTGTGCTTTTGAATGTCCAAGGGATGATACCTTATACATCTTGTCCCAGATTTACACAGTCAATTAACTATTTGGATTTGGTTTTCCTTTTTTTGCTCATTTTCTATTTACCTGTTTTTCATTGGAAATTTCTCAGAATGTGTTATTGAGCATGACTTCTGAGAAACTACGATTTAATATATACCCTTTAAATAAAGGAATTCATCTGAACTCGTTCATATATGTGGCTCACAGTTTAATCTAGAAACTATTTTATGATGTGTAGATCACATGGACTGTCTAATTCCGTATTTACAGACTATATATGAACAACTGAAAACCTTGGCTGTTGCTAAGTATAAGCTTTCAAAAGGATTTATGGAGAAACTTTCAAGTGATTTTCATAGGTCAAATATTAATGATACATAATGGGAACTTAACATGAAATTTTTACTGTCAGATAAATGGGATTATCAGAAAGTGTGTTAAAATAAAAGAAAGGTTATTCTGAAACTAACAAAATATCACAGAAATGTTTATCTTCAGATAGGGTCAGCAGCAGTACTACATTCTGAACTAATATACCCAATGAAATTTCTACATTCCTAAGTCTCAAGAAGCTTCAGAAGTTCTGAAATAAGTTACTATTCATTCACAATATTTGGGACAAAAACAATTCTCAGATGAAAGAGCATAGATTTTAACAATCCAGCAAACAACACATACTACTTTGACTTTACTAGTAGCTGCAACTATTGACAAATTTTTTATCTTGAACTTCAATTCCTCAGCTTAGAAATTTTAAAATGCTTTATATATTTTCAAATATTTTGCAGGTATCAGAGCTACTATTTATTAGATCCAACATGTAAGGCTTATTCAGTATTGTTAATGATATATTGTATCCAAATTTTGTTTTAGGCATTGCAAATCCATTTTTATCAACTACCATGTCTGGGACTTAATGAGAATCAGTAAATGTTCATTAATTGAGAGAAAGCTATAAATGGAAAGAAACACTTGCTTAATGCCTAAGTATTCAAAGAATCTTGCATAAATGATTTTATACAGTGTAATCATCACAACAGTTCTGTTAGCATCACTGTCCTTATTAGAAAACAAGGTTCAAAGAATTCCTAAATTTGGTTTTCCTTAGCTAGTAAGAGGTGGAGGCAAGATGCTAGTGTGTATGGCTCCAAATCTTACACTTCTTCCAATGCGCCAGGCTGCCTAGAGGCTACTTAATACATTTGAACATTTTTCTTACACCTAAGTTACACATTTCTGGGTACAGTATTGTGCATGTTGTGTTGTAATGAGAAATTCAAAACTCTAGCAGTATGTTTCCAATTTAACTAAAAATTGAGGGCATACTTCATAAACATCTAGTACATTCTTAAATGGGAGAATATGCTGGAAGTTAAGTTTTTAAAAACTAGAATTGCAAATGTAAACATCTGGCAAGTTCATGGTCTGTCTAAAAAATAAATTAGTCTTGCCTTAACACAGATTTAGAGTACAATAGTAAAGGAAAAAGTTGAGAAGCACCATCTATTTGTATTAATTTATTTAGTCAAGTGAAATATATTTCACAATTTTCAGGTGAAATAAAAAAGAGTATGTGTCTATAAGAAGAGTTTCTCTAAAAAGTTTGTATCAGGAAAACACAACATGTGGAGGTTGTGGGATGTCCTGATGTCCTACGGTATAGCTGAGAAGAATGGAAAATATCTAAAATAAAGAAATGTCTCATCAGTTCAACCATGAGTAGGAGGCCACAAATCATGGTCCTTCCTTTTTAATCAACTGGATAAGAAATTAAACTTACAAAGTTGAAAGTTAATATCTTCTGCTCTCTCACAAAACAAATAGAGATAAAGATCATTATGTTTCCGAGCTAGCTGAAAGCAGTTTTTAGTTTTCAGGTGCCAAAAGTGTTAGGAGCAATAAATGGAGCTAAGAATAATCGAGCATAACATGAATGGCAAAGTTGAGTTACATAGAATTAAAGTAAATAGTGATTAAAAAATTTAATCATGAAAGGTCAAGGAGTCATGTAATTGTAACTCTCATCACCGTTCATATTTATCTGGAAGAAAATGTCATATTAAATATAGTTTTGTATTCTAATTTCAGTTGCTCAGTTCTTACTGTCTGGAAAAAAAGAGCTTAATTATTGGCCTAGTAATTCACAATCCTGACCTTCACAGTTTATTTGGTTTTAAATGCTGGGAGATGAGCAAAAAGTCTCTAAAACAGGTCCTCATAATATCTTTAAGTATTTGTCTGATGAGAAATACCACAAACTAATGTATAGGAAGATGTGTGTATGAACATATCTGGAAGAAAAATGCATCCTGAAAGATATATTTTCTTAATTTAAGATTTTCAAAACATTGTTTCTACATTAATTTGCTAAAATAATGATTATTATTCTCTTCAAAATAAACATAAAGTAAAAATATATGAGAGGGATGCACTGCTTTTTGCACTTTTAATGCTATTGCAATAATACCATTTATTGAAAATTTTTCATAAAAACTATGTCCTTATTAATGCAATTAATTTAGCACTCCAACCAGTCACAAGATCATATTTTTTATCTGAAATATATTAATAGTGGACAATTGTGGTGTTTGAAAAGTTGTTTTAAGGCAATCTATTCTTCCTTGTGTGATTCAGGACTTTATCAGCACATGGGCAATCCTACAGGAGCACAAAAAATGCTTTGAAAATATTAACTATTGTAATTTGCACGTGTAATCTAAACAGTACTGCATTTACCTTACCATTTTTGATAGGTATATGTTAAAACATAAAAGCATGCCAGCACTATGACTCATAAAGGCTTCGTACATTTTTAAGGGATGATAGCCATTCCATTAAGTCATTTCAAGATGCGTGCACTAAATATAAATGTAAAATGTATCAACATAGCACTAAACCAACACTGTGCAAAAGAAATGTATTCAAAATTATAATGCAAAGCAACTTACAATTTTAAAAATCTTGCTTCTAAGGCTTTAGGTAATACGCCTCTAAATTTCATGAGGAACTCTATATGTTTTCCTCTTAAATTTACTCACTGGAGGGGCAAGGTATGGATGAAGGTTCTGAAGGCAGAGACGAATAATGTTTTGCAGTGCACTATTATCTGATTTCTTCCTCAGTGATCAGAAGGAAATAATAGCCATAGATTTGCCTTTTGTAGTTTATTTAAATATTACATATTAAGACTCTTAGCCTGAAAAGAATAAAAAATCTCATGTATCCTTTCTCTGAATGAAAGACACGGATGTTATTATTAGTCAATTTACTTGACAGTTAAGTTCTTACAATAGAGAACTTCTCAGATGTGCTAGCTTCTCTTCCTACTATACCATGAAGGCACCATGTTATGATTACTCTCATAGATAGAAAATAAAATAAGAAAAACTTAAGATATTTTATAGATAATCATGAACCTACTGATATTATGGTTTGATTATTTTTCTGATTATTATAGAACATTGGATTTTAAAATCCAGAGAATGATGTACTGTATTTCTTTCCACATCAGCATCTGTAATATTTCTATATTCAATTTTTAATGTTTTCAGAATATTCTTTCCTTTTTCTAGAAGTAAAATCAGCAGATTTTAGGTAGCAGATGTTAGAAATCATCAAGGCCATTAAAAGCTAATTATTTACCCAAACATCATCTGAAATGCAAAGTATTCAGAAATAACTATGATTTTCTATATTATTTACTGTACTATTCAAAATTTCCTAGAGGTCAAACATTTAAAGTTTTTTTTTCCAATCCATTATGCCCCACATAACATTGAATTAGACAGTGAGACACCTACTTCTACCTGCATGGAAAATAAACACATAGAAAATTCTGTTGACTTAAGTTGAATATTCCCTAAATAGTATTTCACTAAGATTTGTTCAATAGTCTAGAAAAGTGGTATAATAAACACTAATGCAAACCCAAATTACATTAGTTTCATTCTCAAAGTTTAGGAAGTCTTCACATTTCACCTTTTCAAAATGCATTTCCTACTGTATTTGAATATGCGTGCTTGTTCATATAACTTATTGATCTCAGTATTCTAGTGCTTCACATGTAATGGCCTATAGCTTTTAGGTATGACAATCTTACACAGAAGACTTGTATGGGAGAAAAGTGAGTCGCTATTATTTTTTGATAAAAAGATACCTCTGAGAGTTATATTCTATTTTACTTATCAAACATAGGTTCCCTGTCAAATGCCAGGTTCAATTGATTGACCAACTGGAGTTCCATGATGAAAATTAATCTTGAATCACTTCAGGTTTCATCTGCAAAGACTGTCATCATCAATTAGTATCTAACATAGGGGCAGAAAGGGGTATTAAACCTATCTGCACAAATAACTTGCAACCCCTTCATCAGGGAACATTCTCACTCTCGAGTTCTCCTGCTGAAGGAGGAGAACAAAGAGGAGTTAACATGGAAGGTCAAACAGAAGTAAAACTATAATTTCAAACTGAAAAGATTTATGCTCATGTACCTCCCCCAGAACTTAAAAATATATCTCCTTATCTCCTTCACCTGAATAGATTTACCATTGTTCTCATAATTTCAAAATTGAAACTGGGAATATAATTCCCAGGTAGTGTGTTTGCTTAGTATACACAGTGCCCTGAATTCAAGCTCCAGAACAAACAAATAAATTAAACTCTAAGTAAGAAGACCAAAGCTACATTTGGTCAATCTGGAAAATAATTGCAGGTGATTGTGTTTTGTACTTTTTCAATCTGCTGTTTTTCAAGTGGACTATTTATTTTAAAACTAATCAATTAATCTTTTAAACATGCACTTTTACTCATGTGCAACATTGTCCATGTAAAGTAATCTTCTCCTGCTTGAAAATTAGAAATAAGCAACAAGCTTCTGTGAATTCTATGTCCAGTGCGTTATTTCCTTAAAAAGTAGAGTTTGCATAGGAGTGGAAAATTAGTGTGCCTAAAGTGAAAATCCACACTAGAGATTATTCAAATTGATTAGCCACAGTTTAGTGAATATCTGCCTTCTTGCAAAGCTGCTTTCTTCTTCCCTGAGATAACAAATGGAGTAGAAAAGTAGAAGGACGCTGAAGGGATGTATGACAGATGTTATTTTCACTCATAAGACAATAGTAGCTCTCATATGAAGTTTTGCCAAACAAAATAAATGTAAATACTTTTTCATTTCTATAGATGATTCATAATTTCCACACACAAATACGCCTTCATTTTACAGATATTGCGATGAAATTCTGGTAATTGCCTCTTCTATTCTGCATTCCACTGGCAGTCCTAGACAACAGATTAAAGCAAGAAAAATAAAGCTGGATTGATTAAAGAAATAAAATTGTCATCGTTGTCAAGTGCCATGATTGTATGCACCCAAAGTACAAAAGAATCCAGAGCTAAAATGACTGAGTTAATAAGAGGGTTTATCAAGATTACTTGATTTGAAATCAATATGTATATATATTGAACACAATAATCCAGGCGTGGTGGCATCAACCTGTAATCCCAGCACTCGGGAGGCTGAGGCAAGAGGATCGTTATGAGTTCAAAACCAGCCTGGGCTACACAATGAGCTCAAAACCAGCCTGAACTGAACAGAGAGATCCTGTCTGAAAAAGAGTGATATATATATATATATATATATATATATATAATTTATATGTTACATTGTTTTAATTGTTGTATCTTTGTATTATATTTTATGCTTTATATTATCTTTTTAATTGTCAGTTTTATTGGTAGATTTTAGATATACATAGTGATCACATTCATCATAGGGTATTTTGCTTTTAATTGACAACAGCTGTATGTTTATGGAGTAAAATGTGATATTTTGATATATGTATATACTGTGGAATGATCAAATTAAGCAGGTTAACTTATCCAAAAATTGTGTGCTTATTTTATTGTAGTGAGCACATTTAAAATAATTTCTTAGCTGTTTTGAAATATGCATTACATTATTATGTAAAGTATGATAAAAATACAGTGAAAGTTTAAATTTTAAAATACATCTTACAGTTAAAGACATATTGCCATTGATCCCATTCAAAATGTTCCCCTTGCTTGGATCACACATTCCATCATTCCTGCCACCCCAAGGAGATTAGATTGTATCTCACTGTCCTTCTGACTTGGGTTTTCCTAATGACAAATGACACTGAGCATTTTTGCATGCTTATTAGCCATATGTGTTTCTTCTATTCAGAAGTGCCTATTCAAACAATTTCCCTAATTTTAGTTGGATTAATTTGTGTCATTAGAATTTTGAAGTTTTACAAATGTTGAATTTAACACTCTAGATAAATACTTGGCAAATTGTTTGTCTAGATAAATAATTAGATAACTAAATAGATAAATTGATTAGATAAGTAGTTGGCAAATATTGTCTCCCTTTTAGTGGGCTGTCTCTTCACCCTTGTTTCCTTCGCAGAACGAATTTGGTTTCATGTTACCCCATCTGCCACTTTTGCTTTTGTTTCCCTTGCTTTTTGAAACAAGGTAAATCATGCCCAGAATATCACTGCCTGCACTAATATCTTGAAGTCTTTCCCATATGTTTCCAGTGATATTCTTTTAAATTAACGGTTTCTTTCTCCCACTTGATTTAGGTTGGTGTTGAAATGTTCAGTTTAGTTAAAATATTCTTCAGCTTTACGATACCAGTTTTGTTGATTTTTTTTTTTTTTTGCAGTCTATCTCTTTGTTGAAGTTCTGTGCTTATTCTTAAATTATTTTCCTCACTTCATTCAGCAATTCGGTAACTATTGTTTTGAATTCCAGGTTGGGTAAATGTCATATCTCCATGTTATTCACCTTTGATCTAGGAATTTATCTTATTGATTTATTTGGAGAATACGCCACTCATTCATTTTCCTATAGTGCCTTTATTAGTTTCTGTGCACTAGGTGAGGCCATTATCTCTCCCCATCTTATCCGACTGGCTTCCTGCAGGAAGAAATTCTCACCAGCCTGGCGGAAAAATTTTACTACACTAAAGTTAACAATCTTCCCTAAATTCTCCTGCTTATATTTTTTTAGTTTTATGAGTAAATATTATGACACTTATTCCACTTTGGACACTAGATAGGTGCTTAATTACATTTTTCCCCATGAAATTCAACTTAGTTCATTTCCTGGATTCTGAAGTATTGCATATTTTTAATATATGCCTTTAGCTTTGTATTTCCAATCCCCTCTACTAGTTACACTTAGTGTATGTACCATTAAAACTTCTCAGAGATGAATAACTGGATTAAAATATTTAATTTCTTCAGAGAATTTACCTGGAAATTCTCATCTGTCTCATTTTTCTTTCTTTGTATTAATGGTTGCAGTTCATTCTTACTATCACTTAGATTTTGGTTACCTTCAATGCTCTTCAAAACTTACAAAACTTTTTTCTTTTGTTACTTCATTTTGTAGCAAATCATACATTAATTATATTTACATTTGTGCGACAAAATTATCTTATTCAATTCTTTGAAAAAAGGTGATCCCCACTCAGAATTTCTGTGCTGCTTATGTCTTCTGGCCTACAGTGGTGCTTCTAATTGAGTTCTGCACATTACACTTAAATTTCTGGATACAGCACTTTGTACACACTTTTTTTTCATTACTAGGGAAGGAACCCATGGCCTTTGTACTGAGCTACATGTTCAGACCTATTCATTTCTTTATGTACTTATGTATCTATGTATATATGGATTTAATGATTGATTGATTGATTGATTTTGAGGCAGGGTGTTCTAAGATACCCTGGCTGGACTAAAACTTGTGATCCCCCTTTCTCAGATTCCCAGAATACTAGGGTTATGGGTGTATGCCACCATACCCAAGTGTAGACAATTTTATAATCTGTCTTTCCTTCCTATTTAACTTGATTCTCACAGCCAATCCAAGTCTGTCATACTTTGAAGTTAACAATTTGTCATTATTGTAATTAATTGCTTTAGCTTGCAAAAACCTCAGAGTCCTAACTTGCTTGTAGGGAAGCACTAATTTCCTACTCTATTTCTGAATCACTTGTTTTTCACATCCTGTCGTACCTTCACATCTAGCAGTCTTAGGGTCATTGAACTGGAGATAATTTACCTGGTGCTCCCAGTCTTAGATACCAGTTACCTACCATGTAAACATAAATTTAAGAATTACTTATTTCTAATATAAAATTCTAAGTTATATTACTTATTTAATCACAATAATACTATTAGTGGTAGCATGAGAACTCAGATTAGTCGATCTTCAGGCCTGAATGAAGAACCTATTAGCAGGTTCCATATAACCAGATGGTCTTTGATACCATGACTGAGATAATATAACTATGTGAATATAACTAATTCATAAGATGATGATACACTCCTCAACAAAATGCATTCAATTGTGATAAGACTGGAAAAGTATCCCCTTTGGGTTCCTCTAAATTTACAACTAAATCACATAAAAATCTCTTTCAGGCAATGGAGTTCGAGTGGCACAGAATATCCATGACTTAGATGGAATGTGTAATTCTATGCATTTGATGATGGTGTTAATCAAAGTCAAGGGGAAAATTGGTGTACATGCTCCACTTGATCTTAGCCAAAAGGCCGAGAAGCGATGTGTTTATATGCTCAAACCACAGCCTAGTTTTATGGATTCATTAGTTCGCTTGCTTATTGCATTAGCCAAAAATTATCCTCAGTTACTGTCATTTCATTGAGAAACACTTTCAGAATAAAGAAATATGACTTTTCCCCTGATATAAAAAATTTGGAAGAGCTCTTCTATCATAGATAGCTCTCAGCTTTCCACTTGATTAACTATGCGGAGAAACACTTGAGCTCCATTAGATTTGATAGTAAGCTGAATCCATAATGCTTTCTTTCTTTTACAGAAAACCTACCCACACTTCAAATTTAACTGAATATTCTATGAGTACAAACTGCTGCTGAAGTTTGAGATATAAAGTCCAACTTTGTGTGCTTTACCTTTTTTATGACTAAGAAGTTGTTTATAATACATCCTTTAAAGAGATGAGATTAGTTTGATGTATTTATATGGCAGGAATTGGGGCTGCTAAATTAAATTAAAATTCTCTTTGATAAAAATGACCCTTAGCTTCATCTTTTCTTTTTTTAAACTTTTAATTGAAGAATAAGAAACATACAGAAAAGTGTATCATACTTAAACATATTGCTCAATAAACCCTCCCCAAGTGAGCACACGCATGTAATTACTTCCCACTTCAAGAAACAAGACACTACTTGTGACTCCTGCCTCTTCTGTGTGTCTCCTCCCAATCATTACCTTTCCTCTCCTTTGCAAAGTCCATCTCTATTCTGACATAAAATGTCATAGGCTAATTTTGAGACACTGTTGTGTGCCTCTTCTGTGAGGGTGTGTGTGTGTGTGTGTGTGTGTGTGTGTGTGTGTGCCTAGCATTACTAGCACCAACTTACCAATCAGAGTGCAATCTAATTTTATCCTTTTATCTTAGCTTCTCTATTTACTATGCTCCACATCCATGGTAAAACTTTTATAAAAATGTCTATGCACATATCTTTCCCCTTTTCAATTGATTGTATGGTTATTTCATATTTTCTTGTCATTGAATTTAATAAACATGTACAGGGATGAGGATGTGCCTTAGTGTTGGAGTTCTTGCCTTCCATGCACAAGGCTCTGGGTTCAGTCCCTAGCACCACACAAACTCAAAAGTAAAATATACATACACATATATGCATATATATTTATACAACCAATTATCAAATATGATTTACACATATTTTCTCCCATTTTGTAGGTCATTTTTATTTGATAAAGTCTGTGAATGCATATATTTTATTACTTATGTAAAGTCCAATTTACTTGTTTTATTCTGTTTTTACTTTTGCTTTTGATATCACATCTAACATATTTTTGCCTAGGTCTACCTCAAGAAGATTAATGCCCATATTATCTATTTGCTTATCTTTGTAAGAATTTTTTGGTATCTAATTTTGTACTCTGAGAAACTACTTTGAACATAACAATGCACAATGAAATATTTTAAAAAATATTAACACCCACATTTCTCATAAATATTTTATCAATGTAAATGTTACACTTAGGTCCAAAATGCATTTTAATTTTTGTATATGATGTAAGGAAAATTTACAGTTATCACTTTTTTCTTATAGTACCTACTTGTCCAAGCATAATTTATTGAAACATCTACAATAAATTGTCTTGGAACCTTAGCAAACTTAGTAGAAAATAAATGCATGGGTTAATTTTTGAGCTCTGAATCCTCTCCACTGCCTATTCTTATGAAAATACCATACTATTTTGATTATTGTAGCATAGTAAATTTTTCCACAATAAGAAACATGAGATTTTAAAAATTAACTTGTCATTTAACATCTACTCTAATAATTTCCTTTAACTGTATTACATCTTTTAGTATCCAATCTCCAAACAAAGTTACACTGTGAGCTAGGATTAAGAATTCAACATGTCTTAAATGAATGAGTACAGTACTCACTCAACATCATGAACTTTTCTCTAACATTTTGAGACTTCTGTCATCCTAAGATTACTAATATATGTTTACTGGTATATTTGACTCTGTTCCATTATTACATTTATTCATTTTTTTCTTTCCGTTCTTCAAACTGGAAAAAAACAATTAACCTATATAAAAATCAATGGATTCACTTTTCTGCATGCTCAGCTCTGCACAACTGCACCTCTTTGATAAATGTTTCAGAATTTTTATTTAATTCTTCTTTATAATTTCTATATTTATTTATGTCTATAAGAAGATACATTAATTTCACATAGTCTTATAATAATTCAGACATTATTTTCTTTAGTTCTTTGAACATATTTACATTAGAGGAGTTAATATACTGTAGTGGACTTCCTGATCAAAAGTTTTAATTAATTGCCTTTTCTCTGTGTATAGAACATAGTTTCTTTTTTAAAAATTAAGTTTATTGGTACATTTTAGACATACATAATGGTCATATTCATTATAGGGAATTTGTACCTGTACATGATATATTTTGATTCCTCTTTTTTCCCCAATACTCTCTTCTCCCTTCATAGTTTCTTATTTCTGTCTCTGTCTCATAGATTTGGTTGAAAATGAAAACTTTTAATAATATAGCTTGGTGAACAGAAAATGAAATAGCTATATTATTTTTGTTTCTTTCTGACTTTTGTTGTTAGTGTTTTTCCTGATTATTGTGATTTTCCCCAACTAATTTTGCAAAATCTTTATTCTTTGCCACATATAGCCACTGAAGCATTGTTAACTAATGATTAGGTAAGGGTTTGTTCAAGTTGCTAATAGAAATAGGTTTCCCAATTCTTTGTCAAATGAGCTCTGTTTAGTGTTTTAGGGTATACTTTACATCCTTTGGCAGACAGTTTAAGACTGTCTTAGCACCAACTGCTTGCTTTTACAAAGAGCTTCAAGATTAGTCAGAGGTATGAGACTAGGATCTCTTTTGATTTTTATCCAGTTGACATACAGCATTGTGCATATGCAAGGCTATATGTTAATCAGTTCTTCACCTGATATAATTACACAGATGACTGCTCCTTCAAGTTTTATTTTCAGTATATAGACTAACAGATAATTTTGGTTATAATGCAATATACCTCAAATTTCTTATGGCCCATATTAGTGCAGCCCTATTATGAAAAAGAGATACCATGCATTCTATCTTGATTCCTTACAATCATAGCCTCTGTGAGTTATACTGACTCTATAACATAGGAAAATTTCCTACCAATAACCATAAATGTTATTCTTGAGCTTTCAGTTTGTCCAATTTCATGTGTGTCATTATGTTTTACGTAAGGGTGTATAAGTAAAAATACATATCAACTCTCAAATTCCTGAGAAAAATCATAGCATGTTCAGCATTAATAATAAATAAAGAGGGGCTGGGGATTTAGCTCAGCGGCAAAGTGCCTGCCTGGCAAGCACAAGGTTGTGAGTTCGGTTCCCAGAACGGGAGAAAAACAAAAAAAAAAAACAAAAACAAACAAACAAAAAAATAATAATAAATAAAGCACTGAAGTAAAATTTTTGGACTTTGATCATAGGTTTCTGAATTAGTTATCTATCTCTAAATAGAGAGCTACATAATGAAGGAAGTGCCTTAGAGAAGACAGACAGAGATTGAAATGGTATATTTCCATTTCTGCACTATGCTTCCTCTGAAAGTAAAAGCTTGAAACAATAAGAGTCTTAAAATTTATATTGAAAACTTGCTCAGCGTAAAACCGATCTCAGAGGATATTAAGAATCTCAAATCAAAGTGTATCATTTATTCATCTCTCTCACTCATGTCCCTCACAAATACTTAATATTGAAACATAGTTCCTTATTCCCAACTTTATTGATGTTGCTTCTCTATTTTTTTTATTTCCTTCTTTCCACATTACTTAAACAAAACAAAGAAAAGAGGATTTTAAACTTACACGAAAAAAAACAAACTAATTTCAGAATACAAAAGTTATTCAAATCTGTTTCCCTTCCAGGAAATATTAGTCAGAAAATTACTAAAGGACCTAAAGAAACAATAAGCCTATAAATTTCACCCTGGATCTGTCCTACTCACCTGTAAATTGTACTTCCTCCATCCTTAAGGAAGCAGAAATCTTATTGGGCAACATATCTCAACCACAAACATATGAATGACTTACATTCTGCCCTAGCCTGACACATAGAAATCCTGACAGATAGGAGGAATACACATCCTAAATCACCCACTTTGAAGACACCCCCAAGTACAGCTAGACCCAGCACACATGTGCCTCTCTTTTTCTCAAGCGTCTGCAGTCTATTTCTTTCATTATGAACTTAAATTTCTTAATAAGCGCTTCTCAAACCTCTTTCTGAAGGATTCTAAAAATTCTTTTTCTGTGATGAGAATCAGTGAACTTCCAAGCACTCTACTTTAGGGTGAGTTAAGTTGCTGCTCATTTTACCAATGTGACCCTATCAAGCCCATTCCTGTGACATTTTTCCTTGATGAGCCAGTCAGGAGGTAAAGGAGGACCATGGTTCTGATAAGTCAATCTAAAGGACTTCCAGCCCCACACACTTTTCCCAATCCCCTTCTTGCTCCTTCATTCCCACGCTGTCTTTCATCTGTGAAAAAACTCGAAGACTAACTTTCCCAAATATCACTTAACAGAGATAGGCAGGGAGCTGCAGTGTGGAGGCTTTCAGTGTATACTGGGATTTGGAAGGTGTTCTCAGAGCTCTGGGGATAGTCATGCCTTCACTTGGGAGGGATAAAAGGGAGGTCCCCGGCTTATGCACCACAAGGGAGGTAGGGAGAAACATGAGGTCTCCGTATTTTCCTCATGGAGAGGAGAGACCCACAGGCCTACAGGGAGGGCTCCATTTCAGCCTTTCATAGCTGCTTCCACATCTGCTTGGGTCCAGTCCAGTCATGCCTACAGGCAGTTTCTTTTTTCTTAGAACCTCCTGAGGTTGTTCCTCTAATGCTAGCTTGCATTCTCCCTCTACCTTAATTTGTTTCTGGTATTCTTATGATAATTTTAGCCTCACATTTCTCTCCTGATTTAAAATGGTATGTGAATTGCATTCATGAAGTAACATCCCAGAATTTTTTTTTTTTTTTTGGGGGGGGGAGGTTTTCTCCGGTACCGGGAACCGAACTCAAGACCTTGCGCTTGCCAGGCAGGCGCTTTTGCCGCTGAGCTAAATCCCCAGCCCCCATCCCAGAATTTTTAAACTATTTAAAAGTTCTTTATTTGTGACACCGGTCCCTAGGTATAAAGATCTGTTGGGTAAATGTTTGAGTAAAGCCCCGCTGCTGCGTACAACTTCCTTTTCCTGCTTTCCTATCCACTTGATGCATTGTGACTAGCAAATGGTGCCTAATACCAGAAAAGATTTCTGTGTGACATGTAGGAAAGCCTAGAATAGGAAAGTAAACGAGGCTGTAGCCTGACTTTGGGGGCAGGCTGCATATTCAGTGTGATCTGGAGATGAGGTGGGCTGTGGCCTGATATTGATTTTGGGTGGGTTGTACATGCAGCATTACCAAGAATGTTGTTGGCCATGGCCTAATCTGGAATTGGGATAGGTTACACCTGCAGCTTGACTCTGGGATGAGGTGGTCAGCTCCTGCAAACTGACCATAAGGGCCTGAATAGGATCTTACCTTCTGTATGTTTTTTCTCTTTTCTTTCTCTCCTTATATCTTTTAAAATCCAAAATCAGAGTAAAAACACTACCTACAGAATGGGAAAAACTTCTTGCTAGCTACTCTTCAGACAGAGGACTAACATCTAGAACTCAAATAATTAGATCCCCTAGATTTAAAGACCCTATTCAAAAATGGGCATCCAAAATGAATAGACATTTCACAGGTGAAGAAGTATGAATGGCCAAAAATGTGTGAAAAAAAGTGTTCAACATTGCTGGCCATTCAAAAAATGCTAATTAAAACAGCACTGAGATTCCACACCACTCCAGAAAAAATGGCTGTCCAAAGCAATCAATAACAAATACTGGCAAGCTGTGAGGAAAAAAGAACTTTCTCCACTGTTGGTGGAGTGCACATTGTTACTACCAATATGGAAATGCATATGGAGATTCCCCAACATACTAAAGCCAGATGTTACATTTAACTCAGCTAGTCTCCTTTGAGGTATCTTCCCAAAACAGTTAAAGTCATCACACTAGAATGGTATATTCATGCTCATGTATATAGCAGCACAATTGATAATACCTTGGAAACCGTCATGTGCTCATTAACAGATGAATGGATAAAGAAAATGGTGTAATACTCTGCCATACAGAAGGGAAAATTTAAGACATTTTTGAGTAAAAGGATGCCTTTTAAGACCATAATTTTAAGTGAAATAAATCAGACACACTAGTTTAAGTGTTGCATTGTTTCTCTTTGGTGAGTGACTGAAAGTGCAAATAAGGAGAAAAATGGAGGCTGTATTAAAAAGTAGGAAGACCTTTTCAAATGGGAAGGGAAGCAAGGACTTGGGGAGGGTGAGAGGAAGGAAGGGAAAAGGGATTTTTAAAACAAGAGAGAATGGAAGGGGAAAAAATGGAAATGGAGCTTTAGTAAATGGGAAGGGGAAGATGGTTAAAGGGGGAGGAGGGGAATGGGAAATAAAGAATCAAGATATATAATGTACAGAGACAGATTTCCCATAATGAATGTGATCATTATGTATGGGAAACATGTACTCATAAAAATTAAATAATGTTTTAAAAAATACACGAAGGAAATCTTAAAGGCATACAGTGCATTATATATGATTATGGATAATTTAATGTCTGCTTCCAAAACATCAAACTTAGTCTGTATTTTACATACTAGGGACCAATTTAAACTGGATGATTTTAAAAGGTTGACTTTTCTCCAAATGTAAATTAAAGGGTAAAATGAAAAAGTCTCAAAATTGGTTTAATAATAGGAAGAATAATGAACAACGATCACATCTGGCAATCTACATCTCTTCTCTCTTCCCCACTTTTGACTTTACTGGTTGCAAAATGGTGATGTTAACTAAAAAGAGAAATGCACTCAGAGTAGTTTAAAGTATTAAAAGAAACACAGTTGTGACTTATATAAGAAAAATGAATATTAATTTATATCCTCTAGGATAAATTCTGACTAGTCTATTTAGGGTTACAAACCTAAAACCTAAAAAAAAAGATTTAATTTCACATGACCAATGTTTTTAAAGTGCACTGTGACTTGATGTAATTGTTTTATTTGTTTTGTTGTCTTTCTCTCTTATTCTGCTTTAACAGAATAAGTATCTGCAGCTGCTTTATCAGAAAATGTTAATATTTTAGCTCATAAAAATTTATTTTTGTTTTTGGTACTTTGCCCTTACAGACTTCTGACACTGTTAGGGTTTTTGATAAAAAAAGAAAAGAAAAGAAAAAAGAAAAGAAAAGAAAAGAAAAGAAAGGAAAGGAAAGGAAAGGAAAGGAAAGGAAAGGAAAGGAAAGGAAAGGAAAGGAAAAGAAAAAAGAAAAGAAAACAAAAGGAAAGGGAAGGAAAGGGAAGGAAAGG
>NW_004955473.1:12193859-12295742 GCF_000276665.1 Chinchilla lanigera | reverse complement strand
GGAAAGGAAAGGAAAGGAAAGGAAAGGAAAGGAAAGGAAAGGAAAGGAAAGGAAAGGAAAGGAAAGGAAAGGAAAGGAAAGGAAAGGAAAGAGATGGAGATAACTACAAAGTGGCTCTGAGCAGGATTTAATACTAACCAACTGTCTTTCCGTGTTTACTTGTGAGTTGTCCAAAGCTTAGGCACCTTGTCTGAAGATGGGCAGTGGACCCATAGGAAGTAAACCTCTGTGAGTTCCTGGTCACCTTGAGGCCTGTATTGGCCTGTGAAGCTGTGACTCCTCATAGGACAAGATAAGATCACAGCTGAGGACATTTGGCTCCAACCCCGATTAACTACAAGGAGAGTGCAGTTTCAGGCTCCACACTACTACAATAAATACCAACCTAAAGATACCGTAGTTTTCCTGATTGACATAATTTACTACTTGGGAAAATTCTCCCAGGGTCTTGCTAGATTCCCGCGTTTTCTTGAGTATCCCCCTCCTTTGTTTGACAATCAAATAAATATGGGCTGCCCAGAGAAATCTTTGTCTAAACTCAAAGAATATCGAAGCTGTAAGATAGTGAGACCCTCCTGAAGCCCTGAAATCATTTCAATTGTTTCCTTTACTTAAGCCTTTGCAGTCCACTCGCTTGGGAGATTGCAGGCCTGATCAGCCCACAATAACTAAGGGTTATTTAACCCAATAGAAAAGAAAAAAGAAAAGAAGAGGAGAGATGAGAAGAGGAGAGAAGAGAAGAGAACAGAACAGAACAGAACAGAACAGAACAGAACAGAACAGAACAGAAGAGTAAAGAACAGATAAAGCAATTATACAAATCCTCAAGGTTAACCAAAGTCGCTGAAAACATTAGAGAGTAAAAGCTGCCAGGATCAAAGCTTATAAATGTTGAAAACAGGGCTGGGGATTTAGCTCAGCGGCAAAGCGCCTGCCTGGCAAGCGCAAGGTCGTGAGTTCGGTTCCTGGTACCGGAGAAAAACGAAAAAATAAATGTTGAAAACAACATCTAAGTCATCAATTCTTAAATATAAGTTCCAATATTCTTTACTTTTGGAGTTTATAAAAGATAGTATAATTTGATCCATTAAATGTGTTTTCATACATTATTTATTTGCATAAACTTTTAAGATTACATTTGTATGCTGATTAAGTTATATTTCTAATATTTATTTTATGCTAAAATAATATTTTAAAAGGTCCTCTAAATGCAGGAGGCTTTGTGCTTAAAAAAGTTGTACAAAATTCCCTCTGTGGCTATAAAAGGAGCAGATGGAACCAATTTGCTTTAATTTTGGCCACTGACCAGTAGCTTCTGTAACATTTTTGTGTCATATTGTACCCAACTCTAACAAATATTACAAAAATAATATATAAATATAATTAAATTTGAAAAATTAAAAATTTTGAAGTTTTCTGGGTATAAAGCATTAAAGTTTTTAAAAAATATTTAAAAATCTCTCAGTTAAACTTTGGAAAACTTATTTCAAAGCAACAGTTTTATATTTTACTAAGATCATTTCTTCTATTTTTCATTGTTAGGGTTTTGGTTATTTTTTAAAAACTGAGTTTTAAGAGTTAAAGATTATTTAAACGTTTATCTGTAAACTGTTTTCAATAATCAGTTTATGATGGGTAAATATATAAGTAGTATCTTAGTTTATAACACACTATATCTGGGACTAGGAATGTACCTACGTCAAAGGCAAAATATTCTGTGAGTTTAAGCATTAAAGTTTAACACATGAAAAGTTACTAATAACTGCTCTCTTTTATACTATATATTTGTGAAGCTAGACATTAGACATAAAATAATCAAAATTTTGGCAATAAATTTGGTTCTGTAATGAAAACTTGATCTATTATATTGGCTTTAACGAAAAAAAGCATTTTTCTATTGTAAAATTGAGATACACTTATCCATTGGTGTGGTGGATTAACGGCCAACTTGTAACACCCAGCTGAATTGAATCAAGTGGAAGACCCACCTGCAGATTGTTGCCAACAGCATAAAAGAACTGGAGGGGTAGATGTTGTACTACTGATTCTCCTGGAGAAGCGTGTCACATTGGTTTTCCTATACAAATTCAGCTGTTGTCATTGTTGGAGGAATATGGGTCCCTGTTATTGCTGAGGATGGCTGTGGTTCTTTTTGGGGGAGCTTTGGTCCTTACCTTGAGAGCTGCTTCCTAGCACCAGTGCAGATCCCTCAGCCTGCTGGCACAAATCCTTTATCCCAATTGTGCAGACTTTCTAGTTTCAACCACTGAACTTTGGGCCTTCCTAGTGCAGATCTTTGATACAGACTTGCATGAGACATTGCTGTGGACTCTAGGTCTCCAGCTGGACTTGTGAAGGATATTGTCCTGGACTCTAGTTCTTAAACTGGACTCATGCAAGACATTGCTGTGGGATCCAGGCCCTCAGCTGGCTTCTTTGGGTATCTAGTGCGTAGACAGACCTCCTGCACTGTTTTGCATTTGACCTTTCAGGTGAAAATTATAAAATACTCTTGTAAATTATGTATCCTATATTACATCTATTCCCTTTGTAAATCCTGAGTGCAACAATTGGGTAATAAGACTGTGGTCATTAAAATTACTTCCTAACTTTATAAGAGGTGTAAAGATATCCTTTAATTATTGTAAATTTGGTTATACCAAATCGGTAAGCTTGCTAAAAGAATCTAAATTTTGCCATAAGAGTAAATCTAAGTGAATATATATTAAGATTTCTATATAGTTATAATGATATTTATTGATAACCTCATAGTATATTAATGTATTTGAGTTTTCCAAGTGTATAGATCTTCTAAGATGCAGGATTTAAGATATAATCTTATCACTGGCAGTACATACATACTAATGTTATGATTATGGATTTTTGTTTCAAGCTATATTATTCAGTACTTCCAAGAGCATGCAGGGCTGGAGCAAGGCTCTTCAAAACACTTCACATACTCTGAATCAGATTTAATGCAAGACACAAAAATTTACAAGATTGGCCTATAATAGCCGCCCACAATATCAAATGTAAAAGAGTATAAAAGATCTGTCTGTGCACTCCAGATTTACAAGATTTGACCTACAGTGGCAGCCCACAAAGTCAAATGTAGATGAGTACAAAAGATCTGTTCACACACTAGAAATTGGAAGGATCCATCCAAAGGCCTGGAATCCATGGCAGTGTCCCATGGGTGTCCTCATGAGGAGGCTGAAGGACAGCATTGGAGCACTGAGGGGTCTCTGCCAGGAGGTCGAAGGGTGGGTGCTAGAAGCTAGAGTCTGCACTGGCAGGTTGAAAGGTAGGTGCTAGAAGCTGAAGAAAGTGTACTGAAAGCCAGGAGATGATGCCCAAGGTGAAGGCAAAGACCAGAGCTCCTCCAAAGAACAGCCAAAGATCCTACAAAGAAAATCAGCAGCACCAGAACTCTTGAAAAGAAAATCAGCTGCAATGAAGCTCTTCCAAGGAATGTCGACTGGAATCCTTCCCTCCCATTCTCCTTTTATACTGGTCCAACAACAATCCTCCTTAAAGTGGGGCTGCTATGCCCAGAGCCATGCCAACTCAATTCAGCTGGGTGTTCTGCACTCAAGTTGAGACCTAGTCAATTAACCATCACACAGGCTTATGTGTATATGGGTGTTATGTAGCTGTGTTGTAATAGTTAGATGTGCCTAAGCAATATAAAGTCAGGGCAATAGTTATCTATAAAGCACATCTCTGAACAAGAACATTCCACTTAGCCAAATACACATATATAATTATTATTAACCACTAGCCAATCCAAATATTTAAAGACAGGATGACCAAAAATTGCATATTTTCATTAATTTTATAAGATAATATCACAGGTTAACTGAAAGGAACAGTTAATGTTTAATTGTTTGATCAACCTTTCATACTTACATTTGGTAATCTGTGCAATTACTTTGAAGATAACAGTAAGTAGTACAACAACCATTGTTGATTTCCTCACATTTGGTTTTGAAATTCTGTATCATTTTTATAATTTTGTGTTGTTTTGTTGTTGTCTTTGTTTTTGTTCTTTAGTTTTTAAAATAAAAAGATAATATAATAGGAAATATAAAGATGACAATTTTGTGAAATTGATCCAATAACTTTTCTGTGTATGATATATCACAAAACATTCGATACATGACATAATGTTACAATCTCAACAGTAGTACCCAGCCTTTTTCCAAGTTATTTTTGCATTTTTTTCTTTCTTTCAACAACACACTTTACACTGTCATGTTGACCATTCATATTTTTTTGTGGGGTCTACAATTTCAATTAAATGTCTACCCACTAATGTTAAAGACATCGATGATGGGATTCTTGATTGGCATTTAACTACCCGAGATTTTTCAATTGTATATTCTTTTTAAACCTAATCTAAATTGTAAATGACTTTTTGACTGTCCTTATTTTCAAAAAATAACAAACAAGTTGTATATTTTTGGGCCAGGAGGTGCATAAGTATTTTATAATAATATTTATCCTCACTTTTTGATTACAGGATAGTTTGCTATATGTTGGTTCACTGTCAGTACCACCCATAGAATTGTTAGAGTTCTTGACCACTACTGGAATACTTTTACTTTCATTTCTGCTTTCAAGGTCTATCATTTCTGTGTTATGAATAGTTGACAACAAAGAGACATCTTTTTTGTGTTTCTGTTTCATAACACAGACTTTTCTCTTTGACATGCTAACATTTCTTTCTTTCTGAGTTTTTATTTTATAGATCTTTTGGCACTTCCTTCCTAATCAATGTTCCCATATGTGTCCTCTTTATATTGTAAAAAATATCACTGAGTTCTGGATAAGCATAAAAATTATATCTACTTTACTCACTCTCACAATTTTCATAAATTGTAGCGCAAAATTATGGTTTATTTTTCAAAAATAAAATAAATATGAGTTAGTAAAAGAAAATAATTGGAACTTATCATTAGATTTCACTAGAAACAAACATCAAAATTAAAAAAAATTCTAAATGAAAAAGTATGCAAAAATACTCAATATAAAGGAAGTAAACAGAAATATGAGTGCATCTCATGCAAACAAGACTCCACTGGTTTAAATGAAACCTGCCTGAGTGATGGTCAGGATAGTCAGTACATAAACACACTGCCTGCCTGACAGTTGTTGCAAACTCTTAAGTGGTTCAATGTTGTGATTTATATCTAGATGTCCCCCAAATACCTCATGCAATTATAAATGGGGTTTTGGGGTGTGATTTGATCATCAGGACATGATAATAATCAGTAAATTCTTCCATTGATAAGTTAATAGCTAGATGCAACTGGGGAGGTGAAGCCTGTTTGGAGGAAGGGTGTCACTGGGGTGTGACTTGGCAATATTTAACTCCATACCTCCTCCTTGACAGCTCACTCCTTTCTGCTGCCATGCAATGAACTCTATCTCCTCTTCCATTTGCTTCTGCCATGCAACCTTGCCTTGGAGCTAGTCAGCTATGAACAGAAACCTCCACAAACTATGAGCCCAAGTAAATCTTTTCCTCCTTCCAGTTGTGGTGTAGGGGATTGTCTCTCAGTAATGAGAACATAACTAAGACATACTTTGGTACCAGAAAAGTGGGGTTGAGGCAGGAAATTATGGCATGACAGGCTGAGGAAGTACACAAGACAATTAGTTGCAAAGTCCCAGGACACATGTCCAGAACAGTGCCCAAATTTCTATAGGTGGAACCAAGCAGAGAGTGCTGTCTTTAATCCTCATGAGAACTTGAGCAAGTTTTGAATAGGATTGCCTAGATCTGACATCTGCCTGAGGAGGGAAAGATACAAAGGGACAGTCACCAGTGCACTCTCTGCTCCTGTGTTCTCATTCTTATAGTAGTCAACTATCATGCTGCATAGTGTACTTTATCCTACCTTTATCCAGTCCAAACTCACTCTTCAGGGCCTGTTCCTTTTCTTTCCTTTAATAACTATAAAAATCTCCCTCCTTTTTGCACTTGTCTTGATCACTTCTTCTCTCAGGACAGAAAACACCTAAAAATCACTTCTAGAAGGAGACTCCAACACTCCAAATCCTATTAACAGGGTAATTGCTGTGATGCCATCTTACCATGTGATTCAGAAACCTTTGAAATTAGTTTGTAAGAGGAGTTTGAAAAAGTTTGAAGTTCTTGATAGGAGAAGCAGCATTACAATGTTGTGAGCTGAGCTTTCTGAGAGATTCTAGCCAGATCTTAGAGAACCCGAGTGTTGCCAGTAATGCAGTGGCTAAAGACTAGGTTCTAGAAGTTTCAGTTGGGAACAAGGACTGACAGTTGGACACCATGCCATGTGTGATTTTTTCTGTCAGAAATTTTGTTTACATTTTTCTCCTGTTCTGAGACATTGTAGGAGATTTATATTAAGAACAGTGAACTAATCGGTGGTGGAAAAATTTTCAAGGCAGTTTTAATATTGAGGTTGTGGCCTGGCTACTGTTCAGGGACTTTAACCAACTCTACCTTGAGAATAAAGAGCAAAAGTCACATTTGAACAATTTAAAAAGTTTGAATTTCACTAGAAAGGAAGCTTTGGTAAAATTGGAGCCTGTAAAGGTAAAGCAGACGAGAATTTGATTGTTAAAGATGTTTGTACTGAGAAGGAACTAAGCACCTTGGAATAGAACAATACAAAAATATTCCTCGCAGACTACAATCAAGCAAGGATCCACTTTTTTCAGGATCATTTACTTTTGATAAGACAGCCTCAGGGTCATGTTCAAGAATGGTGGCTACCTAGGGAATTTGCTGCTTGGGATTCAGTTCATACTGCTCAGCTATACAGGCACTCAACACCTCCAGGAAAGAGAAGGAATCATGGCTACTGCTTCCACTGGTGGCAAACCTTGACAGCATCCACACAGTGCTGGTTTTAGGCACATGCAGAATGCAAGAGTTATGGGGTCAGGAAGATTTCCACATGCATTTCAGAAGAAGGCCTGGCAGGCCAGACAGTGTGCCCCTAAAAAGACAGTACATGAATCTGGGAGGGTGAAGCTGAAAATGCAGTGGAGACCCCAGGATGTTTAATAAAGCAGAAACATGGGACAGTTGGAGAAAACCACAAGTACTAAGCAAAACCCACTGACGAGAGAAGCCATGAGGGCTGTAACCACCAGTGTTGCTGTGGTAGGGCTGCACAAGCCCTTTGGTGTTTACATTTTTTGACAGATTGCTGGGGATGCTGGGGATGCTGGAGATGGAAATAAAGGGTTTAATGTTTGTTCTGATTATTTTAGTCTTTCTTGGATCCCATTCCTTTTAACCCCCATTTCACCTTTTTGGAAGGGCAGTATTAACCCCTTGACTTTGTATGTCACCAAGTTTAACTTTCATTTCATTTCTATAGGGTCTCACAGCTAATTTACCTTAAGTCTCAGAAGAAACTATAGACGTGCACTTTTCAGCAATGGTGAAAATGTTAGGACTTTGGCAACTTTTATTCATGGGATAAATGTATTGTGCATAAAGAGATTGGCATGAGTCTTCTGGGAGCCATGGAGTGGAATATTACAGTCCATATCTAGTTCCCTCTAAAGCTTTATGCATGCTTCAGAGGACACCTATATACAAACCTTCATATGTACAGCTTTAGGGATGTGATTGGATCTTGGGAGCGTGAGTTTATAGATAAAAGTTATTTAGGAGGCGAAACCTGCCTGGAAGAATGGGTCACTGGAGGTGTGTCCTGGCAGTTTCTACCACCTTCTGTTTTCCTTGATAGCTATTTTTGTCCTGCTGGCATCCCATGAGCTATTTAACCGTATCATACCCCTCTGCTATACTGCTCTGCCTTGCAGCTAGCCAACTATGGTCTGATACCTCTACAAACTGTGAGCCCAAATAAACTGTTCCTGCTTCAGATTGTATATGTCAGATATTTTATCACAGCAAGATAAAGTAAGTAAAACATTAAACAAAAAGCTAAGTTAAATAAAAGAAAGGGCTCCATATAGTATGCCAGGCACTGCTTGTGGTCTCCAGCTACACCTGCAATTTAAAGCCATAAACTGTTTTGATTCCCAGTCCCATTCGCCCTTTTCCTGAGATGTTTCCTGCAGCTTCTCTTAGTATACTCTCATTATGTTATTTTAGTGTATTTGATCTTAACCAAAAGGTCTATATGTCTTCAAGCATATTGCAAGTAACTCTCAAGTAAAGATTTAGCTTCTTGTATAAGTGTGCCTATAAATTAAAAATGACAATGTAAACGTCCCACCTAGCTACAAATGTGGTATAAATTTTATGTAACATATTTGAAACTTTATATATTTATGTTGTCAGCTACCAATCATTATAAGATATTCACTTCTACAATATAGAGCCCTACACTAACAATTTTTTTTTTTTGGCCTAAAGATCAAAAAAGTTGGTTCTTCCAATCTGGGCCATACTACCAAAATTGTACAGATTCAGAGCAATTCCAATTAAAATACCTTTAGCGTACCTCACAGATTTAGAGAAAACATTCCTTATGTTCATCTATACCAGAAGAGACCCAGAATAGCAAAAGCATTTCCTGGGCCACAAAGACAAGTAGTGTGACATCATAATCCCTAATCTGAAATTATACTACAAAGGTACTGTAATAAAATCAACATGGTACTGGTTAAAAAATAGATCTAAGGATCAATGGAACAGACTGGAAGAAACAGCCACAACCACAAACATACTCAGCAACTTGATCTTTGACAAAGGGACCAAACAAGTTCACTGGAAGAAAGATAGCTTCTTTAATCAATGATGCTGGAAAAACTGGCTTGCCACATGCCAAAGACTGAAAATACACCCACGTCTAACAGTATGAATGAAATTTAAGTCAAAATGGATCACAGGTCTGAATATTAAAACAGAAACACAAATTATACTGGAAGACATAGTAGGTAAAAATCTTGAAGATATAGGGATAGGCAGATATTTCGTGAACAAAAACCACACTGCACGGGAAATACTTGAAAGAATCAACAACTGGGATCTCATCTTACAGAAAAGTTTATGCACATCCGAAGAAATCACCAGCAGAGTAAAAAGAAAACCCACAAATTGGGAAAAAAATGTAACTGACTGTCCCTGTGACAAAGGACTTCTCTCTAGAATATATAAAGAATTAAAAAACATAAGAACCCCCAAATTCAAAGATTCAATTCAAAAATGGGCATCTGAGTTGAGCACACACTTCTTAGGTAAAGAAATATAAATGGAATAAATAAATACACAACAAAATGTTCAACATCTTTAGTCATTGGAGAAATTCAAATTTAAAAAACACTGAGATTCCATCTCGCCCCAGTGAGAACAGCTAGCATTAAGAAATCAACCAATAGGGGTTGGGGATTTAGCTCAGCGGCAAAAGCGCCTGCCTGGCAAGCGCAAGGTCGTGAGTTCGGTTCCCGGTACCGGAGAAAAACCAAAAAAAAAAAAAAAGAAATCAACCAATAACCAATGCTGGCAAAGCTGTGGAGAAAAGGAACCCTTCTCCACTGCTGGTGGGAGTATAGGCTGGTAAAACCACTGTGACAATCAGTTCAGAGATTCCTCAGCAAACTAGGTCTAGAGGTCCCATTCAACCCAGCTATTCCTCTTCTGGGTATTTTCCCAGAAGATCTAAAAACATCATATCACAGCGATATATGTGCACCTATGTTCATAGCAGCACAATTTGAAATTGCTAAATTGTGGAAGCAACACAATTGCCCATCCACTGAGGAGTGGATAAATAGTTGTGCTATTTTTATATAATGGAATATTACTCAGTTATAAAGAAAGATAAACTCGAGGCTTTTATAGGCAAATGGACACAACTAGAGACCATACTCATAAGTGAAATAAATCAGACTGCATGTGTAAACACCATATAGTGTACAAACCTGAAAAAGTGAATAAAAATTAAGAGGTAAGATAGATAATTGGAAATGAAAGGAAACTGCCCAAAAGTAGAGAACAAGTAGGATCAGGGAAAAGAGAAAAGAAAGAAGGGGAAAATTATGTATATATGTATACACAGGATAGTTAACAGAGTTGTACTACTGACTTCTATTGCTTTTTTGAAAGAAACAGTTAATGATTAATTGTTTGATCAATCTTACAGGTTTACGTTTGTTTACCTGAGTAACCAGTTTGAAGATATCAGTATGTAATACATCAACCAATTTTAATTTCCTACCATCTTGTCTGAAATTCAGTATTGCTTGTACTGTTTTTGTGTTATTTTGTAAATATATGTGTGTTTGTTATTATGTTTTGAACTGTTATCTTTAAAATAAAAAAGATAAAAAAGTGGAGCCTTTGTTTAATCATTCAAAATTTTGTTCAATTAAAATAGGAAGACATTAGATTATTTATTAATAAATCAGGTAAATCAGAAGGAGTCTGTGTGCTCTTAATTTCCACCTGATATATTTGAGTAAACCTCCCTCAAAACCAATAAAGGTTAATATGAAAGATAAAAGGCTTATGCCAAATGCTACTATGTTCTATCATTTCTCGTATCACTACTCACTGATATTCTTTTAGTCTTTGTTCTCTGCTTGTTTACATGGTTATAAAATAAAGCTTAAACATCAATAACTTGCTAATGTCCTTGCCCTCTTTTTCAGCCTGTCAAAAGATGACGGTTCTTCAAAAAATGAAAGCCAGCATTCCTATGTCCCCCTTACATCAGTCAAGATGAAGCTTTTGTTCCTTAGCTTGGCAGGATCTATGCCTCTTCTCGGCCTGAAACAGTTACACAAAAACATATTGTTGCACTTTCTACATTCATTAAAAAATGAGAGGTCAAAGTATCAGGGTGGAGGATGAGATAAGATAGAAAACTTTTTAAAAATAGATAAACAAACAAAGAACTTGGGATTTTAAATTTATGCTTAAAAAACTAGAGCTTTCAGACAAAATTTTACTCAAACCTTTTCCCCTTCAAAAAATCACTCAAAGAATTTACAAACGCAATAAGGCTGTAAATTGTGATATGGAGCTGTCCTCCTCACATGTAAATTGAGCTTTCTCCAACCTCAAAAACACAACAGTATTATTGAGCAGCTTATATTAACTTCACACACATGTAGATGGCTTGCATTCCGATGTAAACTGCCAGATGGGCAACCCAAGAGAAAAAACGAATACATGTCTTAGATCACCCATCTTGAAGACATCTCCAAGAACCCATAGATACCATATACCCAACTCTAGTTCATAATCTCTCCCTCTATCTCTCTATCTCTCTGTCTGTCTCTCTCTCTCTGTCTCTGTCTCTCTGTTTCTGTCTCTGTCTCTCTCTCTTTGTGCCCCCATCTCTCCATGCCCCCACATTATTTCTTTGAGCGTGTTATTTTTCAGCCTAACAATCCTTTCCCATGCCTCTAACTGATGCATACTAAAACATCTTTTTCTATCATGACAGTTGGCAAACCTCCAAACATTTTATATTTAGGGTGGGTTAAATTCCTGAGCTGTGAGAACCTCCTCAGACTCAGTGCCATGACAGGTACTTTCCTGTGGCTATAATTTAAGGTCTACAAGGACAAGGAATTTATTTTGTTTGTTTGTTTTTGCTTTTTTACCAGTACTTTTCCTGAATATATCCCAAATGCTTTAAGCAAAGTCTAGAAATAGTCATTTCTTGGTAAAATTTTACTGAATTAATAAATAGATCCATGCACCCTGTAGTTTGGATACAGTTTGAATGTCCCTCAAATGTTCATGGGTTAAAATTTAATCCCTATTGTGAGGTATTAAAGAGGGCAAAAGTTTATCTAATCATGTTGTTCAGAGGCATTTGAATTTACGATTAAAGTAAGGAGAATGGAGTTCTTGTAATTGAATCCTGGTGATTTTGTAAGAAGGAGAGATATCAAAAGCCACACAAACACACACACACACACACACACCTCTCACTTCTTCGCCATGTAATACCCAGTGTTAGCATTCTCCAGAAAGAAAATGATCCTTAGATATCCCTCCTCAATTGTATACCAACTGAACTGTGAGTCACCATATTACTTAAAATTTAAGCACTCTATGATATTGTGTTATTAGCAGTAGAAAACAGACTTTAATGCAATAAAATATATTACACAGATTTTAGCATAATAAAATATATTAAAGTTGAAAACTTTGAGTGATAGCCACAGTCACGGTACTCTCATTAAATGGACAAGTTTCTCTAAGTTTCTGTGATCATAAAAGAATTGTACGAAATGAGCTCTTTCCTTTACCTTACATCGTATCGCAACATTAATAGGATTCTTAAAAGTCATATCTTTACCTGGAAGTATTTTGGCCAACAACAGTCATTTCATGGTAGAAGTAGCACCTACTCAAGAAATGATATATATTTATTATATATTATTTGTTTGATAAATGAATGGATTATACTGATAGTTAAAAATAGAAGTATTCATTAGAGTCTAATGTGGTACATCTAAATGTGCACTTCCAAATTTGTTTTACATTCATTTGTTGACTTTTACATTCAGTGCTAGTGACCTATACATTAGCTCTTAGTTTAGATCATTTATCTTCAGTCAAGGAGGACAGCTTCATTGGATTTCTTCATATATGTGAGAACTACTTATCAATATAACTTTTGATATGTTTTTCTTGGTCAACAATTTTGTCTCAAACCATATTTTTTCTGTGTTCCCATGTAAAGGCTTTGCCTTATTATTATTATTATCATTATTATTATTATTATTATTGTCTTTTTGAGACAGGGTCTCGCTATGTAGTTCAACCTGGCCATGAACTCACTTTGTAGCCCAGGTTGATCTCAAACTTGCAACAATCCTCCTGTCTCAGCCTCCTGAGTCCTGGGATTACAAGTGTGCACCACCATGTCCGGCTTTGCCTTACTTCTTTTTTGCACTACCATTACACTTTATGTGCCATCATATATAGTTGCATTATTTTACCCCACAGTCTTGTCTAGTATTCTTCTGTTCAATTTCTTCTTACTGAAAGGCAGAATTATGAGGAAAGATGCCTCATGAGCATAGCTCTCACTTCACAGAGAAAAAGCACAGTATTTTCAATGTTTCAATTTGCATTTTGTCAAAGAAATTAGTCTCAGAACACAAGATAGCTATCCTGCTAGTTTCTCATAGTTCACTGAAAAGAAAGGTTTGTGCTAATGTTGTTTGAACAATATCTCATATCTATGTCTTCTACACTGAGTAACTTTCTGAAGAAAACAATACACATCATATTATTGTTACTCTCCTATTATCTTGTCTTGAAATTTTGTTTTTTCTTTTTGAAATAAAAATATGAAAAAGAAAGAAAAGAAAAAAGGAGATGGTTAAAAATCAAAAGTATTACTGGAAAGAAAGAACCCAGAGATAGGGAAGACCTTAACACTTTGTTCACAGCCTTCTTCTCGTTGTCCTGTTTTCTACTTCTGTTATTTCCTTTTTGTTTAGCTGTGGGAAATCATTCTCTTTGAGTCTTTTGCTCTTTTCAGTTCTTAGCATATCGTTATTTCTCACAGAAAATTTCTTCATATAGTGTGCCATCTAACTATGCATCAGATAAATTATTATTACTAACTCTTTCTATAACTAGGAAAGGGCAAGTACAGGATCAGAACTATTGGAGAATATATCAATTCCCTAGAAAGAAAATTATGCTTAAATGTAACAGAATAAATAATTCTAAAATCAGAAATTATGTATAAACTGCCATCTAACACACTCAGCTACTATGCCTTTACAGTGCTTCTAAATATGAGTATTCTAGCCTACAGATAATGATCACAAATAAGAATGTAGCCCCTTTTATGAATAATCAAACAAGCCAGTTTATCTGAAGGTTGTGCGATTGTAAACACAGATGAAAACCCAAAAGCAGTCTTTTAACAGTACTTCTTAATGAAGGCCGAATCATTTCTTAGTGGGCCTTTGAGAAATATGTTAGCAATGTATTTTGGTTGCTGGAAGGATGGAAACTTCCCATCGCATTTAGTAGATGTAGGCCAGAATTATCAGATATCTAGTAATGTGAAGAACACACCAATACATCAAACAGCTGCTTTATACATTGTTATTTCTGACTATATTTCCTCAGCTATGCTAGTAAAAACCCTGTGTAAAATGAACTGAACCCAGAACCTACTGATTGGGGTGGGTATGGATTTAATATTCAGTGAATTTTCTACGAAAATCACTGCCTTGTTATTTGAGAGAAGGTTATAATTGTTTTTGTTTGCTTGACATAATTATAAAATCTCACCATTTCACAAAACGATATTTAAAACTCTAATAAAACACTTCCTTCTCACTTTACATTTATATTTTTAGTATTCATGATAGTTTTAGGGATTTGATGCCTCTGCTACATCTACTGCAGTCCTATTCAAGAATTCACATATTAAATTACAGATACTTTACATTACATTCCTTTTATTCCTTCTTTAGAGCATAGGTAGGGCATTATGTATTTTTAAAATTCTGTATACAGTTTTTTTATATACTATTTACTTTATTTTAGAATAGTAAAGTAAAAATTATTATTAAAAAGGGACATAAAATCATACAGAGTTGAGAAAACCCTCTTTTGTTTTGTCAATAGCACTTACCAGTTTATGTGAGAGATACTCAATTTCTTATTTCATCATGCTTTATCGTATTTATCTCACATAGGAATATAAACTTTATGAGGGTAAAATCGTTCCTCTATATATTCACTGATTTATAACCAAGTTTAGAATATTATAAACTGTTCATCAATTATATAAGCCATTTAAATACATCTAGTCATTAAATTCTTCAATAAAGACAGTGAATATTGCTAGATAATTAAAAATAAGTTAATAAAGTTACAACAATATATGTTGATTCTATATAGAAAGCATGAGTTTTAAAAAATCATGTAACTGAGGCTTACTGATTACCTAATATTGGGCAAAACCTCATTCTCTTGGAAATTCAGTTTTCTGACTTTGCTACCTAATAGAAAAAAATTTTGCATTGTAGTGTTACATATAACATACATAGCATACTATGTGATATAGAATGGGCTCACAGGTAAAGTTCTTGTAGCTCTAAATATATGGCAAGTGTCAATGAAAGCCACTTTGAATCAATAAGAACAAATTAAAATGAGAAAAAAGTCTAATAATGTTACCTTGTTGGTTCTGATATAGACTACTTCTTGAAGATCCTTCCAGTGAATTTGTTTGATTATTTTGATTGATTTTAACATAAAATAACAAAATTTAGGAAACATAAACAAAGCAGAATGTCACACCTGTGTACTTATAGGTTGAAAAGCAATAAAATCTAGGACAATCTTCAAATAGGAACACTCCCAATGTGTTATCTTTCCTGTCCAACCCAAATGAGAAGTAGCTGCATGGTAATCCAGTTTCAGGATACAGGGTGTTAAAATCAGCGTAAAGATTTATAAAAACATGTCTTTCTTGCTACTGCATGCCTATACTACCAGTTCTCTGGGAGGCTAAGGCAGCGCGATTGCAAGTTCAATTTCCACCTGATAACGTTCCAACTTACTGAGAGCCTGTCTCAAAAAATAAAAAAAGAAATGACAATGTAACTCAGTGTAATGGTCCTGTGTTCAATCCCCAGGATGGAACAAAAACACAAAAAATTATCTGGCTCCACGTTTCCTAGTCATATAACGTCAACCTCAGCCTATATACCTCGTAATAATTTTAGAATGTCGCCCACACTACTTTCTCGTCACATGCCACAGTCTACTAGTTTTACCAATCATGGTAGCAGCACTTGAATACATCCTTCTTTGTGGCTCTTTTTCTAAGAGTTCATGTTTAAGAGGTTCCTTTTCCTTCTGCTGAAACTATTTAAATAGATGATATTTATATTATTTTCAAAGAAAATATTTATTCTACTTGCATTATGTAGAGTGTTTAGACTGGAATATGAACATGAATGCTAACATATGTAGAACTAATTGAATCTAATGAATTTGGGCAATGGGACTGGCTAACATTCTGTAGAATTATTCAGGAAAATCACCTGAGATGAGGGAATAGTTCTTCTAAGGAAACATCAAAAGAACACCAGCTAAAAAGCATTTTTTATTTTACTTTACTCAATATATTTTAGTGTATTTTTGAGAATTTGAAGTATATAAGGTCAACAGTGTGTTAACTCCCAAATAAATGAATTATAGGATAAAAATCTGAAAAGAAAGTTGGAGGTATCACCTTTCCCCTTTCTTACTTTTTATCATTAATTTAATCGTAGGGTTCCAATTGCTACCTCTATCTGATGATGAGTTATGAATTTCTAGCAGAAACCTCAAACTATATCTAAAACTGAGCCTCTGTAATTCTTCCACAATCTGAAACTAGATATTTTTTCATTTTCCCAATCTATGGGTACCAGATACTTATGCTTTTGATGTCACAGTTTGGAAATGTTGAAACTATATATACGAATAAAACCAATTTTTAACGTTTCAAATCAAAACATTACTGTTATTATTTTCTTTCTTATATCAACATGTCTAAACTGTCAACAAACCTGTCAGTTATACTTTGAAATATATAGAGAATATAATCAGTTCTTATAATTTATCTAGTCATGAGCATGATTCAAACAATCACCATCAATTGCTTGGGTTATTATAAAAATTTTCTAAGTGGTCTTCTACTTGTGAACTTCATATGCTTATCATATATGCACAACATAATCAAAGTTAATCAATCCTGTTAAAAAAATAAACATGATTGTGTTACTTCTAAAAACTGTACATTGGATTTCCAGGTTAAATGATGCATAGTAAAACCAAGGTCATTATTAAGATTTAAATGTCTTGCATAATCTGGCTTTATTATCTGATTTATTTCTATTTTTTGTCAGTACTTGTTTGTCAAACAGAATAGTGATGTTTGTTTTGTGGACTTGATACATTCATATAGCATATCTTGATCATATTTATTCCCTTTGTCTGCCTCTCCCTTTCTTCCCCTCTTACTCTGATCTCCATCCCCTTATCCAAGAGTCTACTTTCTAGTTTCCTATCATTATTTATTTACTTATTTATTCATTCATTCATTTATATTTTACATTTCTCATATAAGAGAAAGAATGTGATATTTAATTTTCTAGGTCTGGCTTATTTCACATAGAATGATGATTTTTGTTTACTGTTCTTATCATCTTGTACATCTTCCTCTGCCATAAATACACTATTCATGCTTCCATCTCATTGTCATTGCATTATCTACTTAGAATTTTCTTGCCCTAAGTATGTAAATAACCAGATCCCCCTAGGTCTTGAGTCTTTGTATTGAGGGGAGGAAGATTGAAGGGATCAAAATAGAAAGCAGTGAGTGGTGGAGAATAGCTGAATGCATGTTTATTAGAAAGGATGCAGAAGGATTTCCCATTTGTCAGAGAGATGTTTTTATAAAGCAGAGAAACCATCAATGATTAAGTCTATTGGCTTTTGATACAGATTTAGGGACTAGTGTATGTGACAGAAAGCCAGGATGCTGCAGGTTGTATGTAAGCCTTTGATGTCTGGAAAACAAGCTGTTTTGGTTCGCATTTTATTTTTTCTAAGGTCTCCTACATTTAGTTAAGGATATGACCTTTATCACTTGCATTCCACTAAGTCCTGATGCTCAGTTTGTTCAATTATTTGAGACCTCTGTTATGTTAACTCACTTAGTCCCTGACTTTCAGGGTTTTTTTAGGTTAACTATTTAGGAACCTTGTCTTGTCTGTCTAAATTCTAACTGCTGCCTTTATTCTCACCTCTCCAGTAGTGACACTGACTATTGTTAGGGGCATGGACAATAAAGGGTCTCATGTCTCATGAAATACTTCCTGCTGAGAAAGGATGTTGTTGGGAAGCAACAGCTAGATCCTATCTAGAGGTCTTGACTAGAAGCTAAGAAGAGAACCTGTCAAGAGTGTCTGCATCACCATTTATAGCTTTGAATCTGTCAAACAAGAAGAAACAAATTACCTAAGAAGTTGAGAAGGAATGATCCAAATATCAACGCTATAAGAAGCGCTAATATGGATCTTTCTAGGAAGAGAAATCAAAATATCAAGCTTGAGATCCCTAAGCAGGATCTTTATAACTTAGACAATTGTTGGTGGATCTTTGAAGCACTGTTGGCTAGTTTTTATGTCATATTTCTTAGTATATTAGACTGATTGGTATAAAGGCAACATATTTTTAGAAATAAACATAGCTTCTTTTGACAGTTAAGAAATTAAGATAAGTTTAATTTTTTAAATCTGATGTGGCTTAAAGATAACAAATTTTATATAATCATGTAAATTTTTAGCTGTAAGAATACTGATGGTCCTGTGGTGTTTTTTTTGTTTGTTTGTTTGTTTTCTGGTTTTTTTCTGGTACCAGGAACCAAACTTACGACCTTGTGCTTGCCAGGCAGGCGCTTTTGCCGCTGAGCTAAATCCCCAGCCCCGGTCCTGTGTTTTTGAAGGATAATATTAGCAAAATAATTAAAAGATTTTTGTTGAAATTTTATAGCTATTATTGTGGCTTATTAGCCTTACTAAAACAAAAAAGTGCTAAGTTACAGGCGCAGATGGAGACTCCCAGCAGGGGTCAGTATATAGGACTTGGAACCCCATTATAAATTTAGTGTAAATTACTATTAATATTTTTATATATCTTGTTTATATTTTTTGCTGTGTCTTTCAGGCCAAGCTTAAATGACAACTGTATCAATTAGAACTAATATTGTGTTGTACATTAAGATCAGTTAAGGCTCTCCAGGAGTTACTTTTGGAACCATATGTGCAGCCTTTTAGCTGCTCTGTCAGTGTCATCTTCCAGGATGCGTCACATGTCTTGCTTGACATTATGGACTTTTTGTTCGAAACTTGGGAAATGGTTTTCTCTTCAGTGATCCTCATTTGTGCATGAATACTGACTGGTAATCACCTACTCTGTGAGGTCCAATACTCTCCTTGCTCAGAAGATCAGGTGACTTACCAGAGTTGTAGGATCCTGTAGAAAGGTTTTCTCATGCCTTGAGTCTTTGTTGATCCTGGAGGGCTAGAACCCAAAAATTGGCTCTTTCCTTAGCCCAGTCGTATATTTAGCTATGGTTTCAGAGCCATACATGTTGAACACCTAGATTAGTTGTACCAGTATTGAAGTGAGAACAATCATAATTGCCTTAAAAGTCAATTTTTATGGAATAGTACCAGATAATAGTTATAAAATTTTAATAGAGTTTGAAATTAAGAGCAAAACATAATATTTTAGCACGAAAGTTACACTGACCCTATCAGGGAAGTACCATGGCTTTGGTTCTCAAAAGTATATTTAAAGTTTTATTTTAGTATAGAATAACTTTTTACAGAGAAAAGCTGTAGATTTCTAGATGGGATATTTGTTTACTATCTCCCCTTATTTTAATACCAAGCTTAAGTGTTTGTCTTTTTATGATAGGGCTGAGTTGATATATTATGTACTGCAGAAGTTAAAACCATCATTGAAGGCAAAGTAAGTTTGTACATAGGGCGCTGAGGGCATTTACCCTGTTTTTCATAAAATACTTGTAGTTGGAATGTTGTATTATAATTCTTTTTTTCTATTTGCCAAGTTTCTCCATTTTTATGAAAACCCTGCTCATGACCTAAAGTCTGATAGCACAAGTTTTATACATGATTGGGCTACTGTTTATGTCTCTGGGTGTCAATTTTCAGGTATATGTTCTATTTATTTGGTATAGTGATAAATAGACACTTATGAGGTACCCCAAAAGCCTTTGTTCACAGGTTTAACAGTAAGGTAGCAAGATCACTATAAAGGTGTCTTTAAAGTTGGTAACATATTGTCATCTAGCTTACTAGCTAATTGATATAATATCAAAAGACTCCTTTTTATAAATTCAATGTTGGTTGTCCTTTGTCTACAACAGTTTAAAAGTTTTCTCTTGATTACAGATAATATATATATATATATATATATATATAGCTTACAGTGTTTAAATATTATGATTTAGTTCTCATTAGTCATCTAAAGCAATTGTAAAGACATTCAAATTGGCTATAATTAAAGTGTTAAGGTTTCTATGTCTAAATGAATAAGGTTTTTAACATATTGAAATGTCATTGGATAAATTTACAAAAGTAGACTTAAAAGAAAAAGGCTCTATATTTTCCTAAAATATCTTCTGTCCTCATCATTCGGCTTTTTGCTAAATAGTGGGCTTTAAGAGTTAAAGAGCATTTAAGTGTTAACTTATGAAATGTTTCCAGTAATCAGTTCATGAGTGGTTAAACAACCATTATCTTCGTTTAAAACATAATCTGTCTAAAACGAAGATAATACTTGGGTACATATGTATGTATACATCTAAATGTAAACTAAACTGCAAGCCTAAGCTTTAAAGTTCAGTTTTAGATTGAAAACCATTTAATATACACTATAATAGGTGCTGTCTTTTGTACAATATATATATTTAGACCTTAAACATAAAATGATCAAAATTTGACAACTCTTTAAATCTGCTCTTGATATTTAAACTTGATCTAAATTTATTGGTTTAGATTAGACGAGCATCTTGTTATTATATAAATGAGATATACTTCTATACTGGGTAATAAGTCTGTTTGTGGTCATTAACACTTTCAAAAATGTATCAGAGCTGTACAAACATCCTTAATTCTTGTCAATATAGTTATACATTGTAAATACTTTTAAAGGAATCTAAAATTTGCCTTAAGTGCAAAGCTAAATGTATGTAAACATTTCTATATAGCTTTGACACCAATTATTGTTAACTTCATGGTATATTAAATATTATATTTGTGTTTCCCAAGTTTCCAAGCTTTCAAAGGTGAAAAACTGAAAAACAAGATATCATACTGGTGACTTCCAGATTGAAGTTGTTTATGGTTGTACATGTTTTAGGCTCAAATATCTAGCATTCCCTTACTTGTGTTCCAGCTACTTGTGATAAAATATGCATGCCAATCCCATAAGAGACAGCCAATCAGATGATGCAGACACTTTTTTAGGCTTGTGCTTATGTGACTGTTTTGCAGTTTCTTAAATAATATTTAGAGGTATTTAAACACTGTGCAGTCCAGACAATATCAATCTAATGATTAGATATTTAGCATTAGTAAAACGTGGAGAACATCTATAAACAAGTATATTCTACTGAAGTATCACTCTGGCAACAAAAAATGGTTAAAAGCTTCTAAATTAGATAAAAATTTCTTTATGTCATTTAACATCTTGTAATTAGATAAAAATAGCCGACTAAAAAGCTATTGTATACTAAGATGAACATGTAAAAGTTTTTCAGAGATAATATCATCAAAACTGTCATGCAAAATGCTCTGTGGCCATTTATTTGAAGTATTCATTGTAAAATGTCATAATTGTAATACTTTAACATTCTACAGATTCCACTCCTAAGACAACCATGATTGGTAAAGAAATAACAGTTTATTGGTCATACTATACATTCAAAATTATTTGATATTTAGATAAGATCATAAAATTAAAACTACTCTTTCTACTATAACACTGATACAACTGATCTTCTTTTCTGGGTGTTCAACCACTGAGCTTTGGAGACCAAAACTAGAAAGATAACCGGGGTAAGAACACAGCCAATATTTTGTCCTTGTCCTTCCAAGGTTAACAGGGACCCAGAACATGAGGAGACCTTTGCTGCATGATACTAGAGCTTTGGTGATTCATTCAACCTCCAGAGCAGGGAAACTTTTGTATCCCAGAAGACAGGAATAAATCAATGCAGTTTAAAGTATGGAGGGTCAACAATGAGACAAATATGTCCCATTTATCCACAGGAAGCCACATGGCCAAGCAAGACCTATCCTAGTAACTGACACTGACGGATGCGGTAACAGGTTTATAAATGGCTCCAAAAGTAACCCCCGCAGTCATGACTGAACTTGATAGTTAGCAATAGGTTAATTTTGATTAAAACAGGTCTTACTTCAACTTGATTTTAAACACCTAGCAGGCAAGTATAACCAAAATATATGTAAAGCTTGTGCTGTAGTGATTAAATCTAGATATGGAAAGGAGGTTTCAGTCACCAATCCCTGTTGATAGTGTTTTTCTAATCCAGTAAAAGACAACTATTACGATTCAATGAAGCTAGAAAGCTACAGTGGACTCTGTGAATGCACAGCAAAATCTTTAAATTCCTTAGCTAATATTGTTCTTCAAAACCATCAAGCTCTCCGTCTTCTTACACCTAAATCTGTATGGACTTCTGACAAAGAAATATCAGACTTAGAGATAACCTCCATCCATAGAAATGTTGAGGAGCCAACTTGGTTACAATTATTATTCCAATACCTTATAACAGTGTCTCAACATGGCTTTTTTCCCCAAACAGCCATTTCATTCTAGAGTTCACATTTTGATTGTACATGGTTTCATTTCTTGGAAATGTGTTTGTTTTCACCAAGAGTCTGTCAGAATCCAAATGGTCATTCAGATGGATCCCACAGCAAATTTGCCAGAGTCCTTTGATGGGGATCAACTAGACTGACCTTGTAAAGGGAGTTCATAATTGTGAAACCCCAACATACTTCTATCCAAGGCAAACGAGATGAGCTCTCTGTTGAAGGCACTGATTGCTATTTCCCCCACACTGATCCTTCTCATCTCAGAAAAGCTGGAATTAAACTATGCCCATTCTCTCCTATCCAGAGTTAGGGTTAGCTATTCCGAGAAGGGACTACTAAAGGCAGCTAAGTTATATAGAGCTTGAGAGAGGTGGTGCAAAAGACAAAAACACACCAGAAATGAGGCTGGAGCAAATCTGTTGAAGGCTAGGCCTCAAGATAAAAATATAGGGACCAGGAATACATGCCTCCCTGAGGGATAAATTATAACTTGAGATTTTACTGGGATTGATATCACCTGGTCCAGTAAAGACTAGATAGATATGTCACGCAGGTAGATAACCAAAGCAGCCAGTCCCATCCCTTCCCAAAATGCCTTTCTTCTTCCATGTACCCTTGCTACATGACTCACATCCCTATCGGATCAATATTAGATAAGCAGGTATTCTTTTAATTCTATAAGTTTCTCTTTTATTCTAAAGAGAATAAAAACAATAACAAAATAACAACAACAAAGACAGAAACAAAATAACACAAAACAATAAAAACCATACAGGATGTAAAAACAAAATGATAGGAATTAACAATGGTTGTTATATTACATATTGTTAACTTCAACAAAGATGCTCAGATCACCAGATTTAAGAATGCAAGATTGATCAAATAATGAAAGAGAATAAAAAGTCATAAAAATTTAGAAATGATACAAAGCTTCGCTAAACAAGATGGTAGGAATTCAACAATTGTTGTTATACTGCATATTGTTGTCTTCAAATTATTTGTTCAGATTACCAGATATAAGCTTGCAAAATTGGTCAAGAAAAAAAATTCAACATTATCTGTTTCTTTCAATCAACCAATAGACATCAGCAGTACAATTATCTCAGCTATCCTTGTATATATTCCCTTCCTTCTTTCTCCCTTCCCTCATCTGAGTTGATCCTTCCCTTTGAGCGATTTTTTCCCCTCCCACAATATCTATTGTACTTTTTGGGTTTTACTTCCTCTTTCAGGTTCTTACAATATGGGAGACAATACAATGTTTACACATGTGGGTCTGATTTACGAGTATGGCCTCTAGTTGCATCCATTTAACTATAAAAGCCTCAAGTTTATCTTTTTATAGCTGAGTCACACTCCATTGTATAAAAATACCACATCTTTTCTATCCACTCCTCAGTTGATGGGCATTTGGGTTGTTTCCAAGATTTAGCTAAGACAAATTGCACTGCTATAAACATGGGTGCACATATATCACTATAAGTTGATTCCAATTTGATCCACATTGTACCCACACTGCAACTTTGCTGTATAAATTACTCCTGACAAATGGTAACCCACTTCCAAGACCCTTCCTGTTTCTCAGGAACTATCTTTCAATAAACATTTCGTATGCTGAAGTCCTTCATCTTTTAGTATTTATTCTTCGGTTTCAGGGGACATGAACTCAACACATCTGATATCTAGCAGGTTGAGAGTTATATTTCTCCTACATTAAAGAGATGGTGTAAGTGGGAAGGAGAGAAAGCAAAGGGAATGAAAAATGGAAGAGAGATGTGTCACGTACATATATCAACTTCCTATAAGGAGTCTAAACATTATGTACTACACAATGTACTAATAAACTAAACATGAGAACATTACAGGTATCCAGCTATCAGTCACTTAAAGGTGGCATATAAACTAAAATATATTTCCACTCTTGAGAGTATTGTTGTGTATTTCTGCACTACAAAGTCAAGTCATAAATTCTCTTGCACTTTTAGAAAAATTTCAGGAAAATAGAAAAGGAATTAGCTAACAAACACTTTTGTGATCTGTTCTGTGGCCAACACTGTGGGAGGTTGCAAAATAAAGCACTATAAAATGCAATTCTCTGCTTAACACATTTACTTTCTGAAAATGTAGACTAAGAGAAAAGGACAAATAAACACCTTAAACACATGAGTGCATCAAAGTGGTCATTTCACCCTTTCAAGTTCTATATTTAGCAAAACAAATACAGAAATAAAAACTGGAATGCTGAATTACTTGACACTTTATTTGTTATGAAACATGTCCCTGCTGTTTTTCTTTTCAAGGAAATTGAATCGAAAGTATGCTACAGCTAAATTTTGCTAATAAATTGATCATATTTAAAGTAAAACTTATGTTCATGAAGTGACTCCATTAAGAGAAGAAAGAGAAACCCCAGTGTGTAAAGGTACATTTGAAATCTATGACCATCAAGTGCATAAAAATAATGCTTAAAAATTGATACAAAAAGACCTATAATCAAGCAAAAGATGTAATAAAGAATAGACTCTTTAATATAAGTATAAAATAAGCCTAAGAAACAAAACACTATTTAAATATTCAAGAGGTTGCTGAAGCAGAAAGGATTTGGAGGGCCCTATGCAAAGAAGCTGAGTTCAAGACGTTGAAAAAAAAAAAAAAAATATATATATATATATATATATATATATCAAAGATTTTCTCTTTGTTTGTTTTTTGAGTTTATTCCAGTACCAGGAATTGAACTCATGACCCTGCGCTTGCCAGGCAGACTCTGTGCTGCTGAGCTTAAATCCCCAGCCCCTACATTTTCTATAAATTAAAAAAAAAACTTAGAGTCCAAGACATATAAAAAAGAAAGAATAACTTATTTTCTGATACTAAAAATGTGAAACTGAATAATTACATACAAAAATAGTTGTAAATACTTTTCTTAGGAATTAAGATTGCTGCAAAATCAATATGGTAGCTGCATGTGGTGGTGCACACCTGTAATCGCAGCACTCGAGAGGCTGAGGCAAAAGGGTCGCTGTGAATCTGAGGCCAGCTTGGGTTACAAAGTGAATTCAAGGCCAACAGGAACTGCATAATGAAACTTTGTCTCAAAAAAATAAAAATAATTAAAAATAAAACATAAAATGTAAAAAATAAAAAACAATATGGTAGAGTAGGTGGCTTATGTACCAAAAATATATTTCTCTCAGTTCTGGAGGCTGAAAAGCCCAAGATCAAGGCACTAGGTAATTAAATTTCTGTCAAAGGCTCTCTGCCTGGTTTGTACATGGATGCCTCTTTGATGCATCATCAGATGTTGGAAAAAATGAGGTTATATGTATATCATGTCTCTTCTTATAAATGCACAAATCCCATTCCTCAGAGCTAAGCACTCATAATGTAATTACTTCCCACATGTTGCTTCTCCAAGTACAGTCACAATGGGGATCAAAAATTTAACATAAGAATTTCAGGGTAGGGGCTGGGGATTTAGCTCAGCGGCAAAGCGCCTGCCTGGCAAGCGCAAGGTCGTGAGTTCGGTTCCCGGTACTGGAGAAAAACCAAAAAAAAAAAAAGAGAAGAATTTCAGGGTAAAAGAGTAGGTCATAAACATTTAATCCACAGAAGTATAGCTAGGAAATTCAAGGATCAAATTTCTTGAGAGACATTGAAAGATGATTTTAAAATAATGTATGAAAGATGGAAAAAGAGAAAAAATTACTAATATTCCTTTCCTATAAAAGAAAAGAATGTAGATATTATTTTATTCTTCATGATGATACCTGAGGTTTTGAAAATTTACCTTAATCTATATTTCTCAGATACTCTATGCTCAATTACAGTAGAATATGGACTTTTTCATGTGAGTAAAGTGCAGTGAGAATTACAAGCCAACGATCAGCATAGAAAAGGAAACAAACATCCAAAACTATATTTAACTACAGTATAAAAATTAAGAAGCAAAAGAAAATGAAAATACAATATGTAGTGTCATTGTAAATAGTTGACAGTTTCCTGTCAAAATGTAGATATAAATAATGATTTTAAAATACATTATATGTTTTATTTATGTGTTTGTTTTGTTTTTTTTCTTCTTTTCTTTTTAAAATGGGAAACAAAATTTATATGTATGTACAAGGATATCTGGGATAAATGTACTGCTGATGTCTGTGGTTTATTGAAAAGAACAATTGATGTTTAAAATTTTCTTTTTTCTTAACCAATTTTGCATGCTTGTGTCTGGTAATCAGAATGACAGATTTGAAGACAACAATATGCAGTATAAGAACCATAGTTGAATTCCTACCATCTTGTGTGGTGAAGCTCTGTATTGTTTCCCATTTTTTTATTATTTGTTATTGTCTTTGATTGTTTGATCAATATTTCATTCTTATTTCTGGTGGACTAAGCAATTTCATTGGAGATAATAGTATGTAATATAGCAACTATTGTTAATTCCTATCATTTTGGTTTTTTTCTTTTCTTTTTTTTTTTTTTTGGTTTTTCTCCGGTACCGGGAACTGAACTCACAACCTTGTGCTTGCCAGGCAGGCGCTTTTGCTGCTGAGCTAAATCCCCAGCCCCTCCTATCATTTTGTTTTGAGGAAATGTATCACTTTTGTTGTTTTTGTGTTGATTGTGTTTGTCTTCATTGTTGTTGTTTTGTTAGTTTTTTCCACTTTAAAATAAAAAAGTAGGTTCCAAAAATACACTATATCAGAACAACCTAAAAAGTGACCCTACTACTCAGAATGTCAAAAATTTATGACTCCTAAATCAAAAACAGAAAAACACAAAATATGTAGAAATTCATAATATTAGTGGTGTAGAAAGTAAAATTTACTGTAAGAAACATTAAATAAGAAAAAGGTTCATTTTGTAGGAACCCTTCTCCACTGCTGGTGGGAATGCAGACTGGTGAAACCACTGTGGAAATCAGTTTGGAGAGTCCTCAGAAAACTAGGTCTAGAGGTCCCATTCAACCCAGCTATCCCCCTGCTGGGTATTTTCCCAGAAGATCTAAAAACATCATATCACAGTGATGTATGTGCACCTATGTTCATAGCAGCACAATTTGTAATTGCTAAAATGTGGAAGCAACCCAAATGTCCATCCACTGAGGATTGGATCAGAAAATTGTGGTACTTTTATATAATGGAATATTACTCAGCTGTAAAGAAAGATAAACTCGAGGCTTTTATAGGCAAATGGTCACAACTAGAGACCATACTCATAAGCGAAATAAATTAAACATACATGTGCAAGCACCGCATTGTTTCTCTAGTGTAAAGCCTGAAAGAGTTCATTTAAATTAGGAGATATGACAGACATTGGGAATTGATAGGAAAGCACTCATATGTAAATGATAACTGGAATATGGGAAAAGAGAAGGGAAAGTAGAAAGTTTACATATATGTATATGCAGGATAGTTAACACAGTTGTTCTACTGTCCTGTATTTCCTTGCTGAAAGAAACTGTCAGTGAAGCATTGGTTGATTAGCTTTGTATGTCTATATGTGTTTTCATGAGAAACTACATTGAAGATATCAATATGTAATACAATAAGCATTGTTAATTCCCTACTACTCTGTTTGTAACTCTGTAATGTCTGTACTGATACTTTGCTATTTTGTAAAACGTTGTCGATCTGTTAAAAAAAAAAAGGAAAGAAAAACTGTCATTTTGTATTAGTGAGGGATAAAATATGTATGTTGTAACTGACTTTGTTTCTTTTTTGGTACCGGGAATCCAACTCAGGACCTTGTGCTTGCCAGGCAGGCACTGTGCTGCTGAGTTATATCCCTGGCCCCTTAAAATATGCATTTTGAAACTTAAAAAAAACAAAAGATGAAATGGCAAAATATAAGAATAGAGAATGATTTAAACATAGTTCATGTTGAATATATTACATTAAGAATTAAACATATAAATGTTTTGAGAATGTCATTAGTCCATTGCATGTGTGAAATTCTGCTTAAAATAGAATAAGCTTTCTTTGTAAGGATACATGGCCTTTCTATATGTTGATAATAAATTCCCCAAATTAGAAATCATATAGTCTCCATCTAACTACAGCAACAATCTAAAAATAGAGTCTATGTCAAGTGCACTGGGGTATGCCTGTAACCCATTTACATGGGTGTCTGAGGCAGGAGGATTATGAGTTCAAGCTCAACCAGCACAATTTAGGGAGATACTGTCTCAATAAAAATGAGGCTAAGGATGAAACTCAGTGCTCCGTGGTTTAATCTCCAGTACTGTGAAGAAACTGATACCAGTTTTCTAATATAAAAGATCCATTCAGGAAAGTGGATAATTATTAATCAAAGAATAGATCAAAATTTCAAATGCCAACTCAATGAATAATGTCTTTTAAAATCATTTTTCTTCTCTTTCTCATCTCTTTCCAACCATTTTTTCTTTCATTTTCCTTCCATTCTTTTCTCTTAACAATTCAGTCTTTTTTTTTGTTTGTTTTTTTTTGTTTTTTCTCCGGTACCGGGAACCGAACTCACGACCTTGCGCTTGCCAGGCAGGCGCTTTTGCCGCTGAGCTAAATCCCCAGCCCCCAACAATTCAGTCTTAAAATTAGCATGAAGGCCATAGCAAGATTAGCATAGACGTTAGTGATACTGTGCCATAGATTGAGTGGAGGAGAGCACCTCTGTTGAAGAATTGTTTGGCATTGTCAGAGTCCAAGCTGGAAGAAGGGTGTCTTGTTTACTTTGCTCTCATTGCTGAGACAAAACACAATACACCTGAGGTTCAAAAAGGAAATGTTTATTTAGCTCACAGTTTGTGGAGTTTTCAGTCCGTAACTTACTGGCTCCAAAATAGGGTAGAGTGGCAGAGGGGCAACAGTTCATGGCAGAGGAAGACAGCAGAAGCAATAAAAGCAAAAAGGAAAGAGCAAAGCTCTTTCCCTCCCTTATATTGTGTGCAGGTTACCTGCCCTAGGGCAGGTGTAGCACTCACACCACCAATCCCAGCACTAGACAATGAGCCAATCATAACCTATAGATTCAGGTGCCTCCAAAAAGCCTGCCCCCTCCATGACCACGTGGGGCTTTGGGGCAACACCCACACACAAACCATAACGAAGGGTCCACTCATAAGGGAGAAGAGGAAATCTGTGGGAAGCCAGAGACCAAGAAGTGTGGCAAAGCTAAGGGAAAATGTTCATGGGGAAGAAAAATGATAGAAGAAGAAAGAGCTAGAAAGAGAGGAGTGGCAATGTATGTGTCACATAGAAGCTTGAGCAAGGTAAGGAGAGACAGAGACAGAGACAAGAAATCTGCAATGTAGGTTATCTGAACTTATGTAGGGTGAATAAAATACATATGCCGGGGAAATGTTGTGTTCTGATTTAGAACATCACAATCCTTACAGAATGACAATGGTTGAAAATGAAGGAGGAACAGCATAACTTGAAAAGACAGAATTACAGTGTTTAAAAGTGATCTGGTTCAGAAAGCTGGTGTAGAAAAGAAATTGCTTATCTCTAGTATTTTGAGGACAAGGGAAACCAGTTTTCTCACCAGTTTTCTCATTTGTAAGCATTTGAAATGCTTACAAATAAGGACAGTGAAAGCATTTAAATAAGCGTTATGACATTCAGTTAAAATTGGAGGAACTAGCTTGAATTTATAGTTTTTCAGATAAGTAATTATAAATTATACATATATATGGGGTGGGTGGGTGTGAATTCTTGCATATGTGTATTATATACACTTATATTCCACAACTGAGCACCATAAGAAACTGAAATCAGTAACACTTAATAGCAATAAGTATATCTAACTCTTGTAGCTTCTTTCGTTCATCAGATTTTATTAAAATAATTCAGGGTTTCTTGTGAAATAGCTGAATCTATGGTTCTTATAGATAAAATATAAAATAAGCATGAAAGATCTTACACTAGAAAGTGAGAAAGTGCTCAAAGGATGACTTCATGATAAATGGACACAGATATCAGATTGAGCGGATTTCATTGGGCAAATTAGACACAATTTGAACATCAAGTGATTAAATGAATAATAGTACTAGTGGAATAAAATAGGCTTAACGTAGAGGTGGTTAAAAGGCCTTGGTTTTGGTAATAAAAGATTCCCTTGGGACAAATTTGAGGCACCCTTGAACTGGAAATGCTTAGACAGAGATACATTAATGTGAGGTTTTCTTTATTTCATTCTCATTTTTCCCTCCAATTGAATAGGTAGCAGACATGCTCCGTTATGTTAAATGTTCCCTTATTGTGTCTGTTGATTCTCTATTTTCAAAAAGACTTAACTCCTCTCTAATTTGAACTTTTGGCTTCATCTTGGTGTCTGCTTTCCAGGAGACTCAGTGAAAATTTTTGGTTTCCAACACAGCAGACTGTTATGTAGGACTCTGGGATTACCTACTCACTAGTTGGGTGACAGGTAGTGCCACATCCCAAGTATTATGGAGGATGACAAATCCATTAGAAATGATCTTGACCAATTATTTACAAAATTTGTCAATGGTAGCTTCAGAGACTATCCTGGTAAAAGGGAAATCCCAAGTCAAACCAATAATTCAAAAATTTGAATAAATGGGTTTAACCATGTTTGCAAAGACAATGAAGTTGGTTGATTCTTAATCAGTTGTGTGGCCATCATATAGAAGGATAATGAGAAATTGAAGGTAGCTAAGAGTTAAAAACAATTTAGTGAAATAACCAGAAGGTGCCTGATAGACAAGGCAAGGGATAACATTCCAAATGTGAAACAAAAATAAGTTATAAGGAAAAATTCCAAAATATGGGCTTGTGGTTCTAGGAAATTCACATTCTAACAAGAACCTAAGGTGATGAGACAAACTCACCCTTATAGTAGCTCTGAGACCTTGAAAATTAATGCATATTGGATGAATTTTAAATGCTAAATTTACATGACAGATGGTGGAGGAAAGAATTAAAAGGAATGAGAGCATGGAATCGTGAGATCATATAAAGATGGAAGACCCACTAGTTTATTATGCTGCATGAACGTTGCAGAGAACACAGTATTCACTAGTATGGCCAGAAATAGACCAACGAAAGAGGAAGGAGTTTCATTAAAATTGGTGATGGCTCTTCTGTGTAAGCCTAATGGTAGAGGAGACAGAGTACAAACTTTGTTTATAAATAGTCATGGAGATAATGGGGTCTTAATGAATAAAGTTTAGAATAACAAAAATGATACACTCATACAATAGAAAAGCACTCAGGAATTAAATGAAATGAGGTATTGACACAAAAACATGAATGAATCTGTCATTATGCTGAGGAAAAGAGGACAGACAAATGAAACTCTCCATGTTTCTACTTATATAAATATATTAGGTTTCTCTAGACTAATATATAGAACCAATTGGGTACATAGTCAAGAAGTACAGAAATAGATACATGAGAGTGTAGGAAATATGATTATATATATATATATATATATGATGCGTATATAAACACCTACCTTATAATAGAGGATAATCATTTTAAAGTTTACTGATTTAAATATTAATCTTACTCCCCCCAAAAACTCTACTTATGCAGCAACATCTAGACTTCTTTGAACAAATATAGTGGTAGTGTGATATGGCCTAATTGACAAGTTTAACTGCAACAATAAATTTCTCAAAAATGAAAATTAATGAAGAGTTTCAGAAAGTAGCAAGTTTGTCTTGCTTGACAGGAAGATATGGAGGGGAAGGAGTAATTCTGAAGCAGAATGAGGGAATTTGGGGAGTAATGGGTTTGCTCAGAATGTTGATTTCAGTGGAGCTTTACTGGTTGCGTATTTGACAAAATGTTTGCCCTAAACAAATATTTGTTGAATGAGAAAATAAATCAGTTATCAAGAAGTTGGGGGAAAAGGTAACATTAATTTTAAAAATGTGGAAGGAATTACTTTAGTAAATATAGAAATTTTTCAATTAGGAATAAATATGTAGAGATATTAAAAAGAAGTACAGAATTCTGGGTAGATGGTAGATAAGCACCACGAGTTCCTTTCACCATTCAGACAGACAGTTATATTTGAAGATTCGATATTTAACATTCTCAATTTTTTGAACTTTATATTAATTTCTCACATCAAAAAGTCTTAGGACCACCAAATTGGGAAATACAATATGATTACTGAGCATCCCTGAAATCCTATTTGATCTATATAGTCTCTGGATTATATGTTTTCCTCCAACCATGTTCAGTAGCAAAGCCATTGGAATGGAAAATATAGTACATTTGTGTTTACTTGGTCATGGTTATTCAAAGCAAAAATGGACAAAAGTGTTCAAACAATATTGAAAGGAAAGCTTGTAATAAGTGAGCATTAATATTAATTTAGATAATTAGTAAAAAAATGAAGGAGTTGAGGCAACTGGATATTCTGAATTATAAAAGGCTTATTGTACGTAAGGTATAAGACACTAGAAATATAAGATGTCCCTGAGTGCATAAAGTTCACTAAATTGAAGTTATTGAGAGGTTGCAGTTCTTGATGATGAGAAGCATAGGCAGTAAGTCTATAATCAAGAGTGAAGAATGAGATCAACTGTAATCAAGGAACTGAGAAATGTGTTGCTGAAACAGTTACTTGTGTATCGATTTCTGTATTTAACTGATCAAATTGAAGTAAAAATACATGTAGATACAATGACAGTGAAGTTGCGTTCTAAAACTATTGAGAAATTGTTTTCAAGGGAAGTGACTCAGTAACTGGCAAATCACACCAATAATAAAAGACAAGGAATAAGAATAAGATTAAGGTATAAGAGTAAAGTTGATTAATAATTAAATTATTAAATAGATAATGGCCTCTCAAAGTGATGGAATTTCATCCACAGTTATTTTACTGAATGACATTCAAAACATAGAAAACCACTTATACTAGAATTGTAAGTGGAAAAATGAGTATGAAATAATTTTTTAAAATTCTCACAAATTTCTATATTAGTGAAGCACATAAAATACACACTTTACAGGATTTCTTCTAGATACCTATATTTGTGGGTATATGCAGTGAAAAGACCATATCAAATTTAGGGTAATGGTAATAACAGCAAATACTAGTGAAAATATGCAACAATGGGTACAATCATTCATTGATTGTGGGAATGAATCATGGCACAGACAATGAATACAACAGCTTGATGGTTTCTTAGAAATATAAGCATATCCTTACCATGCAGTATGGCATTTGTGTTCCTTGGTATTTACTGGAAAATGTTTAAAAAATTATATCCACACAAAAACTCATAATTGGAGATTGTATCAGTTTTATTTATATTTTCCATAATTTAGAACCAATCAAATAGGTTAATGAGTAAATAAAATGTCATACGGGTAGCTATGAGATATTATTCATCACTAAAAATAAATGAGTGATCAAGATATAAAAATTCATAGAGAAATTCTACATATGAATTAATAAGTAAAAGAAACAAATCTTAAACAGTGCATACTTCTGTATAATTCCAATTCTATGGCATTTTGGAAAAAGCAAGCTTTTAAAACTGTAAAATTATCAGGGGTTACAAGGGTATGAGCAGGAAGGATGAATAGGTAGAATTGAGAGGATTTTTATGGCACTGAAAATAGTATAATGCTACAATGGGAGATACATGTCATTGTTCATTTTCCCAAATGCTCAGAATGTACAATACCAAGCCTGACTCCTGAACTATGGAGTTTTGCCTATCATGAAATATTAGTGTAGGTCTATCAGTTGTATCAAATATACCACATGGATGGGGGATGTTGATAATGGCAATTCTATGCATGGGTGGAAGGAGGAGGTTTATGGGAAATGTTTTCCTGCTTAATTTTGCTGTGAAACTAAATTTTCACTAAACTTTAAAATATTTTTGAAAGACTAGAAAAGTATACACCAAATGAACACATCAGTTATGCCTAAATTATGGCATTACAACAAATTCTTTTTTTCTTTGATGTCTTTTTGTGTAATTTTCAAAGATTTCTATAATGATTGGGTCATTTCCATAATTATTAACTTTTAAATTTTATTCAGATAAAATAGCATTAAAGCCTTTTCAGTGTGCAGTCTTTCTGTAAAGCAGTTGGTTTTCTTTTATCAGGAATAGATTATTATTTTTCTCAAATATTCTAAACATTCTATTAAAGGTATTAAATGCCTAATCACATAATTTGACCCAACTTTATGGACAGGCAATGCAGTGAAAATGAGTCTTCATTTACTTATGGTGCTAAGTAATTCTACTATTAGCATGTTATCTTAAGGACTTTCTTTAGATAAATATGTATCTTAGAAAAAGTAGTATGTTCTCTGACATAGAAACAAGGATAGTTATTTTTATTTTGTTTTTACTTTTGATGTTCTGTTTTTATTAAAAATCAACATTTATTATCACTCAGAAGATACACAAGTCTTTAGTGAGTCCATCTTTCGACAACTAAGGAGAAAAGTCTAGAATCTCAGGGATTTCCATGTAAAGATCTAAGAGTTGGGTACCACAGTAAATAACTATGTTAGTAAAATAGGTACTTTTCCTATTACTATACTCATTCAGATCATTCCAATTATATGCTTCATAAAACTCTGAAGCAGCACCATGTGCTTCATTTCATGGCCTCAATACTGGCTTGAAGTGATTTAAATGTCCTTGTATCAGTTTGACTGACTTAGAATTCTGGTTTGCTATTTTTATCACTCCCTTCCATTAGGCTATTTACTTCCAGGCAGTTTATTTTCTGCTACTAACCAGATCACCTCAACAATTCTCTACAGAGTTTTATAGAACACATACCAATAGTTTACACAGTGCTCTCTTATAAAGGATCTATTTCATGCTCCAACAACTCTATTAATTCAGGGAAGGGGCCAACTATCATAAAAAATTTCTACTATGTTAATGTTCAGGTCCAAATTAGGGAACAGTGATCATAGACACTATTTCCAGTAGTGAACTGGTAAACCATTTCTGTGGAGAGGGGATAGGAAAGAGCCGTGACCGGTGGCTTGTACCTATTTCTGTTGTGTAAGTACATCTACCATGACCCATTTCAAGGTTCCAGTGTGATATCACTGGAACTTGAAAGATGTACAATTGGTTCTCCATATGGACAGTCTCCACATTTCCTTGTTACTTTGAGATACCCTAGTACAGTATAATGTTTTTACCTATTTATCATTTCAACTTCAGTAAAATTCTAGGTGTTTTACTAACTATTAAAAGGTTCCTTAGAATACTAGGATCTAACTAAAAAGCTTATTAAAATGTAAAATTCTAAGTCTCATTCCAGATCTAAAAGTGTGCCTTAGTATACATAATTTTAACGTATATCCAGGAGATTTTGATGTACACAAAAGCTTGACATTCAATGTCTCCAACATTCAGTTCTATTTGCCTGCCATAAAAGAATGAAAACTACAAACTAAAACAACAAAAACCACTTAGGTTCAGTCCTTCCAAAGAATAAATATATCAGTTATTTCCACATCTTCAAAATGTCCATGCATTTGAAGATTTATTGAAGATATTCTACTACAGTGTTTACATTTTCTCCTATTTACTATTAATTTGAATCATGCTTTCTATATTGATTGCTAGGGATACCTTAACAAGGTAACTCAGACTGGGTCACTTAAACATGTAGAGAGTGGCTGAAGCTGGAAATTTGTCACACTTGTTGGAGTGAGGCAAGACCATCTGAGAACAAAGAGCACCTGAGCAAGCCATTAGTTGTTGCTAGGTAAGACAGTGTCACATGACACTATTTTTGTCAAATGTATAAGTAAACTCCCCGATGGTGGTTGAGCAGTTTCCTTTCCTCCCATCTGGAGAGAGAGGGGGCTCCACATGACCTCAGCTTTTTTCCATTCCTCTCGCTCTCCTGCCCTCTGGGAACATCAAGAGTCACAATGAGACCAGAAAACAACTCAGAAATTTATTTTATCAAAGGTGTGGAAATTAAAAGTGAAAGATCAAGGTAGTGGAAGGACTAGTCTCATGAAACTTCTTTCTGGTGGGTAAGTAGAAGTACTTCTCCTTTGACTTTGTGTCATCCTCTCTGTGTTGTAGGTCTATGATTTCATCTCTTTTCATATGGATATTAGTCATATTATGGTCCAGTTTAAAAACCTTATGTAGTCTTAATTGGTTCTTTCAAGGTACTATCTGCAAATACAGTCATATTATGAGGCACTGGATGTTAAGATTTCAGCATAGATTTTTGAGGGGGATATCACTCCACCCATACACATTCTTAAATAAGATATGAGTAAGAAATTTGTAAGAATTTATACCAAGTCATTAAATGTGACACATAGATCAAAATGATAGCATATTTAAGCATTTCAGCTATAATATATCTAGCCATCAACAAATGTTAGTTTCTATGTCACACTGAGCCATTAACTTGCAGAATGTCTCTGGCATGAATCCAAATACCTAGTTCTTTAGGTTTTGGTGCACAATTAATTGATTTAAAATGTTGAGGACTAATTTATAAACATCTTTTGAATAGCTAAAGGCAAAATATTTATTCTTTGGTTGATTAATACTTTGATTCATAATTTTGAGGACTAGTGACAAATCTGTCTTTGAAGTACAATCTGAGACCTGTTCTACCTCATACAGTACTATTTACAAAGCTTTTTATAATACATATTACTTATAACTGTAATAGGAATTGTTCACGGATGACATGCTTGAAAAAGCTCCTCTTAATTATCACCACAGAACCTTAATATGTCTCACTCAATTCTGGATAGACCTTTTTTGTGACTTGCATATACTGCCTGACTCCGTATCACACCAAAATTTTCTTTCAAGGATATGATTCCAAGTAATCACCATTGTGTGATTTCTTCATTTCTTCATTTGACCTCAGGGGAATATTTGCTGTACAGGTATTGTACATTTTTGTGCTATGAATGGGAGGATGCAAATGTTAAAGTCATGGCCCTATTCTAATGGAGCTGAGAGTTTAATGCAAGACCAAAATAATGAAATGTGTTATTTATCTTCATTGGATCAGTGATTGAGGAAGGAAGGCACACTGATTTGTTTACCTTGAGGGGAGTGAAGAAAGTCTCACAGAGGGTTTTTTTAACTTATCTGTATCTTAAATAGTGTTTTGTACACTGATAATGAGAAAAGAGGAAGGAACCACTACAGTTATGGCAAAACACATGAAAAACACTGTCATTACTTAGAAAAATTGCAAATGGGTTAGTGAAAAATAAGAAATGATGAGTGTTAAATTTCAATCTAAAATGTTCCCCTAAAATTTCATGTGTTCAGAGCTAAGGCTTTTGGAAGGTGACTGGATGGTAAACACACTATAATCGTTAGTGCATTAATGTTTTGATGAGTTAAAAGAATGCTGTTAGTAGGTGGAGGCTAATTGGAAGAGCTGGATTACTAGGAGTGTGACTGGAAATGATGTGCTCCTCTACCTGGCTCTTCACTTCTCTTTCTGCTTCCTGTCTGTGCAAGGTTTAGCAGCGCTCCTCTACTGTTGCTTTCAACAATGTTGTTTCTGGCTTCAGAGCACATAACTATGGACTGAACCTTTGAAAAACTGAAGTAAAATAAACTTCTCCTCCTTAAATAGCAGATGTCAGGTGTTTTTCCTGGAGATGAGAAAACTACCCAATGCAATAAGCCTAAAATGTAGATTAGATTTATATCATTCAGAAGTTTGTATTCTATCATAAGGAGTTTGAATGTTATCCTAAAAGCAAGGAAATATTTTAGGTATGAAGTGAAATGAATGTGCTTTTTAAAAAGCCCCAAACTGAACCTCTGATCTCCCCTCACTCCAAATTCATTCCCTTTTTTCTCTGTATCAATTAGTTCCATTCTTTTACCACCTGCACATGATAGAATACTTGGAGTAACATTTCATCAATTTTCTTCCATGCATCACATTCGTCAAAGAAATCCATTGAGTTATATGCTAAAATTGTACCCATAATCTAAATACTTCTTACTATTTCTCACCTCTTGTCACTACTACCAAGATAACAACATATATTACTTGGATTATTGCAATAGCATATTAACTTGTGTTCTTGCTTGTACTAGTTTTCTCTTTCCAGGTTTTCTTTCAATGTAGAAACCAAAATAAATTTGTTATTCAGATCGCATTACTTTTCTCATCAAATCTAACCATTGATTGCTTATCTCATTCATACAAAAGTAAAAGTCCTTACAATGAACTGTAAAGTCAATAGCCTGAGACCATTTCAGTTTTCTAACCTCAATGGTAACTATCTCTTCTTCTCTACTATTTTCACTGACCCACATATTGACCTTCTTGCTCTTTCTACAAGATGCTAAGCACATTCCCACCTCAGGACTTTGTAGTTCCTATTGTGTCTGTCGGAAATGCTCTTCTCCCAGAATTCTGCATGAGTTCTTCCTTTCAACTGTTTCATTCAAGTTTCACTTCAGTGGCAAAACTTCTACTGAAAATTTAACTCATCCTTTAACATCATTATTCTTCTCCTATGTTATATGTTTTCCCATGTCAGTTTTCACCTTATGTTATGCTGTACCATTTCCTTATTTGTCTCATGTATTATTCCTCTCACCTCCCTAGAATATAGGCTCCATGATATCAAAAGTTTTTGCTTAAAATCTTTGCATTTAACCTAATTCTTAGAATAGTTTCTGGAATAGAAAAAAAGTAATAACTATTTGTAGAAAATTGCATGAAATTTTAGAATATGGTGTAAACGGAATAGGTAGAATCACTGAAAATTTTTGCAATAGTCCAAAAAGCTTGCACTACTATATATCAAGGCTGACCATGTGCTATGTATTCTATATTTTCCAAATTCTGCAGAAAATAGGAATATGGGAAATTCTCAGTGAATATTACATGGACTAAAAGCATAGTTTGTGCCAAGTGATGACTATAATTTGCTGTTTCTGCCATCATATCTTCCTTTCTGCCTTGGTTATAACCATTTTCAAATCTTCTTGTCACATGCACTGTCATTTCCAGTTTAGTACATTTGCTTACCTGCTGCTGTTTCACCTTTTCACCCATTCTTTCTTTTCATTATCCTTTTCTGTCAAATGTTACATGTTTTTTATTGGAAACAGACAGCAATACAACTGTGCACTTTGCTATCTATCAACTGAGTAACAGATATGCACTGATTAGCAAAAGACTTTGAAAAAAGTAGTGATTGGTAACAGATCATGATGCACATGTATTATCTTTGCAGTGATTTCTGGGCTGAAGTGTGAGAGCAATGTTTGTACTTTACAGAGTAAAGTTATACCCCGGTAACTTTAATTTAAATTATTTCTGCTGGTGTTATTTAGACTGTGGGCAGCAAAAGGAGAATGAGAAAAGAGAAAAGATAAAGACATCATATCATATCAGATATCATATCAGAGATCATATCATATCAGACCTTAGCAAAGTGATGGTTTCTTATATACATTTTCCACTGATGTATTATACACATAGATATTGAGTATTGTGAAAATTTAGTTTAGTTTTAAGTTTTATTTAGAAAAGCTGTTATGCTTTACTAAAATACTAAATGGAATTTATTCTTTTTATTTATGTCTTGTAATTTTCTATTATGCATGGTTCTATTTTGGAGTGCTCTATCATACTCTGTTTTTTTCCTAAGCAATCCCACATAATCACAGTTAAAATAATTTCAAATAAAGTTCTAATATGTGGTAAAGCAAACATCTCTCTTTGTTCTGTTGACACCATACTTTATTGATTATTTTAAAATTTTTATAAATTTATTTATAAATTTTAAATCACATCATAAACCACAAGAAAATCTCTCAGAATTTTATTCCAATTGCACTAAATTCATAGTTGAGTTTTAGGGGAATGACATGCTCATTATATTAATGCTTTTTCTGTGAGCACAGTATATCTTCCCACCAAATCCTAAAATATGAATTTTTAAAATTATTATTTTTATTGATACACTCTTGCTGTACGTAACTATTACATTCCTTATGGGGGGTGATACATGCATGGAACACATTCTATTTATTTTCTTCATCCTTTTCCCCTCCCAATTCCTTTCCAATTGTTTCATAATATCTCCTTTAGAAGTTTTACATATGTTTTGTTTTATTTAACATCATATTCTGTTATACTCTTCTAAAGGTTGTCTTATTTTCAATTACATCTTCTGGTTTCTGTCTTAAAATGAAGTTTGTTAATGTACTGGCTAATAAACAAAAATCTTATGATTATTTTACTAGACTTATTTGTAGTTAAAACATTTCATTATTAGCAGTATTTAATTATAGTGCTTTTCAATTATTGTTGACAAATATTGACACTATTTTGTTTATTTCATCACGTTGCATAAAATCTAATTTGGTTTGTTTAGATATATTATAAAATACTAGATAAGGTGCCATATAACTTTAGGCTTAGCTGAAAACCTACAGAACTGTGCCTTTGTGTACTGTTTGTTTAGCTTTCAAATGTCACTTTAAATGTGATATATTATAATTGTCATTATCTAACATACCTTTATGACACCTATGGCCCATACATTTAGGAAAAAAGATTATGATGTAGAGTAGTAGATATATATCCGTATTTTCAAAAAGTCTCCTTGAGAAATGTAACATATTTTGAATGACTGAAAGAATTGATTATATCATTATTTTCTACCATACACTTGGCTGATAAAAGGTTTGGACTAGTGATAAGAAAGTTGTCATTTGCTTTGTTTCACTTATGTTTGTATCCTTAATATTATCTTCAGCCTGCAGGTTTATTTTTGTTATCACATACTAACTGCATTACACTGAAGATCAACAAGGAAGAGGAGAATTACTGTCAAGCCATTACACTGTAAAGAAATATAAAACACATTCTAGGTCAAGAGACCGTCTCCAGCAGCTTTCTGGTAGAACAACATAAAGTGTGTTCTATAAAATAAGCAGAAGTCAGTGTATTGAGAATGAAGAGAAAGTCTTTTTTAAAGACAGTTTTAGGAGCAAGTATTTTCTTTCATTTAAAATATATTCTCTGAGTTATTATTATTTGGTAAAAAGGATATCATGATCTATCATCTTACAAATCTTTCTCCATTATAATTCCATTCTGTTTGCAATATTTGGGAAATAATTCACATATATGCAGTCTTGTAACCCATAAAACAGAATACAACATTCTTCTATACTACTTTATCACTTGATATGGAAATTAGTAGTTAAAGTGTCTTTAACAATGACTAGTCTGGAGGATGAAACAGGAGGTCATAAGTAGGTAAAGTAACTTTGAGTGTAATTGTCAGTACACTTATAAGGGACTCAACATAATCCATTGTGGATTTCAGCATCTCCATATCAAAACTTTCCCCAACAATGACATCTGGAAAGGATTTCAGTGTGAGTAATATCTTGGCAGTAGTTAATGTAGATTCAAATGGCAAAAACAGAAAGTGTGAAATTTGAGTAGGATATAGAGTTAATCATCCAAGAATAAGATAATGAACCTTATATTAGGCTGAAGGCAATAAGTCCGCCAAGCAAAGGATCACAGAATTTCATTTCTGACGAGACAGTAAACTAACATCGGTTGCTGGCTTTTAACGATGAACAAAACATAGTAACTCCAAAAACAAATGCCCAGGGGATTTGAGGAATCTATTAAATTAATACTATCTGAGAGAATTTTGTGACATAAAAGAAGCTTTTAGGTGGGGAGAGGAGAGAGTAGCTCATAATAGTTGAGAAACATGAAGAGAAGATCAGGTAGTTGAGTGTGCTTTCTATTGCGCTTTGGTTTTTAGTGTTTATCCTCTTTTATCTTTCTTTCCCACATTTCCCTAGACAGACAATTAGTTCATTTGTTTGCAAAGAAGAAAAACAGTACACGGGCAGGGAGTTTTTCCAAGATAGTGGGCTAAAAAAGCTTATAAATTTTCATCATAAAGGGAATGGTAAAACTGGACAAAATAACATGAACAGTAATTTCAAAGCTCTGTAAGTCAGCAAAAGATTAAAACAAATTAAGACCTATTTACTCATGAAAGCATACCAAATCTTGGGTATGAATAGTGGGAGTACATTCTTGCCTGGAACTTCCCTTGTTATTTGCACCCAACATTTCAGTTGATTCAGTAATTATTGAATAGCCCCCTGTGAGCAGATTCGCTAGGTTTCATGAGGACCTACCCTGACTTCTCATTAGAAGCAATGAACAACAGACACAGTAAAATGACATATTCAAAGCACAAAAGAAACAAAATGTGAAACAAAATCAGAATCTATTCAGCACTATACTGAAAAGAAAATACATTCATGCTAAGTGGGTTTTATTGCAGGAAGGCATGGTTTGCTTAACATTCAAATATAACTCCATGCAATTCAATACACTAATAAACAAAAATTCAAAATAATTACATTAATGCATGCTTAAAAATATTGAGCGAAATATACCATCAATTGTACACAAAATATTACAGGAAACTAAAGACCAAGTTATTCAATTTGATAACGGCCCTCTTTTAAAAACTTTCATTTCATATCATATCTAATATTGAAAAACAAAATGCTTTCCCCCTAAAATTTGGAACAGGACAAGAATATCTGTTCTGAACATTTTTGTTTAGCACTGTACTGAAAAGTTTAGTTATGCAATAAGCAAGAGAAAGAAATAAAAGTCATCTACCTTGGAAGGGAAAAATAAAATGCTCACACTTTAAATATGAACATTAATGTTCAGTATCTTTCACTAAAGTTCATTTTAAAAACAAATATGTTAGGGCAGAAAAAATTTAGAAAAGATATTTTTGACTTAAAGTTAGTAATAACTTTTCAAAAAGATACAAAATAGAAAAATCATAAATGTAATATTAACATATTTCACTACTTAATATATGATTTATATTAATAGAAGATATCTTGATAAAAGTTAAAAATGAAAACTGGAGGAAAAGTTTGTAATGTTAAAATCTAATAGGGTAATAATATCTACAATATAAAATGAGTAAAAACTCAAAATATGTGGGTCATACCACAAATAATTTCACAGTGTATAAATATACAAGTCATCAAAAGAAAACCAAGGTAATTTACAGACATATAAAAACTGAAGTCAACTCTTCATTATTGAACAATTATAAATTAGAAAGGATGCAGATATGTTTAGAGTACACAAATAAAAGAGAATAAACACTTGAATGTCTGAAAAATTAAGGGTTGACCACATCAAACCACGTGGAAACTCAAAGCTTGGCACCTCACAGGAAGAGATAGACTGGCTACCATCGAGAATTCAAATAATCGATGCTGGCAAGACTGTGGGGGAAAATGAACACTTCTGCACTGTTAGTGATAATATACACTAGTATAACCACTATAGATATCTATATGGAGATTCCTCAAAACTGGAATTAGAAATTTCATTTGACTTAGGTATTCTCATTCTAATAATCCTTCGGAAAGAGTTACAGACATCATAATATCATGACACAGGCATACCTATGTTTATAAAAGCAGAATTCACAACAGCTAAATCTTGGAAGTGGCCTATATATTCATTAGCATATGAATGAAGAAGGAAAGTGTATTTATACACATTGGAGTATTACTCTGCCATAAAGATGGATAAACTTGAATCATGTGTCAGAAAATGGATGCATCTTGAGACGATAATGTTAAGTGAAGTAAAGCTGGCACATAACCTTAAATATCACATATTTTCTCTTGTATGAATAACCTAAAACAGAAATAAAGAGCAAAGTGAAAGATACATAGTAGTAGGTGGGAAGACAGATTTTTCTTAAAAGGAAAGAAGTCCATGGAGGGAGGGAAGCTTTAGCGGGGAGATGGGGAAAGGACATGATAAAAGGAATTAAAATATGCTAGCACATACGTACCAACTGCACACAAGGTATATAATCATAATGTACTGCCCACATATACTAATAAAAATTGAAAATACAATAAATGTGATAGATTAGTGTCAACATTCTGTCAAATGACTTGGAATATTTACATTGGATCCCAGAAAGATGATGATTTTTCTCTATTGTTGGTGGGATAACACACTTATCATTATATTAGTCAAAGACAATCATGTGAATTTACTAAATGGAATTTCTTCATATCAGGAAAATGTATTATTATTATTATTATTATTATTATTATTAACATATCAAATGCCTATCATGGTTCCTGGAATATAGGAAAAACTGAAGAATATTTTGTGAACTGAATATAATTATCAAAAACGTTTTGCTTTGCTTTTGCTCTTAGTATGACTTTAAAATAGCTGAAAACTTTATGTGTACAGGACAATGCCAGTACAGCAGTTTGCCCCTATCCATGCATCATTAATGCATTAGTTATCGGATGAGGAATGCAAAGGAACTTCCACATAAGCTGTTACCTTTTGATTTTTGCTCCTGTATGACTCACTTCAACTGAATGGTGGGTGGGAACAGTGTCCAGATTTTGTGAATATTGTTGATTGCTGAGATTGTGACAGATCATTGTCTACTTGAACATCTATTCCAAGCCTATAATGTTAAAGAATTCCTCAAATATTCTGGCTTATTTGCTTTCCTGACATATAAGAATGATTAATAGTAAATGAAAAAATGACCGAAGATAGTAAAAATCTCTTCCTGACCTAGTGGATGACTTTTATATGTAGCTCAGTGCTTTGCAATTCTGGGGCTGCCTCCCACCCAGATTTAGGGGCTCTGAATTTAAAATAAACCACTATAAAGGATGTGAGAGGTTCTTATTCCACTCATATGACTGCTGATTTACATCTGTGACCTTCAGGTATACAAAGAACCTCACCACTGCTGGCTATTAATGACCATTGACATCTCATTACACATAGAAAAAAATTAAATTTTTTTTCTTTTTGAGACAGGATCTTACTTTGCAGTTCAGGCTGGCCTTGAGCTCACATTGTCGCCTAGGCTGGTCTCGAACTTGCCACGATCCTCCTGCCACAGCCTCCTGAGTGCTGGGATTACAGGTATGCACCACCACGCATGGCTCAAAAAAATTAAAAATTTTGGCAACTAATACTGTTAAAGTGATTTTGAATAGTTCTCTAAAACTTTAATATTTATGAGCATTGACATTTACAATCTCCTTTAACTTCACAATCAGTCTTATTCTAAAGAAAACAGTCATTATTATGCCCACTAGACAAATGACTAAACGAAGTAAAAGGGTGGTTGTAATAAAGAAAGTCAGAAACTTAAGCTCCTCAGCCCATTTTTTTTTACCAGTCCCCACTTCCTGCCTCAGGGTGCAAGACCCCCACACCTTCCCAACAGGCAATGTTCTGTGCTTGTCTTGTAACCATAAACTATTTTGATTCATTTCTGTCTCTGTAACACCCCTGACCTCAAGACATAACACCTGCATCATTTGGCTTCTGTAAAATTCTGCTTTACTAGACCCCCACCCAGCTCAACTCAGTTTAAACTGAGATAAAAAAAAAACCTCCCTTGTCTCACCCCTCAGAGCCCAGAATTTGGGATACATAGTTCCTGTGGGTCAGCCAACTAATAAAATTGCTTGTTTTCCTCCACCTCTTTAAGTGCCTGCTCATTTTCTTGCACCACCAGATGTCTGAAGTTACTACAACAGTTGAATACCTTCCTCCAAGTCACATAACTAGTGACAGTGCTTAAAGTAGAGCCTAGATCTCTTCTTATAACTCTCTTCCTCATCTAACCATATTTTCTCCCTAAATATTGAGCATGAAGATAAAGTAAAACAGAATTGGTTCTTTATGCTTGCATCAGCTTCTGGCTTTCTTAGGTCGTCTAACTAACTAAATGTGTCTATTTGACTAAATGTGTCTAACTGACTAAATGTGTCTACTTTCAATTTCATTATGAGTTTTTTCCTAAATATGTTACAGTCTTATGGAACTCAACCTGTTCTGATTATCATAATTGTGATTGTCTTTCTATCAAGTCATGGCTGAAGGTTCATGTGCTTCTAAAAATCTAATTTAATCCTCACAACAACCTCAGAAGAGATATTCCATTTTACATCAATCACCATTTTTCATTTGGAGAAACTGATTTATAAAAATAAATAAATGAATAAATAAAATTCAATATATCAAATTAATGTTTAATATTACACATTCATGTACAGTCAATCCAGATGTAGAGCCTACATTAGTCTCTACTTATGTAAGTAATTTAAACAACTATTTTAATTGTTACATTTTTCTTTTAGTACAGAGATTGTCATGTGCCTCATAAAACAAAAAAAAGGAGGCCAGAAAGAGACTCTTGCTTGTCGGAATATGTTGAATTTGAGTAGGCAATAAAGGTGGCCTTTCAAATCAGCAAAATGGTACTGGGACAGATGGCTATCCATCTGCAAAGCATCATGATTCTTTCCTAAGACTTAGGGATTGAAAACTAAATTCTAGCTAGATTAAAGATTCAAATATTTTAAAAGTACATAAAATAAATTAAAATATAAGATAACATCATACTAATATGTTTAATAGGGGAATTATTCTTAAAATGAAATAGTAAGATCCATAAAGAAGATTGATTAAATTATACCCATATTAAATGTAAACACATTTTACCAAAAATTACACGGGCCAGGGATATAACTCAGTGGTCCAGCAGCTGCCTGGCAAGCACAAGGTCCTGAGTTTGAGTTCAGGCACCAAAAAAAAAAAAATTACAATAAGCCTAGTTTAAAAAAAATACGTAACCAGGGAAAATATTTCAAATATGTAATGATAAAAATTCACACGCAGAAAAATTAGAAATTTCCAAAAATTAGTTACAGATGCAAATAACACAAAACAAATGGTTAATAAAAAGTAAAGGAATTCTTATCTTTAGTAATTAAGAAAACTGATTTTCAAAACAAAAAAATAAGGGGCTGGGGATTTAGCTCAGCGGCAAAAGCGCCTGCCTGGCATGTGCAAGGTCGTGAGTTCGGTTCCCGGTACCGGAGAAAAAAACAAAAAAACAAAAACAAAAAAAAAAAAAGAAAAAAAAATTGCATATTTAATTCATCCAGTTGACCATAAAACTACATGGTTTGATAATATAAAATATTGGTGAGGTTAGAAAAAAACAAATTGTAGTATCTAACTCACTAACAAAATTTGTCCACATTACATCTTTGCAATCATTTAAATTTACTCACATAACTCCATCTCCATTATAACTTTAGGCTACGCTAGTATAACAAGGTTAGTGAAGCAGGAGTTACTATTCTATCAGGCAGTAAGGACAAAGGGCCCAAAATGGTGTCAGAAAGCCCAAAATAGGGTCTGCTCCGTCCCAACCCTCCAGGGATATTACAAAAACAACTGTCAGGTGTCCTTCAGCTTTATGGGACCTCCTTAGAGTATTATCAGAGAGGCCACTGGCTCAAGAATAAATGGACCCTACATGTTCACTATGTGAACACTGAGTAGACTGGACCCTGAAACTTATGTAGTCTCCTTTAGGACACAGACTGTATTGTTTTCACAATGGTCCAAGCTCCTTTCTAAAACCGCTTCAACCTTTAAGCCGAAGAGACCTCTTGGGTATCCTACTCAAAACACCCTCCCAGTGCGCAGGAGCTTTACTTTCTTGACCGTATCTTTTAATTCCTTGCCTTCATATTTTTTTAAAATAAATGTGGCTCTAGCCTACCTCGTCCTTCCTGTGGTTTCATTCTTTGTCACCTTTAGACAGAACCCTGGTGTTCCAGTAACATTATCATCATATCTTACCTGTGTCAGGAAAACACAATACTCCAAGAACAAGTATCCCAGGTACCCCCAATAATTAATTCACTACACAGGTTGCAAATCCTTCAAGTAAAAAAATACATGATTATTATGCTCCTTACATAAATTCTTTAAATTACACTTCTACTCTTGAAGTTTTTAAAATCAAATTTATTTTCCTGGTTTTCAAAGTTCTATGAGATTTCAAGCCACCTACTTTTTCAACCTCATCTTATATTAGCGTTATTCTTATGGACTCTGCTTCAAATACATTGAACTTTCTCTTTGTGGGAAAGTCAAGCTTGTCTTTATGGCAGAATCTTTACACTTTCAATTTCTTTTGCATGGATTAATATTTTTTTGGTTATTTGTTCTTGTGTCCAAATGCCATTCGCAAAACTTTGACTTATCTGAACATTGTATATAATGTTAACGTCCACTAGTGACATTCATACTGTATCATAGCATTGATTTAATATGAGAGCTATTTATTTTTATTGTTGTTTATCTCCTTCATGCATATATAAGTTTAATCATAAAATATTTTGGTCTTTTGTCAGCATATGTAGTCTCTGGAATAGCCCGTGAAATAGAAAAATGTAATATTTTAAATGAATAGACTGGTGTTGGGAACATAAAGTTATAGAACCCCTATAAATAGAAGCATGAAATGCAACTGTACATATTTTATGAACTGCGAAATTGTACCTCACAGTATCTACACAAGACAAATGTACAAGTAAAAGAGGCTAGAAACAAATATGTCCATCTTACTATTGTTTGCATGGTGAACTACTTAAAAATGTCAAGGTTCATCAATTAAAGGATGATACAGAAGAATATGATATATATTCTATAAAGATGCTTTTGCCCTAGACATTTCATTTATATTATAGCCACCAGAGCAAGCTCTACCAAGGAACTGAGAAAACGTCTGCTGCTTTTCTTATTGGACATTTCTTGAAGTGTCTTCTTAGATAGAAATTATTCAAGTGACAATACCTGATCAGCAAATGAGGCTGAAGTGAGCAGTCCTTATTCAAATGACTATTCCTCCAGCTCATAACCAAGGCTGACCTTAGCAAGGAAAGAAAGAGGATGTTTTGGGGCTATTTGTGCTACAGAAACATTTCAGCATGAACCTGTACAATGACACATTTTATACAACATAATACAGTAAGATTATAACAAGTTTTTTAGTGTATCCATGACAACTCTTTAAAAAGATCACTATTCTTAGTGGGGCGTTGGTACATGTACATAACACATCTTAATTCTTTATTATCCTCATCCGTGTCCCATCCATTTCTTTCATCTCTTCTTCCCCTTCCCTTTTGCAAAAGATCTATCTCCCTATTTTTTATTATATTTTATTTTGCTCTTTCTTATCTTTTGGTTTTATCATATAAAAGAAGCCATGTGATAATTAAGCTTATGTGTCTTATGTACCATTAAAAAATATTTAAAAAGCAAAAATACAAAAAAAAACACTGTTGATCTCATTAAATAAAGATCCAATAAAAGGGATGATTCATGGGGGTGTAACCTAAGTAATCACAGAATATATTCTCAGAAAATCTCCACACCTACCTTAATGTTCAGATGTCACCATCTTGAAATATGAAGTATTTATTTATTTATTTTGAGACAGGGTCTTGCTTTGTAGTTCAGGCTGGCCTTGATCTCCACTATATAGCCCAGGCTGGCCTCAAACTCGCAGTGATCCTCTTGTCTCAGCCTCTCAAGTGCTGGGATTACAGGCATGTGCCACCATGCCCATCTACACATGTGATTATTTAATAGTGACCTCACAATTCCTTTCAGGACTGTGACACAAATTTTTGTAGCTAGTCTTCCCCATACCGATAAACTTTGTCTTTAGACTTTAGCCACTATGAATGTTATTTATGACTTGAATTTCCTCTAATTTTCACTTCACTTACCTTATAGAAGTATCTTCACCATAAAAGGTAATGTAAGTTCATGATCAAATATATTAAATTTGGAAATAATGATGATGCAAATAACTACATGAAGTTAACAAGCAAAGCAACTATAACCCTGAGGGGATCACATAAGTAACCAAGGATCAAGGCACAATGCCATTATGGTGAAACAAGTACATGGCAGTGTTTAATGGGGTTTTACCCAAACATATTCTGTAAGAATAAAGCTGAAAGTGCCCATTTTAAAATAAGACAATTTCTCAAATGTAGATCTGGAATTTTTCCTGGCTAAGAAATGATTTTCCAAGTTTCTAGCAAAAGAAACTTTGTTTTTGTTACATTACTTAACCTGGCTTCTTCGTTTGCTTCCCCTTCACCAACATGTTCTTGTCATTAAGATGTTCCTTTCATGTCGGATCTTCATTGAGTAAAAATCAGTATCTCCCGTTTAACTATAGCTTAAAATCAGCAGATTAGGTTTCTACTGGATGAAGTTGAACAGACATATTTCTCTCTATATAACTTTTGTCGCCCAAATTTATATTTTGTATTCTCTCTAGAAGAGTGCAATCTGATGAAATAAGCTTGATGTTTAATGCAAAATAAATATAATCTTGAAAATATACAACTTTACTTATGACTTTCAATAGCTTAATACATTTCCCCTGAAAGGCCCATGTATTCAGATATTGGCCCCAGACCTTGCCACTGCTGGGAGGTGATGGAGGCTTTGAGAGCTTCAGTTCAGTGGGAGGAAGTTATATCATTGAGAAGATATGCTTTTTTTACTGTAAAGAGAAAAGAACAAAAACAAAGACAAAAGCAACACAAGAACAATGAGAAGAATACACAAGCACAGTATTCATAAACAACACTATAAACTGCTTTTCATGCTTTTAATTTACATTTTTAATTTTGATAATATAACTTAAAATATACCATGTTAATCACTTTAAGGATTCAGTTTTGTGACATTAAATACTTTGATACTGTAAACAATGTTTTAATAAATAAGGGAGTACAGATATTTTTGACATATGGATGTCAGGTCCCTTAGATATATACCTTAAAGTGGAATTGTTAGATCATATAGGAGTTCTTTTTTGTTTGTTTGTTTTCTGAAGAGCTACAAAAGTGCTTTCTATAATGGATGTACTAATTTTCATATCCACAAAGATTTCCAGGGTTCATTTTCATCCACATCATTGCCATCAGTTATTTTCTTTTGCATTTCTGATAAGAGCTACTATAACATGTATGAAGTGATATTTTACTGTGGTTTTGATTTACACTTTCTCTGTGTTTAGTAATGTTGAATATTTTTTCATTACTTGTTAGCTATTTGTTTTTATTTTAGAAATGTCTATTTATGAACTTGGTACAATCTCAGTGGGTTATTTACTTTTTACCCTAGCATGTTGTTTTATTTCCTTAAATATATTGTAAACGTTAACCCCTTGTGAAATGTATAGCTGTAAATATTTTCTTCCAATTCATTAAAATGTCATGTCACTCTTGATTCCTTTACTGCACAGAGAAGCTTTATAATTAATTGCAGTACTATTCAGATAATTTTGCTGTTTGTCTGAGCTTCTGAAGTAACATGCAAAACATCATTGTCCAGTCCTATGTTGTGAAATATTTCTTTGTTTCTTCCTAATAAGTTTATTTGGATGTATTTAATCCATTTTAGTTGCATTTTTAGACTATGTGATAAAGAGGACCAATTTCATTCTTCTGTATGTGGGTATGTAGTTTCCCCAAACCTTTTATCGAAGTGATTGTCCTTTTCCCTCACTGTATTTTGATATTTTTGCTGAAAATCACTTGACTGTGAATTTAGGAGGTTTTATTTCTGGGTTCTTTATCTTGTTCTATTGGTTAATATGTCTGCTTTTATGGCAGTACTATGTTTTTAAATACTATAATTTTGTAGTATATTTTAATATCAGCCAGTATAATGCCTCCTGCTTTGTTCTGTTTGCTTAAGGTTTCTTTGGACGTTTGGAATCTTCTGTGGGTCAACATATAACGTAGGGTTATTTCTCTTTCTGTGAAAAACTAAAATGTTCATAACAACTGCACTGAATCTGTGGATCGCTTTGGTAGGATGGACATTTTATATTGAAACACTATTAATTTTTATAACCCATAAGTGTATTTTCTAATTTATTTTTATCTTATTCAATGTTTAATTATTTTATAGTTTTCATTATACACAACTCTAACCTTAGTTAAATATATTCTTGAAAATTTTATACTATTATAATAAAATGGTCATTTACGTTTTTTTCCAATAGTTTTTTTTTTGTTGGAACATAGAAATGCTTCTAACATTTGTATATTCATTTTTGTTTCCTGCAATACACTAAATTTGTTTATTACTTCTATCAGCTTTGAGTTGTGTTGTTGGAGTTTTCCTATGTAAGATTATGGCACCTGCTGACAATTTTACTTTTGCTTTCCTAGGAGGATGTGTTTTATTCATTTATTTCGCCTAGCCACTCTGGCTTTGAATTCCAGTACTATGTTGAATAGAAGTGGCAAAAGTAAGTATACTTGACTTGTTCCTGATCTAAAGGAAAAATGTTTCAGCTTTTCATCATTGAGAACAATGTTAGCATTGGACTTATTATATGTGTCCTTTATTGAGTTTAAATAGTTCTGTTCCATACCTAATTTGTTAAGAGTTATTATCATGAATTTATGTTCAGCTTTTCAAATGCCTTTTCTACAGTTATTGAGATGATAATACGTTTTTGTCTTCCAACTAATTTATTAATAGTAGTAAAGACACGGAGTGAAACCCGAGTCCATGTACAAATACATGTATAACAAAATGTGGGGTAAGTACACAACTGAATACAATTCACTTTTATACAGCAGGAAATGGTGTCATTTGTGCCAACATGAATGAACCTGAAGAAAATTACACTAAGTGAAATAAGCCAGAACAGAAAGAATGGTTTCGCTGATATGTGGAAGAAAAACAAGTCAAACTCATAGAAACAGAGTAGAATGATGATTATAAGTTGCTGAGATGGGGAGTGTTTGAGAAAATGTTGACTAAAGGGAAAAAGAACTTCCATTAGGAAGAATAAGTTTTTGAACTCAATTGCATAACATGAAAGCAAAGGTAATGATTGTGTACTTCAGACAGAGTGAATTTTAAATATTTTCACCACCAACACAAGTATGTGTGTGGGGTGATGGAGAGGGTAATTACTTTTCTTCAATCACTCTACTTTGTATACATATATGTAAATATCACCTTATACCCCATAAATATATACAAGTAACATTTGGGGATGAGGAGAAAAGGGAAGATGTGGAGGAGCAGAAGTAAAAATGATTGAGATGTGACAGGTATATGCACCACATTTCCAAGATGAATATAATAATTGTGTACAACATATACTAGTAAAATTAAAGTGAAAAGTAGAAGTGTCACTGAATGTAAAACATTAAAATATAAATATAAAATAAAATAGGAACATAATTGATAAAAAAACTCATTTGCATTATTATTCAAACATCACCATCACCCATCTCCAGAAATTTTTCATATCCCCACATTAAAACTCTAAACCCATTAAGAAACCCCTCACTACCCTCTCATCCTGGATTGGAAACCACCATTCTTCTTTCTTTTCTAATCAATGTTAGTAAATCTATGTTCTTCATATCAGTGGAATCATGAAGTGATTGAGTCTTATATTTGACTGCTTTCTTTCATTTAGCACAATATCTTAAAAACTAATTCAGTTTACCATTCTGGCAAACTTTATAACAAAATAATTACCACTACCTCATACTGTAAAAGTAACAAAATGCTAACAATGAAAGACTGGCTAAGCATACTTATAATATATATATACATATATATATATACACATATATATCTTTCACAATTCATTGTATAGGTTAAAAAGTATACACAGTGGAAAGATATAAACTGATATTTATTCACAGTCAATATAATTGCTTACCCAGAAAATTCAAGTAAACTGAAAAAGTAGTGGATTAATTAAACATCAGATAACCATCTAAATTTTAAAAATCTAGAAAAAAAAATTTTATTTTAACAATATAAGCAATGTATTAATAATATGAGTGATTCCATTTCCTACTGCAAACATTACATAAACTTTATTTGGAATATTAATTTGGTACAGAATAAATGAAAATATATGCCATTATCCTACATAGGAAGGAACAATATTATCAGCATATTATTAAATTTATATGAAAGATACCTTAAATCATAATAGCAGAACAGTGGACTTTAAAACAATGATGTAATTCTGACTAATAGGTAAAGTGATAAATCAACTGAACACAGCAGAGATTCCACATTTAAAATGTGTTTATAATAAAAGTATAGAATGAAATAAATTATTAATAACTAAGAAATAATAATTTCTAAGGGAACTGGTTTTCAACCTGGAGGGGAGAAAAACAGATACATATCCATAATCTATAAAAATTTCGGATGAATCAAAGACCTAAACTTGAAATGCTAAAGGTAGTGCTAGAAAAGCATATAGAAAAATATTGTAGGAAAACGGATGCAACTTGAAACAATAATGTTAAGTGAAATAAATTAGACACACAATCTACATATCACCTAATTTCTCTTTTATAAAAAACCTAATATATAAATAAAGAACCAAATAAAGGATAGATAATAGGAAATAGGGACATAGACCCTTTGCAAATGGAAAGAGGACCACGTGTTATGTTCACAAACCAATGACCCATAAGGACTTTGATCATTATGTACTGCAAACATATGTTAAAAAAGAGATATATTAAAAAGAAAGAAAACAAAAAAGAAAGATCATGGCATAGAGAAAGACTTCTTGAGGCACAAGATCTAGAAAAATAAAGGAAAATTTAATCTCACAATAAAAATTATAGAAAAGACAAAGTTGGTCATAAAGTATATGAAAAATAATCCTACAATTAAGAAAACACAAATTATTATATCATTGAGAATAATGTCCCTCTGAAATGGTGGTGTGGGATGCTTGCACCATCCTCTGACTAATGGATTAAAACATAATTCACAAAATCTATAAAAAATAACAATTCAAATCTTTTTAAACTTCCCAACAGGTATATAGCAAGTGGAGCAATATTTATTCATAACCTACTAAATTTCCCTAAGAACAGGAAGAGTTTTTTGCATTTCACTCAAAATCTGTTTCCTCCCATTCACCCCACTTCCAACATAGAGTGAGGGAAAGTCTCCTATAGGTGAATGCAAAAAACCCCAACGTACTTTCTTCCTTCCCTGAGTTCCCAATCCATGGCTATGGCGTCTCCCTGGGAGAAACAGGTTGTCAATATAAGTAACTGAAACCCTCAAGCTCTGTGATGCAGGATATATATGTCGCAGAAAAGTGTAGCTAAGCAGTTTCAGCTCCCTTCCTCTATCCAGCCTCTAATAAGAGGCAGAAACTCTAGTAAAGGCATGGCACACTGAAATATTGGTCTCATATTGCCTTTAACTACCTTGCCTGTAGGGCATCAGTTCCACAGCAGGAAAGACGATCAAAAAACAAGAAAACAACCAAAAAAGGGTTGTTTTTAATCTATAATCAAAATTACTAGAGCTAGTCACAAAAAGTCATACATTACAATCACACATATATGGAATGTTCATAATAGACAAATCTATAGAGGAAGAAGGAGGGTTAGTGGTTGATAGGTTTGGGTATGTACAAGGAAAGAGATAAACACCAGTGGGTAAGGAGTTCCTTTATGCTTGATAAACAAAATCTTTAATTAGATAAAAATAGTTTAAATCTCTGTAAGTATACTAAGAAACATTGGATTGCCTATTTTAAGGCATGTATATTATGGCATGTTAATTATGTCTCAAACATTCTATTAGGAAACCTGTATGTAATGCTTTGGTTTATGAAAAACAGTATCTTCATACCACAGTGTGTGTGTGTGTGTGCATGTGTGCACGCACGCGCACACGCGCGCATGTGTGTGTGTGTATCCACAGATGAAAAAGAAAGTTTCTCAAAGATTTCCCACAAAACTGTCAGTAGAGCTTACCTATGAGGAGGGTTAGGGTTGAGAAGAAAAGGATTATGGAATGCTACTTTTACTGAAATTTTCTTTCATTGTTTTATTTGCAAATATGTCATATGAGTATATTTGATTAAATAATGTAAAGACATGCATTACCATCAAAAATGTCTAGATAAATTGCAATTAACATTTGTTTGCTCATGTGGATTTAGGAGTGAAGAAATAACCAGAGATTAATGAGTAACTCAGTTTAAAGTGATAATGCCGAATTTATAAAATAATCAAGTTAGTAGTTATGTAGAGGTTAAAATTTGTACTCCATAATATTCTTGGTCCTGCAGTTATTTCAAAAATTCTAAAGTCTCTGAGTATAGTTATTTCTGGAAGCTGTTATGACAAAATTTAACCTGCTATTTGTGAAATTAATTTGTTTCTCCAATCCAGATTGCTTTTATTCATCTACCAGTCTTGAAGTTGCATGTCACAATTTGTTTTAGCCATGTTCCTTGAGATTGTCCTGTCCATTTAATCACATAATTCATTTCATACCATATTTAAAAACAAGAGTGTATTAGTTCTTCAAATAGTTACTTTCATGAGCTCTCTAGTATTTCACCTTTTTAGGATTGTACAGTGAATTGCAAAAGATTTTTACTAAGGAGACTTTCTGGCTGATAATTTTTTCCAGTGAAACTTGTGCAGAAAAGCCTTTGTTGTGATGTAAATGTTTGTCGTTGTTGTGGGTTACATCTAATATATCACCCAAAAGCCTCATGTGTGCAGAAGGCAAATAGATCTTTAAAGTGTTCTCTATTCATCATTGGATTAGTCTCCTCGTGACTTCATAGCTGACTTACTGTTAGGAGGTGGGGCTTGGATAGAGGCAGGTCACTAGGAACATGACCAGAAAGAGCATATGTCCCTTCTCTCTCCACTTTCTTGTCACCATGTCATGAGTAGGTGTCTTCCACTAAAGCCTTTCCACTGTGCCACTTTCTGCCATGGAAACAGGTGGCCATGGCTTTGTAATGTGCATCAAAATAAACCTCTTCATTTTAAGTTGTGGGTGTTGATTATTTTGTTCCATTGACAATGAAACTGATTAGGAAAGATTAGATATTCAAAATGGTTCTCTTTCTGTGTCTCTACCTGATCATGTAGTGTAGAATCTTTGGAACAGGTTTCCAGGAGGAGTGTGGAAAAGTTTGAAGATGCTGGTTACAGAAACTTTAGAATGCTGTAAGCTGAGCTTGGGAGCTCAGAAGACAAGAATGTGGATGAAAACATAGACAGTAAAAGCCAAGCTCAAGAAGTTCCAGTTGAAAATAAGGACTCCGCGGGTAGTTGATTAAAGGCCATGTGTTTTAGACTCTGGTAAAAAAAAAAAAAAAAATTGTCTTCATTTTCCCATGTCCTGAGATATGACCAGAAACTAAAATTAAGGGCCATTAAATAAGAAATCTGGCAGATGAAATTTTAAAGTAGCCCAAAATTCAGGTTGTAACAGAGGTATTACTGGCTTCTTTTGGCCAGATTAAAAGCCAGAAATTGGAGCCAAAAGCTGATGTAAAGAGTTTGCAGTTTTATCATAAAGGACGCAAATGCAAAGTTGGGGCAAAGGAGAGCATGGTTGTTGAAAAGACTAGCGTTAAAAAGAAACCAATTATTTTGCATTAGGAAAATAGAAAACAGGGCTTGAGAGTATCTTAATAATCAGCAAGACTCTACCATTTACAGGATGAAGGATGCAAAATGGTAAAGCTTTTATTTCAAAGGAGTTCACTGCAACCAGCTTTGCAGGGTCCTGAAGGAAAATATTTCCCCAAGTTTAACCTTCTAAGTAGAGGCAGTTGCAGCCATGACCCAATGGGATTGGCTACTGCTTGTGCTAGCTGGAGACCTTGGCATCATCCACATGGTGCTGGTTTTATAAGCAAACAAAATGCAAAAGTTATGGGTTCATGAATGCTTCCATTAAAATTTTGTTTGTATGCCTGGGAGACCAGCAGTTTTGTCCTGAGAAGGCAGAGAATGAGCTGTGAGAGTGAACCCAAGGGTGCAGTGGAAAGCCCAGGAAGTTGGGAATGTCAGATATATTGAACGTCTGTTAAGGAAATCTGCAGGCAGTAAGTAAAAACACTCTAAGTGTGTCTTTCCATGAATGCAGCAACCAAAAATGGCTTAGGTGCCAAGCTACCAAACTCTTTTGGAACTGACATTTCTCCACAACAAGCCATGTGTGGTGGTCATAGACCTACAAGGTATAATCTTTATCCTGCTGGTCTTAAACTTGCACCCTATTCTACTAGTCCTCCCTTTTGGAATAAGAATATTTACCCTGTGCTGTTGTATGTAGGAAGTATCTAAACTTCACTTTAATTTTTACAGGGTTCACAGCTAAAAGTTTACGTTGAATCTCTGAGGAGATTCTGGATTTAGACTTTTCCTTACTGCTGGAACTGCTGAGATGTTAGTGACTCTTACAAATGGACTAAATACATTTTTCATAATGAGATAGAAATAACTTTCAATATGTAATACAATAAGCATTGTTAATTCCCTACCACTCTGTTTGTAACTCTGTAATGTCTGTACTGATCCTATGCTATTTTGTAAAATGTTGTCGGTCTGTTAGTATTTTCCTCCTTTAATTTTTAAAATAAAAAAAAAAGAAATAACTTTTGGAGTTGTAAGTGGTAGAATGATTTGATATAGATCTACAGTGTACTCCAAAAGACTCATGTGTATACCCTGTGATTAGATCATGGGATACTATATTTACCAGAAGAATAGTTACCTGTAGATTGATGTAACTCTCCTTCAAGTTGTGGGTGTCAGATAGCTTCTTCTTTTATTTATTTATTTATTTATTTTTTTTGATACCGAAATCGAACTCAGGATGTTGCTCTTGCCAGGCACGTGCTTATGCCACTGAGCTATATCCCCTGCCCAATAGCTTCTATTTTGTCTCAATCATGTTCAAAGTGACTAAGACACTGTTCCTACAAATTCCATGTTGATGGGGCTGGGGATTTAGCTCAGCGGCAAAAGCGCCTGCCTGGCAAGCGCAAGGTTGTGAGTTCGGTTCTCGGTACCGGAGAAAAAAACAAAACAACAAAAAAAAAACACCAAATTCCATGTTGAATCTTAGTACCAGTGCAGTAGTGTTAAATGGTATTGATATTTGGATCTATTTAGTTCCCTCATGACACTTCCTGCATGAATTGGATTATTGCTGTCTTAAATGTGCTTGAGTTAGTTTATTAGCCCTTTTTGTCCCTTTCCCCTTTTCTCTATGTGATAATACATGAAGCACCATCTCTGAAGCAGAGTAAGCCTTCAGTGCACACTGAATATGCTAGTGCCTTGAGCTTAGACACCCCAGCTTCTAGAATTGTAAGAAATAATTATATTATTTATAGATTATGCAGTGTTAGATAATTTGTTGTATTAGACAAAGTAAGGCAGCTTTCATAATAGGAAAATGTAACACGAATCAGCCTTTGCTAAAAACCACTGAATACTAAATCTTAATGTCATTTTTATCAAGATTGTTCAACACTTTGAAATGGTAAAGTGGATAAATCATCTGCTTCCTTAAGTAACTTGTTACAGTAGCAAAATCAGCTCTTTAATACTATGATGGAAAATAACCTCAAGTGTTTCATTAAATTCACTTGCTTAAAACAAGTTTTGTTTCTAACAACTTTTAAGTAAAAATTTGAGAAAATGAAATTATTCAACTGAAAAATGACTTCTTCCTTACTTATAAAAAGAGGAAAATTTTACTTCAGTTGTTCAGTTCTGGGAAAGATTAAATGCAATGATTTATACAGTGTTTCTATGACACTGCTTGCCACATAGCTGGTACTCAATAATATTAAAAAGGAACAAATGAAAATTAACTTTTTTACTTTGACAATGAATGAATTGTTGTCTGCAGAGATAAACTAAATAGTTCAAAGTCTCAAGGTTACAAGAGGTAGATTTAATTTTGGAAGCCAGTTAGTCAATAAATACTTGATTTAATGTATACTTTTTATATCAATAAGTTCTTCCAGAAAAATATTTCTAATTATTTCTGAATTGCTCATTATATCAAAGTACTTTCATGGTTCTTATGCATCTATTTATCACTATGTTAGAATTAAAATAAGAACTACAAAAACAAAAGTAATGCAGTTTTCTCATTAAGAATTTGACTAGTATTGTAACATAAACTTTAACAAACTTCCATTCATAACTCACCTTTAAAACATCCTTTAAATAAAATTTGAGTTTTTTCTAGTACATACCTTTTTAATTAAAATGAATTATTCCTTTCTTGTCATTTCTCAACGTGCACATTCAATATAATACTACATGAAAACACAAAAGGGACAAATTATTCTTTTTCTTTCATTTCTTCATTTGGAGTTCTTTTTGCTTTATTTTTCAAGTTCTAGAAATTTTGATCTTAATTTTTTTCAATTAATTGTAAAATAAACTAAGCAAGCAGAATAAAGATGCTTGCTGTTCATACTACTGAACACCAGAGTAAAATTAAAAAGAAAACCAGTACATCAAGGAAAATTATACCAGAAATGACATATTAATACACAAAAAAATAAGGTACAGAGCTGGAATTTAAACACAGCACAAAGAAAAAGAAGTACAAAGATTCTAACAAGACATTAAAACTTTTCAAATGAAAGACTATCCATATAGCAAATTCAAAGGAATAATCTGAATGCCTCAAGAATTAAAAAGACAAATTTTCAAGGTCAATGCATAAAATGATCAATAAATTTCTGATACAAAAGTCCAAATAAATAATATACCCAGAATATTTTACAGACACCAATGAGAAAAATGTGGAATATAAACATGGAAGAAAATTTTTGAAGAAAATATGTCATAAATCACAAAAGATTTTAACAATTAGATCTATGCCATGTAATTTTCACATTGTTAAATTTAATATTCATTTTTTGGACATTAAACATTGAACACTATATACAACTGGTTGGAATTAGAATTTGTTCAATGTATTACACTAATCTGGCCAAAAAGCAGCATATTTGTCCCAAAATAATTATGATATTGTCTATATATTATTATATGTGCACTTTTTTACTTCATTCCCTATAATCTGTTTCTTAAAAGACTCTATAAATTAATGAATTCACGTGATATTGTGTTTACTACCTTTTCATCACAATAAGATTCAAACTTCTATAAGATTCTATGTAGATATTTTCCCTCGCTGATGGATTTCATAGAAACAAACCTCTTTCTATTTCTCAGATAACCCAAGAAAAACTTCTTAAAACTTTACTTTTACCTCAATAACTCTTGTAGTAGAACTCGATTCAAAAATGCCACCTTCTAGCTACCTAATACACAGTAGCCCGCAATAGATTTTCATCAGTTCATCATGTATTTCTTCACTATATACTTACTGTACATGATTTTTTCTTTTTTTATGGCAGTCCAATAAAATGTAAATCTTTTGACAGATGCTATTTTATCTATTTCAGTGTTAGTATGTTATCAGAGTCTCAAAGTGTCCTGCATAATTTGCTTATTGAGCAAATAATTCTCAATTTTGAAGGGATGGATGAATGAATCATATTTTCATCATTTGGATCACATTTATTAGCATTATAATGGCCTTCATATTGTATATGTGAATATTCGCCTCATTTTAAAAGGAAGAAGATATTCCTGAAAAAAATAATTGGCCTAATGTTACATGCACTTGACGACTGTAGAAATGTACTAAAAACTTATTTTCAGAAATATTATAATTTTAAATTTTATAGATAATATCTTAAGCGGCTCATTTCTTTGCATTTTCACTAATATTAGTATCATTCATAATTCATGTGTATCATTACAATTTTAATTTGCAATAATTTGATTACCAAAAAAATCAAATGTATGTAATTTAGTCATGCTATATATATTTTTAATATAAAGCTATGAATTATCTATTAATATCCTTGGCCCACTTCATTAATTGGGATGTATGTTGTAGTAGTTAAATTCAGAATTTATAAAATTTTGCATCTATGGGCATACTGCATATGTTTCAAATTTCAGCATTATTCCTTAATAGCAGCCCTTGGAAAAACTATTTGACCTTTCAGCTTTCATTTTAACCATTCATAAAATGGTGTCAATAAATGTAACTATTTATAAGGTTATCACTAAAAACATTATCTGGTCCATAGTAAATGCAAAAATTATTAGTCATTATTATTTAGATATAATAAATTCATGAAAATCAAAACAGTCTTTCATAATTTTGGAATTTATTTTACTAATATCTCAGTTCATTATTTGTTATTTAATATGGCTTATATAGCTTCTCATATAGTCACATAAAAATTAAATACACTTTGGTAGAATGACCACATGTTTCATGTGATAAGCTGTCTTCCTGTGTTTAAGAAAGGAGATAGTACTAAAAAGAAATTCTTAGAGTTTCAAAAACCTAATTTCCTGTCATTAGGTCACATTACTGAATAAATCATGTGTGTTCAATCTGGAAACTGAAAAAGGATAAGGCAAAACTGAGGTTGGAACACTTACTCCTTGGAGACAAAACCACAGAAATGGTCAAAATTGGGTTTAGTATTGAGAAGATTAGGAGTACCTAGGGACTGTAAATAATTGTAATAGATTTAAGTTTCATGTACAGAAAATCAGTGTGAATTAACTTATAGAACAATTTTATTCATACAGTGTTATTAAACCTTTAGGATAAAACTGAAAGGCTAATCCATTATTCTCACATATGGAAAGGTACGTCTTTTAGTGTGGTGTTGACAACCTATGAAAAGCAGTCTTCCCTTTTATAGCTTTACTGTTTACACTAGTAAAGTCTGTTGGTTCTTAAGGTGTGCTGACATACGCAGAGCACAAATACAGCTCCTCCAGTGAAGAAACCTAGAGGGAAAAAGATTACAGAAATTAAAAGGGAAACCGATTCTAACTATGTACATGAGAAAATTTATTCATTTTTTTCCTAAATACAAATAGGCAATAAATGAATATTGGATATTTGAAAATAATCCAGCGATATAAAAGATAATATAAGTAAACATATAGCTATTGACACTAGGATACATGAAGATGTGAACTTGTAAAAATGCATCTATAGAATACTACACTATAAGAAATACTGTATAAGTTTTAAGATATTGCACATATAACTTAAGAATATGACACTATGAAAAAGTAAAAGAAAATAATTCAAAGTACTAAGAATAAATTATATGACACTAAATATTATAAAGTATGCAAAAGTCTTCTAGACAATTAACCAGAATGAAAATAGGATATTTAAAAATGTAGTGACAATAACAGTAATGACAGGAAATACCTAGAATGTTTTCAAAAAGACTAAAATATTATGAATATTTCACAAAATTATAAAATAGAAAATATGAAGTCTATTCTATTCTATTATTCTATTCTATTCTGTTCTGTTCTATTCTATTCTATTCTGTTCTGTTCTATTCTATTCTATTCTATCATTTATCTATCTATATTTCACTGTCTTATTCAGGCTGGTGTCAACTCCCTGTGTTCAGTCATCGTCTTGCCTCAGCTTTCTAAGTACTAAGACTATAGGTGCAGCAAGGGAATGAAAGTGTAAAGAAATAATTCAGGAAATTTTACCAGACCCAAAGGAAGACATGGGCCTTCAAACTGAAAAGGCAGAATGAGTTCTGTGAAGGATGTATACAAATTTAGCCACAGCTAATGATGCGACTTTGAAATTATAGCAGGTTAAGAATAAAGAAGGGATGGTAAAGTTTTTGTTTTATTTTTCTGTATATAGAATATGTATTTATTCATTCATTTGCTTAATTTTTTTGTTTTTGTTTTTTTGTTTTGTTTTGTTTTTCTTCCAGTACCAGGAATTGAACTCATGACTTTGTGCTTGCCTGGCAGGCACTGTGCTGCTGAGCTAAATCCCCAGCCCCTCTTTTATTTATTTTTATTCACACCTTTTTGCAGCACATAATATTTACATCCATTGTGAAGAGGTGATACATGTACATGACACTTCTAGTTTGTTCTTCCCTTTTCACTCCCCTCCCTCTTCCCTCTAAAGACTTCTAAAGACAAAAACTATTCCACCACAAAGACACAATTATAAGAGCATTACAGTTATAATTGTAGGGGTCCTCCTATGAGTAAAAGTGCAGTCCACCTAACATTACATCATGCCTCCAACAGTTTCAGTTAATTTTATTGAAGCAAAAATCGACCATAGGAAATGAATAAAGCTGAGTGTGTTGCCTCAGGCCTGTAATCCCAGCACTCTGGAGGCTGAGGCAGGAGGATCATTGTGAGTTCGAGGGCAGCCTGGGCTGTGAAGTGAGTTTAAGGCCAGCCTGAACTGCATAGTGAGACCCTGACTCAAAAACATACACACAAAATGAATGAAGCTGTTTTCAGATAGTCGACTACTCATAAAGTTTATTGTTTACCTAATATTTATGAAAGAATTGCGAATGCAAGTTTACAACAATAATGCAAATCATCTAAGAAAAAAGAAATATTAGAAACATTATTTAGGTTGTCTACAGAATAGAAAAGATTTTGCCAGCTACTCTTCAAACAACTAATATCTAAAATATGTACAGAACTCAAAATTTATATCCCCCCAAATTTTAAGACTCAATTAAAAAATCAACATCTGAATTAGACATTTCTTAGATGAAAAATTACAAACAGCCAATAAGTACTGTACATGAAATCATGCTCAACATGCTAACCATTTCAGAAATGTAAATGAAAATGACACAGATTTCATCTCACTCCAGTAAGAATGACTATCATCCAGAAATCAATCGAAAACAAATTCTGGCGTGGCTGTGAGAAAAAAGGAATCCTTCTCTATTGTTGTTGAGAATATAAACTGATACAACCGCTATGGAAATCAGTAAGAAGATTCTTCCAAAAACTGAAAATAGAAATTCCATTTGACCCAGCTTATCTTTTTCTAGATATCTTCCCAAAAGACATCTTATAAGGTACTCATACCCATGATTCTAACAGCACAATTTGTAATCAGTAAATGTTAGACACAGTCTATATGCCTATCAACAAATAAATGGACAAAAATACATGGTACTTAAGGACTTTAGAGTACTACTCTGCCATTAAGAAAAACTTCAGTCATTTGCAGAAAAATTGATGCATCTTTAGATCATAATGCTAAGTGAAATAAATCTCACACAAACATAATATTGCATGATTTCTCTTGTATACAATATTAAGAGATAAAAAGCTGAAATAAAAAACAGGGGACAGGGACAGGGACAGAGAGAGAAGTAGAGTGTGTGTGTGTATGTGTGTGTGAGAGAGAGAGAGAGAGAGAGAGAGAGAGAGACAGAGAGACAGAGAGACAGAGAGAAAGAGATTGTAATCCAGCATGGACAATGTATCTAAAAGTGCACCTTGATTTAGTATAATTGCCTTTTGTGTTTTATATTTTATCTCCATTAGTCTGGCTGTAAATCTGTATATATGATAATTAACTTTATGAGAAATTATAAATAAATTTGTTGCTGGTAAGATTAAAGGGGGTGTAGATGAGGGGAAAAAGAACTGAGATGTGTTGTATATATGTACAAATTTTCTGCAATGAGTGTAATCACTATGCAGTGCAAACTTGTACTAATAAAAATTTTAAATGTTTAAAAAGAAAAAAGATTGGAGTATTCAATATTTTAAAAATGTCATTCTCCATAAATGAGTCTATATATGCGATGAAATGTCACTTATAGCAGCACTGATCATGGGCTACAGCCATTTTGTAGCATGAATTTTGCGCCAAGCTCTGTGCACCCGCTGGCTTTGTGGTAAATTGACCAGGTGAATAATGCCAGCTTCTGGATGACTAAATAAGCTTGGTCGTGCACATGTTCCACAGTTCAGCTGGCTATGTAATGGGTTCATGGAGAGGGACATTTTGAAGATCCTGTTGAGACAGACTGGATTGTGCATAAACTCCTTATGCTGACCACATGTTTATTTGGCTGTGTTCTTGTGTGTGTGTGTGTGTGTGTGTGCGTGTGTGTGTGTGCGCGTGTGTGTGTGTGTGTGTGTGTTAACATATATGGGTGCTGCAGGGCAGTGGGATCCCTGTTTTGTAGATTTAAAGACCGAAGTCTTGCTATTATCAGTTCAATTTTTTCCATGTATGTTATTATGTTGGTAAGATTCACAAGTGTAGTTATGTTGTCTTAAACTTTTTCTTCCTGTGAGGTTTTTAAATATTATTCTTCCTTAAAATTTTACTGTTAGATCTCCATTTAAGTTTTCTATTTCTTCTTCCATCAGCTTGGCAACTTGTTTATGAGAATTTGCCCATTTCATCTAAATTATATAATTCATTGATGTATAGCTGTGCCTAGTATCATCTTATAACATTACTTTCGTAAGGTTTGTCATAGCTTTTCACTTCTCCTTATGGTTTTTGTAATAATAATAATGTGATTTTCTTTGTTTCTACGTCAGTTTTGCTAAATGTTTGACAAATATATGGATCTTTGCAAAGAAACACCTTTTGGCTTCACTCAGTCTTTTGATTTCTATTCTATAATTATCTTCATTCTAATCATTATTATTTTTTTTCTCTGCTAACTTTGGATTTAATTTTCTTTCTCTTTTTACTTCCTTAAAATGGAAAGTTGAAGTATTGATTTTTAGTGTTTATTCTTTTTAATTTAGATTCCAAAGTGCTCTAAATTTGCTTTTGAAAACTACTTTTCCTATATCCCATAAATGTTTGTATGTTGTGATTTAATTGTAACTTATCTTTATTATTAAATTTCTCATGATTTATTTACTGATCCATTGATTTTTTAAGAGCAAGTTGTTATTTTGACATATTGCTAAAATTTTAGTTTTCTGTCAGTTATTGATTTCTAGTACAACTATTTTTACTTGAAGGAAAAAACCTTTGAATACTCCTAAGTTTTTGAATTTATTAAGACTTTTGTGTTGTATTGTATGTTATATACTGCAAAATGTTCTATACGTACCTTAAACGAATACATATTCTATAATTCTTTCATAGAATGCTATATATGTGTCAATTATATTTATTTTGTTTATAGTATGTTTTAATTAATTATTGGTCATCTATATGTATTGTTTATCATTAAAAATTGTATTGAAGTCTGCAACTATTGTTATGAACCATTTGTACCTGTAAATATATAAATATCTGTTTCATATAGTTTAGAGCTCTTCTTTGGTGAATATTTGTTTTTAATTATTTTAACTTTTATTGATACTCTTTTTGAATATATACTTTCTTTTTCTTACAGCAATTTTTGGCTTAAAATCTTTCGGGTATTAAAATAGTGCCTAAGCTAAATTTGGTAACACTTTAATGAATGTATTTTTCTATCTCAGCCCATTCAGGAAGCTACAGAAAAGTTCCATTGACTGTACAGCCTATAAAGAACAAAAATTTATTTCTGATGTTTAGGAAGTCTAAATTCAAGATCAAGGCACCAACACATTACGTCTGTGGTTATATCTGATTCTTGGTTCACAGGTAGTTGTTTTATATTTTTGTAGCTTCTTATAAGAAGAGCAGTATGATAACTATCTAGACTCCATTTTGCTAAGAAAATCATGAGGAATTCAATGTCATAATGCCTAATCAACAGCCAGGCATTCCATTTATAAATCCATCATATTGGGTATTGGGTTGCAACACATGAATTTGGCAGGATCACAGTTATCTATTACACCATGCTTTCACTTTCAAACTCTTTTTATGTTTGAATAAAGATTGAATCTTTCCTATAGAGTTTATTATTGTACTATTTGCATTGATTCTGTGAGTCTCTTTGTTCTTATGTGTTTAATCCATTTATACTAAATTATTTTATTAGAAGTATATCTGAAATGAGGCATTTATTTTATTCTGTTTATAACATGTTTTATATCTTCTGGTTTTACCTCATGTTTTTGTATATATTGTTTTGAATCTCTTATTTCCATTTGTACCTATTTTAGATAATTTCTTTGTTTTTACCATGGAGATTATGACTTCAATCTTAAATTTACCACACTCTTATAGAAACTGATACTAGCTTACCTCTGGTAGCTTGTAAAACTACACTTCTATAGATATATCAATGCCTTTATGTTGCTCACATGTTAAATCTTTACACATTGTGTTCCCAGTAACAAAGATATATCACTGTCTTCATACATTTGTCTTCAAAATGATGGAGGAAACAAAAAGTAGTGCTACAAACCAAAATTAGATAACACTGGACTTTATAATTATGGATGCAGTTGATGTTCCTGGAGAGCATTTGTTTTTCATATATCTTCGAATAATTTCAATTAAGATATTTATCTTCTGAATTTTAAGGATTTATAATTCTCGTAGAAACTTCCACTGACAACAAACTTGCTAGTATTTACTTATACAAGAATGTCTTATTTTCTTAAATTTTATGATTAATTTTTCAGATATACAATGGTTTACATGTGTTTTCAGCCTTTCAAACATTTCAGGCAATTACCTTCATGTCTGCTTCCATTTTCCCATCATAAGAAATGGATGACTTACCTTGCTGACAATCTCTTGCATTTAGTGAATCATTTGTTTCTTGCATATTTCAAGAATTACTTACCCATATTCATTCTTCCTACCCAAGAATAAGGGATATCTACTCCCTTTATGATATCCTCTTTAATCTCCTTTTTCACTGGACTATAGTTTTCAATGTAAAATCTTGTACTTCCTTTGTTCAATTGATTCCTAAGTATTTCATTTTTTGATGCCCTTATGTAAGATGAGGTTTCCCTAAATTCTCTCTCAATGAATTTGATGTTTTTAGAAATTCTATTGAGTTTTCACTGTTGAGTTTGTATCCAGCTACACCAATGAATTTGGTTATTAAATCTAGAAGCCTTTTGGTGGAGTTTTGGGGGTATTCCCATTAAAGACTAATGCCATGTGCAAATAATGATAATTAAACTTTTTCCTATCCTATCTTTATTCCTTTTATGTCTTTCTCTTCCCTAATTGTTCTGGATAAATTTTCTAGTACAATATTGACTAGGAGTAGTGATGGCTTACATCTTTGCCTTATACCTTATTTTACAGTGAAATTTTTTTTAGCATTTAGTATGATGTTGGCTGTTGGTTTATCATAGATGGCTTTTATCAGGTTGAGATTGAGACCAACTATTCCAAATATCTGTAGGATTTTAATTATAAATGGCTGTTGGACTTTGTCAAATGCTTTCTCTGCACCTATTGAGCTGATCATGTGAATTTTATCTTTGGCACTGTTGATATGGGGTATTACATTTATTGAACTATGTATGCCCAAGCATCCCTGCATACTTGGGATGGATTCTCTTTGGTCATGGTGTATAATCTTCTTAAAGATTTGTTGCATTCCTTTTGCCAGTATTTTATTGAGTATTTTTGTGCCTATGTTTATTAGGGAGCTTGGACTATACTATGCTATTTTAGTTGGATATTTCTCTGTTTTTGTTATCTGACTAATACTTGCTTCCAGGAATTACTTTTGGAGTATTGTTTCCCCTTCCATTTAATTGAAGAGAATAAGGAGTAACAGCATTAGTTTATATAGTGAAAGTGACCCTACTCCCAAAATTGTTATATAGATTTAATGCAACCCTGATCATATACCAGTAGCATATCTTGCAGAATTAGAGAAAACAAGCCTCAAATTTATTTGGAAACAGAAGATACCTAGAACAGCAAAAACAATTGTGGTCAACACCTGCAAGACAGGAGGCATTACAATGCCTGATATGAAATTATACTACAAAGCTACTGTGATAAAAACAGCATGGTACTGGGGAAGAAAACAGACCTGAAGATCAATAGAACAAACTAGAAAATGCAGGAGCAACTCTCAACACATTCAGTCACCTTATCTTAGACAAAGAGACCAAACACCTTCATTGAGAGAATGATAGCCTCTTAAAATAAGCGATGCTGGAAAAACTGGCTTTCTACATGCTGAAGACTAAAACTAGATCTTGTGTCTCAATATACACTAAACCAGAAGCAAACATATCAAAGTTCTAAATATTAAAATAGAAACATTAAATCTCCTGGAAGAGAGAATATTCAGAACCCTTGAACATATTTGTGTAGGCAAAGACTTTATGAACAAAACTATAATCACATAGGAAATATTACAAAGAATCAATAACTGGGATCTTATCATATTAAGAAAAGTTGCACAGCAAAATAATTGATCAACAGAGTGAAGAGACAAGGCAGAGAGTGGGAAAGATTTTATTCAGCTTTTCCTCAATGGACTAATATCAAGAATATATAAATAACTCAACACAATCATACCCCCTAAATTAAAGACTGAATTATAAAATGGCCATCTGAAATGAAGAGATGCTTCTCAGATGAAGAAATAAAAATGGCATATAAATATATGAGAAAATGTTCAACATCACTTGTCATTAAGAGATGCAAATTAATATACACACAAAATAGTGAAGGCAATTGTACTACTAAATTCTAGTGGTTTATTGAAAGGAACAGTTAATGTCTAATTGATTAATCTTGCATGCTTATATCTGGTAATCTGAGCAACTACTTTGAAGATAACAATATGTAATACAACAATTATTGTTAATTTCCTATCATCATTTTTTGGAATTCTGTATCATTTTTATTGTTTTTGTGTTGTTTTGTTTTTCTTATTTTGTTTTTGTTCTTTTCTCTTTAAAATAAAAAAGAGATGCAAATTAAAACAACGTCGAAATTCCATCTCACTCCAGAAAAAAATGACTAATACCAAGAAATAAATGAATAACAAATGCTGGAATGGGTCTGGTGAAAAAGAAACCCTTCTCCACTAGGTGGAATGTAAGTTGCTGTAGCTACTATTTCCCTTCTTGGTATCTTCCCAAAAGAATTAAAACTTTATACCACAGTGACATATTCAGGCCCAAGTTTATAGCAGCTCAGTTTGTAAAAACTCCGTTTTGGAAGTAGCCCTAATGACCATCAATCAATGAATAGATAAAGAAGATGTACTTTTTTATAAATATATAGTGGAGTATTATGCAGTCATAAAGAAAGATAAATTTGAGACATTTCCAGTTAAATTAATGCACCTTGAGACCATATTCTTCAGTGAACTACATAAAAAACACATGTGTAAAAATTGTACTTTTATCTGGTATGAGAAACTTAAAGTGTAAATAAGGGCCAAAATGTATACTAGATATTATTAATAGGAAGAAAATGATCAAAAGGGAAGGCAAACTTGGGAGGATAGATGGGAAAAGGAAAGAAAGGGAAAGAAAAACAAGGAGGAAATAATGGAAACAAAGGTTTTTTATATAATGAGAGGAAAAGAGGTTGAAGGAAGGTTAAGGGAATGAGAAAAAAGGATGAATTAAGATATATCATGTACAGGTACAAATTCTCTATGATGAATATGATCATTATGTACACTTAAAATGTACCAATAAACTTAATAAAAAATGATTTTTTGTCTCTTAGTAATTTTGTATAGCTGTTTCATTATAACCCACATTACATTTATCTTACTTTGAGGTTTTTGAGAATTTTGATGTGTGTACTCATGTATTTCATAAAAATTTGGAAATTTTTAACCATTATTTTTTCAGATCATTTTCTACCACTCTTTTTCCTCCCTTGAGACATTCATCATACATGTATTTTTCCTTCGTGATACATGTTGTTTCACATTTCGCCCAGACACTCTTAAACCTTAATTCTTTTTAATCCTATTCCTCAGCCTGGATAACTTCAACAACATCATTTTCAAGTTCTTTGATTCTCTCTTCTTCCTTGTCAAAATTGTCCTTTAAGGCTATCTTGCTGATTCTTCATTATAATTTTTGTGATTTTTGACTACATTAAATACATTTAATTTCCATTTATTATTATTATTATTATTATTATTATTTTGTCTTTTTTGAGACAGGGTCTCAATATGCAGTTCAGGCTGGCCATGAGCTCACTTTGTACCTCAGGCTAGTCTCAAACTCACAACGATCCTCCTGCCTGAACCTCCAGAGTGATTCCATTTATTATTTTATTCATAATTTCATTTTATTCACACAACATTGTCCACCTTTTCTTTAGTTCTTTGTTCAAACTTTTTAAAATTCTTTATTACAAAGACAGTTTTCTTAATTGTTTTTGAGAAAGTCTTAATTGTTTTTGAGAAAGTCCAATAAATAGACACTTCTTTGTGCTTCAAGGATGATTTCCGTCCACATATTTCTTTACTTTTAATAGTATATTCTTTCCTATTTATTTGTATACTATGAGAACTTTATGTTGAAAATTAGATATTTACATAATACAATGTGGTAACTTGGGAAATTTTTGTACACAAACCCCACAACGTGGTGTTAGCAAAATTTGCAGTCCATATTCATTCGTTAGTTTAACTGTTTCACACTATTTTTTGTCTTGTGTTCACACTGAAGTCCCTGTTGTAATGCTTGTCTTGTGTTTACACTGAAGTCCCTGTTTATTTATCTGAATTTAGGTAGTGTTTAGGCAGAGCTTTAGCAATGAAAAGTAAAATATCTCTTTCGATCTTTGTGATCAGGCTGTATGTTGAAGCAACCCTTTACATATAGTTAAGCAATTTAACAATTGTGCCTTAGCTTTCAGTTTCTTCTCACTCTCATTCTAGAGATCAACCAAAGGTAAAAGTATAAAAGACTTCTCTTGTCTTTTATGATCATGATTTCCCCAGTCATGTGTGTGGTTTTTGTAATTTGCTAATACACACAGGTACATTTGAATTACCAAATTTCTGATGACGCTCTCATCCTGTCCTATTTACCCAGACTTTCAGCTAACTCTACTATTTCTCAACTATAAAATTTCATTTGCAGACCCTGCAGGATTTTCATTTGCCTTAACATGATTTTGAGTAATGGTTAATATCTCTCTAATCTGAGTTAGTGCTTAGTTAAGTAAACAGAAACGCACACTGTGCATCAGTTCTTCAGATATCCCCCGGTCATGTGAGAAAAGTGAAATGAAATAATTTAAAAAATATGTTGGTTTTCCTCCTCCAGAACCAGATATCAATGTGATATACTGGTAAAACAGACATAACTTCTCTCCATGTGTTTCTAGATCCTCATCCAGCTTTAAAAAGTAGAGTAAGAGCAAATAACAAGGCTACAAGTTTCGCTTTCCACTTTTCGGTTGCCCTTTCCTTCAATAAGCGCTTTAGTGGTTGCTAAAATCCTTTGACAGCTTTCTTTGATTCCTTCCGATATTTTTTGATATTCCCATAGAATTACTGGAATTTAGAAATCTCTTTGTTACCATTTTGCTGACATCACTGTGCATTTTACTTTTATTATATTACTAATATCCACATACAGATGATTGAGCCTTGACTCACATGCCACCATGTAGTAAATTGAAAACAAAATGGCTTAAAGATCTAAATGTTAAAACAGAAACACTTATCTCCTGAAAGACAAAATAGGGAAAACTCTTGAAAACATAGGTATAAGCAAGGACTTTTTTAATAGCACTCCAATGGTATAAGAAATAATACAGAAAATCAACAAATTGGGTCATATCAAATTAAGAAGCTTCTGTACAGCAAAGGAAACAATCAAGACAGTGAAGAGACAACCTACAGAAAGGGAAAAGTTTTGGCCAGCAACTCCTCAGACAAAGGACTAGCATCAAGAATAAATAAAGAACTCAAAAAATTAGACTCCCCAAATAAAAGACACAATCGATAATGAGCAGCTGAAATGAACAGACACTTCTCAGCAAAAGAAGGATAAACCACTAAAATATCCATTAGAACTTATTCAATATTGCTGGGCATCAGAGAAATAGAAACTAAAACTGCTTTGAGATACTGTATTACCCCAAAAAGAATGACTATTATCAAAATATCTAATGATAACAAATGCGGGAAAGAATGTGGGGGGAACCGAACACTTCTTCACTCTTGGTTGGAATGCAAACTAGTAAAATCTCTGTAGCAATCAGTGCAGTGTGAAGATTACTCAGAAAACTACAAGTAGAAATTGCATTTCACCTAGCTGTTCTCTTTGTTGGTATTTTCCCAAAATAATTACAATTATCATATTGCAAAGATACAGGCATGCATATGTTTACAGCAGCACAATATATAAAAGCTAAATCTTCAAAATAGAGTAAATTTTCAACAATAAATGAGTGAATAAGGAAAATATGTTATTTATACGCACTGGAGTACTACTTTTTTTTTTTTTTTTTTTTTTTTTCTCTGGTACCGGGAACCAAACTCACCACCTTGCGCTTGCCAGGCAGGCGCTTTTGGCCGCTGAGCTAAATCCCCAGCCCCTGGAGTACTACTTTGACAGAAAGAAAGATAAATTCGAGAAATGTGTAGTTACTGGATACAACTTGAGAACATAACATAAAGTTAACTAAATCAGAGGAAAACTTAAACATCACAAGGTTTCTGTTGTATGAGAAACTCAAGGTCTATATAGGCAAATAAGGAGCAAAATGGAAGATATGTAAATGGTAAATGGGGTCATGTTCAGGTATTTCCTCAAATTACTCATCCCATTGTTTCAAAAATATTTTAATATATTTGTTGATTTGGTTTATGTATACTACTTGTTTCTCTTAGTTTATTGAAAAGAAAAAAATTTGGTAATATTTGCTTGTTTCTTCTTTGTAAGAGAGAATAATTTTTGATGTCTTATACTATGACTAACTAATTTTAAGATGACAGTGCATTAGCTACTGTTATTCTCTTATTTTGTTTTGGAACTTTGCTGTATTTTTCATAAAATGAAAATTAATTTTTTCTGTTTTTATTTTTATTCTTAAAATGGTTTTATATGTAAATATTTCATTTTGTACAAATTTTAAGTATAAATGAACAGTATCAAATTTAGAGGCTTCTATAATGACTCACATATGTAAAAATAAGGTCATGAATATCAGTGTTGTAATTCAGATTAAGAAGTAGCTGAGGATGTTTGGAAGTTGTAATTATAAGGTCATATTTTGTAGGTTACCTTCTATTGGGATTTATATGAAAATGTCATGCGGGTAATAATAGAGGTTGACTGGTAGGTAGCTCAAGATAAATTTTAAGGCTGGAGACAAAATTGGTGATCAAAGACTGTTTAATGATCAATACATTCTGGAGAGTAAGAGTCATATTAATGGAAAGAAAAGGATTTTAGAGTGGGTTGGAAATAGAAGAAAGGTGAAGAATAAAGAAATCTTATGAAGTAATATTATATATTCACAGTTCTAAAGGTGTATTAGGAAAAGAAATATTTAAGATGGATACCAGTTAAATCCAAAAAATTTTTTGGAACTGCTAAGGAGACCTAGCTTGCATTACAGTAAAAAATCAACTTTATAATATTTTGGTTTTTCAACTCTCGGATTATGGATTTTTGAAGTTGCTAATCAATAAGCTTCTATTTAATAGTATCTCAAATTAATTTTCCATTATTCCATTTGTATTTTACTTCTTTACAGAGTTAGTTTTTATACAAACCAGTTTGTTCATTTTCTTTTTTTTTTGTTTGTTTGTTTTTTTTTTTTTCTCCGGTACCGGGAACCACACTCACGACCTTGCACTTGCCAGGCAGGCGCTTTTGCCGCTGAGCTAAATCCCCAGCCCCTGTTCATTTTCTTTATACTTATGTTTCTCTCCAATCTCTGTCTCAGGAATTCCTCCTGTCTGACATTCCTAATTGTGACCTTGATTCTGTTTATAATTGTCTGTAAACTAGCTCAGAATTATATGTATATGTATATACATATAATTATATCTTATAGATTTCATTATATATTATATATTTTATATATATATTTCATTATGATTGTAGCCTAACATCATCTTATTTATCCAATCATATATTCTTTTTTTCTTAATCTGAATATTTTACAGTATGTGGGAAATTTGTCTCCAGTGGTTTGAGGTTCTTGTGAAAACCCGAGAAGTGTTTTTATTCATTATTTGGCTATCTTCCCTGAACACACTATCTTCTTTTTACTTCCGAATTGGTATTCATTGTAAAATAATGGTTCAAATTTAGCCATATTCATGAAGCAGATTCAGTTTCACACCATCTCAACCGCATTCTAATTTTTATTCTCAAAATATTTTAACTATAAATTTTCACCTTTAAACAGATACTGAGTCATTTTTCTTTTTGATCATTGTGTGGATGCATTGTCTCAATAAAAGTTTGTAATTTACGATTTATTAGAGGTAGGAATAATTTTGAAAATTTTATAAATATTTAATGCTATAATTCCCTTATCCCATCATGAAGTGATTAACAGATTTGTTGTTAAAACAAATTTTTTTTGGTACTAGAAATTGAAGTCATGACCTCACATTTGCCAGGCAGGTGTTGTGCTGCTGAGCTATATCCCTGACTCTTAAATAAAACAAAATTTTTAAAGAAAATATTAGTAAGTATATTGGATGTTTCAAAGTAGAAATTATTCTCTGTCATCGAAAATGTCTTTGGATATTTTATCTTGATAATTTTTGCACCTAATTAACTTAATAATAAAACCAAGCTCCTTCTCCTTAATGAAAATCAGGATGATCTTTTTAGTTTCTCTAGTTTGTAATATATAGTGTAGGATCAAAAATTGGAATATATTTCCCAATGTGCATTCGAGCTCCTTAACAATTATAGCATAGGTCTTTCAATTGAATTGGGAAAATGTGAAATGCCCTTTCTTATTTCAATGATGAAGAATTGACTCCCAGCAATTTTTAATAATACAACTAAAATTAAAAATATAATAAGTAATAACTTTAGGATTAGAATCCAGAAGTATTTTCCTCCAAAACCCCACCACTTTCAGCTGTTTCCTAATGAATCACTGTTTGCTTATGTGTTTTTGTTGTTTGTTTATAAATATCTTTTCAACATGTAGTGCAGCAGTCATTTGCTTCAAATTGTACTAATAAGTGATTCGCACCATCACTTTGCTTATAGCCCAGTGCTGGAATTAAACAGATTCAGAGACAACAGTTTTATTGAAATCTTGTATGTGTGTATTGGAGGTTAAGAAGCCGAGATGAGGGGGATACTGTGAACTACGAGTGAACTGCATAAAAACAGTGACCTAAGGTGGCTACTGAAGCAGTAGTATTCTGCTATAAGGGATTTGATGTTACTCAGTCCATTCTGGGAATCCGGAAGTAAGCATGTCAGCCTTGTGGAAGAGGCATGTTTATTTTGTCCTGAAATTGCTTTGGGACATACAATGCAGTTTCTGTTTGAAATGAAGCTCTTGGTGCAGGAACAAGTTAAATTTTTATAAAAACTACTAAGTTTTCAAGATAGTTTCATATAAGTAGTATATTTGATTGAAATGTGGTTTTTTTCAAATAATAAAATGAGATAAGATTTGTGGAGAAAAGAAGACAAAGTCAAACTCATCAACATTGTGGCATCATTAGGCATAACAAAGACAATTTAAGATATAGCATGACGTTCTTAACTAACGAAAGGTAAGTGACTGTAGGATTTAATCTGCAAATAGCTCAAGTTGCCTCTGATAGTAGTTGATGACTGAACACATAGGACCTATTATAGGCAATACATGTGCAGTGTTCCTCTGCTTCTCTGCTATATAGAAGGGTATAGAAAGGTAGATGTAAGGTAGTTATCATTATAAATTTTATTCCTCACTGGTCATATTCTTGCAGTGTCTTTTTGTCAGAATGATGGCATAATGGCAGAATGAATATGCCTATTCTATCAGTCCTGTGTTTTGTGCATCCTGCTATTCCTTCAATATTAACACATTCATTGTTCATCAATCACTGTTAGCACTTGTATGTAGAGGCTCAGCTTAGACATCTATAATGCAAAATTATGTAAGACTTGGACAATAATCTTAACGAAATTATTATTTAGAAAAATAAAAACGCATTTATAACATTACATATTTGAGATAATATCACCCCATAAGTACTGTTTAAGGTTGGTGAAATCAATGCAGTATGTTTTTTTTTTTTCTTCTTTTGCTACTTCAATTGTATTTAGTTGGTTGGTTGGTTGGTTTGAGGGGATTTTTTTTTTTTTGGTTTTTGACCCAGTGTATATGTAGTATATGTTGGCCTTGAACTCACCAGACTCACCATGAACTTGAGATGACCATCCTACTTCAGCTCCTAGAGTTCTGGGATTATGGGCATGAGTCATGGATCCCCAAATCAATATTTAGTTTTAGCCCATCATTTAACACTTCCGTCTCTACTTCTTAGAATAAAAGTTCTGATATAGTAATATTGGCAACCAAACCACTCCTGGACAATCTGTTGTGCTCCTGCCAAAATGTAATTCTAGTTGCAAACTTAAATACCCAGTACTCAGGGGGTATAGCTCAATGGTTGAGCATTTAACCACAAATATCCAGTACTCTTCTCAGGTTACTTCACAGCCGACAATCTGCTTTAGAAAGTTATCACAATGCTTCTTTTGTCTTAGTACTAGAAACACCACCCCTATGGTGAGTTAAACATTTACTATTATGTTGTTTGAGCTAATTTCCCTATATTGAAAATGTCTATTCTTCCTGTACCAAGGGTGTGTAGACAGATAACTTCAATACACTTTCTGGCTTTGTTCTTGTAGGGGACATGAAAACATAATTTCTGAGCTTCACTAAATTTTATTCTTTTAATTTTAAACAATTTGTTTCACAGTTTTCCTCTTAGCCTCACTGCTGGTATCACTAACTTTCTTTGCAGCCATGATTGTAATGTTTTACACAAATATAGTGCAACTAAAAGCACCACGATTAATGTTTTAATGCACCAACACGAGCGTTGTATGTTTTCTCGGTGAGACTGAAGGGCCATCTCTGTGTGCACTGAGATGCACTATGTCTCAACCTCAGACCATACAGGTTTTTTCAAGTCGGAATGGATTTTCAGTTTGACTATTGGGCAAAGTGTTGAACACTGAGCAGGTTGTTTTTCTAACTTTGCTGTTCAAGTGATGGAAAGTTCTTGCTGTTCAAGCACATCAGAGAGATTAAAAAAAAAATACAACCAAAGTTCCAGAAACTAAGAGAAGAAAGTCCATAAGAAAGCCCACTTTCATCAAATTATCTACTTTGGCAGTGAAAAATCAAGAAGCTGACTACAAAATTTTGAAATCTCTCGAGGTAGGAGATCAAACGTTGGAGGCCAGGGCTCGCCAATGAGGAAGGACCATAGTTAGCATAATTTTTATATGGAATCCCAATGAGTTATGCCTTAGATAAAAAAAATAGTGCACAAAAAAAGATTAGTGCTTACAAGACTAGAATCTATATTTTAATTGATCCAGTCTCTAACGAAGTTAAAGTGATCTCTTCTCAAATACCTATCAGAAAAAAATAAATAATATCTTGTGAAATAAGATAACTAATTAAATAACAAATTAGCCTTATGACCTTACAATGTCAGATAGTTAATGAAAAATTAAAAGGTTTGTAAAAAGAAAATAAATAACCAAATATTAGAAAAAATATAAAGTGGAAATATACTAATAGGTAATATACTAAAAATTTTCAGATATTGGACTTTTAATGACAGCAAAATATAATAAACTAGACCACTGCATGATTATGCAATAAACTCTTATAGTAATGTGCCTAGCATCAATGAGTAATTGCAAACAAAACCATGTGACCGTCAATCTAAGAAGTGCTGAGTGTGTGGCCCATTTTCGTAAAGGTTAGTGGATTATTATTTTAAAGAAAGTCAAACTCACACGCACAAAAAAATATACAACAAAATGAAAATTATCAACAGATAACCACAAATACAAAAATACTGGAATAAAGAATTTAGAGCTAAAAATACAGTAACTACAATTATATTTCAATGAATGGATGTGATAGGTTAAACACAACTAAAGAGATGCATTTTACTGTCCTATTCAAAATTTTTATATTTTCTTTGTCCAAATTACTAAATCATATGTGTATAGGACTTGATCCATTTCTTCTAGATTCTCCAACTTCCTGGAATATCACTTTTTAAAATAGTTTCTTATAATCCTCTGAATTTCAGTGATGCCCCCTTTCATTTAAGCTTTTTCATTTCTACTGCATTGATATGAGTCTTTTCTTTGCTTCTTTGGGTAAATTTGACTAAGTGTTAGTGTTACGTGTCCTTACAAACAGCCAAGTATTTGATTCATTGAAGTTTGTGTTATTTTTATCACCTCAAATTCATTGATTTCTGCTCTGATCTGATTTCTATCAGATTGTTTTGGATTTAGATTATGCTTGATTTTCTAGGACCCTGAGGTGCATCATTAGATGATTTACTTGGAAACACTATATTTACCAAATGTATGTAGTTGCAATTATAAGATTCCCTCCTAGAACTGCTTTCTTGTGTCCAAGGTTTTTGTTTTTAATTCTGCTGCCATTGTCATTTGATTCTAGAAACTTCAATTTAATCACTGCGTTCTTCTTTGACCCATACAACAGTGTTTTATTTAATCTCTGTGTGCTTACATACTTTCTCTGTTTTCTCTTGCTATTGATTTCTGCTTTCATGTATATATCATCTGATAGGCTGCCAAAGATTATTTTGATTCTTTTTATTTAGTTAAATATGCTTTGGTTTGTGGATATAGTTCAGTGGCACAGCACCTATCTGGCAAGTACAAGGTCATGAGTTTGATTCTTGGTATCACAAAAAAAGCATGCTTTATGGGTATTGTGGAGAAAGTTCTGCATGCTGTTACCAAAAATGTGTATTCTGTTATTATTGGTTAAAGTAGTCTGTAGATATCTATTACATTAATTTGTTTTATGGTGTCCTTCAACTCCAATATTTCTGTGTTCAGTTTTTTTTTTGGGGGGGGGTGTACTATTTATTTGGGGCAGTGGGATACTGATATTGCCCACTATGATTCATTAGTGTCTAATAATCCTTTTATGTTTGGTTGTTTCCTTTTATGAAACTGAATGTGCTAATACTCACTCTATATATAATCACAATTGTTATCTCATCCTGTTGAAATGTTTCCTTTACTAGTTTGTAGGGATTTTGTCTTTTCAGATAAATTTGGCTTGATGTTCACACTGTCCAAAAATGTTACACATGCTCCTGCTGGGTTTGCATGAAGTATCATATTCCATTCTTTTATTTTCAGTCTATGGGTATCTTTGCAGATGACATATGTTTCTTGTAGACAACATGCTACTGAGTTTCATTTCTGTGATTCAGTGTGCCAGTCTGTATCTTTTGAATGAGGAGTGAACACTATTTATATTGAGTGTTATTTTTGAAAGATATTTATCGACTCCTGTCACTACATTGTTTTTCCAATGCTGATTCCTTTTTTCCTCATTGGGTAACTCTCCCATTTAGATGAATTATTTTCTTTAGGCTCTTTGGTGATTTTGTCCTCAATCTGTTTACTTTCTGCAGTACTGGAGGTCATGAATTTCTCCAGATTTTCATGGAAAGACATTCTTCTTGGTGTCAAATTTTAAGGACAGTTTTGCAGAATATTGTAACATAATTTGGGAATTGTTTTCTTTTTGAATAACTATGGTCCTAGATCCTGACCTTTAAGATTTGTATTGAAAAATCTTCTGCTATTCTGAGAAGCTTGCCTTTATAATTTATTGGTAATGTTTTCTAACAGCTTTTAATGTTTTCTTTTTGTGCTGAATTTGGAGGATTTGACTATCTTATATGGTGGAGAGGTTCTTTTTGGTGGTGGCAATATGGAGTTGTACATGCTTTATTTAATTGGAAGTAATATTATTTTCATAAATATTGAAATTTTGTGCTATGATTTTTGTGAAATAATTTTGTATACCTTTGGTATATTCTTCTAATCTATCCTTGTATAGATTATAATTGATAGCTTGAATCTGGTCATTCCTGATGCTCATACTTTCAATTGAATTTTTAATATCTAGGATTTCATCTTGATTTATTTTTGTAGTCTCTAATTTTGTACTAAAGTGGTAATTTCTATCTTATGTAGTTTTTAAAAATTCAATCTACTTTTTATTTGTTTCTTTTAAATCTCACTGAATAGTTTACTAATTAAATCATTTATGTGTTCATGTACATATTTTTATTTTATTTTATTTTGGAGGTACCAGGAATCAAACTCAGGATCTTGCACTTGCCAGGCAAGCTCTTGTGCCACTGAGTTATATCCCCAGCCACATTTTTTATTTTAAAGGGAGAAAAAACATTAAAAATGATACAGAATTTCAAAACAAGATGATATGAAATTAACAATGGTTATTATATTGCACATTATTATTTTCAAAGAAGTAGCTTACTGAACATTTTATCCATTTGCTTATTTCTTCTCTGATCATTTGAAACATTTTAACTGTCTGATTTTTAAGTTCTTCGGTTTAAACTTTCTCCCCATCAGTGCTTGTGATATCATCCCTGGGGAGGTAAGAGGCTTTTGAAGCATCTTGTTGCCTTGTTTTCTCATGCTTTTATTCTTTTAGTCCTGAGCATTGAGGATCAGTTAGAGTAAAATAACAACTGTCAGTAACGTCAAGATACCTTTCCTTAGTGTAAATGAGTAAAAGTAGCATGAGTAAATGAGATAAACTACACCATAGTGCTAAGATAGTCTCACTTTCCAGAAAGTGGTTGAAGTATAATTTTATAACATTTAAATACGGTAAGAATGACTTTTCTAATCACTGGGGTATCAAAACATGTAGGAAAAGAATATATAACTAGCAAGATACTGAATGGTAGAATAAAATACTAGAATGATTAATGCAAAGTAATTGTTCCATTACTAAAAAGCCAGAAGTAAAATGATAAATTACCACAAGTATAGTAATAATTACATTATATAATATATAATTATATAAATAATATATTATATATTATTATATAAATAATATATAATATATATATAACAATTTCAAATACAAAATATTGTCAGAGGTGATTAAGCATTATGCACAATTATATGTACCTCATCAGTCTCCCAATAACATCATTTTTATCACTGAGTTGGGTCATACCTGTTTTGAATTTCCACTTTCATGAATTAGATAAAATATGTATTTAGAGATTAACACTTCCATGCATTAGATGAGATATGCATTTAGACAGAATATTTGCTTACTGCACATGGATCTGATGATACAGATTTAAAGTGTGGATAGTAGCTTACTGTACCAAGCCCTTGAACAATAGGAAAGAAGAGGTTCTGGGGTTTTTGCGTGTTTGTTTGTTTGTTTGTTTTGTCTTTTTGAGACAGTGTCTCACTATGCAGTTCAGGCTGGCCTTGAGCTGACTTTGTAGTCCAAGCTGGCCTCAGACTCACAATAATTCTCCTGCCTCTGCCTCCCGAGTGTTGGGATTCCAGGCATGTGCCACCACTCCCAGCTCTCAATAAGAGGTTATGAACAGATAAATTATTTCCACTTTCTTTTCCACACACTATTGCAAGCCACACTTTTTTCAAGTACTTTTAAAATATCCTGTATGATGACTAAACATGTTTGGTGAACAGTGTTCTTGTTTCTTCATGACTTGCTGACAAGTCATGGCCGGTATCAGAACACATAATAGATCCGTCCATTTTCGCTTGTGGTGGCTTTCTATTTTTCCTTGTAGTCACTAGCCTGAGGTTAAACATAAGTTGGTAAACATATATGAAATGAACAAATTCCTAGTGAACATCCAATTTGGAAAAATAAGTACAGGATTATATAGATGCTATGAAGAGTTATGTTTTGTAATAAAAATTGGTTTTAAACATTAAAATCTATTAACTCAATAGAAGTTTATTTATGAATTTTATTAAACATTGTGCACAATGTGCACCTCATTAGTCACCTAATAGCATCATGTTCTGTCTCAAAATTGGAGTGCTAAGTGAAAACTTTTACCTTACAAACTATTACAAAGAGCCAGGGATATAGCTCAGTGGCATAAGTATCTGCCTGGCAAGCTGAAGGTCCTGAGTTTGATTCCCGGTATCTCCCCCAAAAAAACTATTACAAAGAAAAGAAAAAGAACATGATCCATCTCACTTGAGGAGTCCAGATTAACTTTGGTACTAGGATATGAAAGTGATAGGATAAGGAAGTAAAATTACAAGTTAAATTTCCATGCATGAGTGCAGAACAATCTGCAGTTATTAGCAAAGTCAATCTAGCAATGCATGAAAAGGAAAATAAATCATAAATATTTGGAATTATAGTAATACACATTAATTTAACATCCAAAATTAATGAATTTCCTTCATAAACAAAGCAAAGAAAAATGGACCTAAAAATGAATGGAAAGCAATGAACAAAACCCAGTGTATATTAGAGACCTGAATTCTGTCAAAGTAGGAATAGTAGGGAATGGCATCAATCTGATTAAAAGTATTTATAGAGACTTAAATATCATATTTCATTTTGAAGTATTGGAGCTTTTCTCTTCAGATCAAAAATGAGGGAAGAAGGCTCACTGTTATCTAATCTACTTAATACTGTGCTGGATGTTTTTCTCAGTGCAATAATACAAAGGGTGGGGAGAGGGTATACAAAATAAAAAGGAATAGTTTATGTTATTCACCAGAAAATGTCAACACTATTACTGTTATTTGAGGAGATAAAACAGTCAAGCTCTTACAAGCAGAGAATGTAGTGCTATTTGCCAGGGAGTGAGGAGACAGGAGTAATAGCATAATTTCAAGATTCACATATCTTATCAGATACTACAGTATGGCCTTGTAAATAATATCTCATTTTATTTGTATATAATACATTCTCATTATCTAGCTATCCGCTGATACATGTCTAGGCAGTTGCTCTTTTGGTTATTGTGTTTTGTTTTGTTTTTTGTTTTTTTTTTCCGGTACCAGGAATTGAACTGATGACCTTGCACTTGCCAGGCAGGCACTGTGCTGCTGAGCTAAATCCCCAGCCCCACTTTTGGTTATTGTGAATAATGCTACAATGCACAAAGGCTCTAAATCTTACTTTGAGCTTCTTATTTCAATTGCTCGATCACATAAAAGTTAAATTTTTTAATTATTTTAGAAAATTCCAGACTGTTTCACTGTAGTGACTATACAGTTTACACTGTTACCAATAATAAACCAAGATTCCAGATTTGCCACATTCATGTCAACATTCTTTTTATAATGACCCTCTTAACTGATGCGATGTTGTATTTCATCTTGTTTTAGTCTTCACTACGCAGGTGATTACTAATGTTGAGTATTATTTTTGGCCAGTTTTATATTGTCTTTGGAGAAATATGCATTTCTTTTGCCAGGTATTTATTTATTTATTTATTTGAACAGAAAATCGAACTCTGGACCTTGCGCTTGCCAGGCAGGCATAGTGACACTGAGCTATATTCCTGGCCATTTTGCCAGGTGTTAATTCAGCATATCTGTTTTACTATTGAATTATAACAGTTCCTTATTTAGTTGAAGATTAACCAATTATCAAACACAAAATTTGAAAATATTTTCCTTCATTCCTTAGGTTGCCTATTCATTCTGTTAATTATTTCCTTTGCCAGGCAACAGCTTTTTAGTTTCATGTGATGTCATTTAACTATTTTTACCTTTGTTGCTTGTACATTTCATGCTATATAAAAAATATAAATTGCCCTGACTAATTTCAAGAAGGTTTATCAATATGTTTTATTTTGCATATAGTTTTGCAATTTCAGGTCTTACATTTAAGTCTTTAATCCATTTTGAGTTGAATATTTTTTTGCATATAATGACAAAAGGATCCAATTTTATCAATGTGGGTAACCTTCTTAAAAAAAATTATTGTCCCATTATTTGTTCTTGGCATCTTAGTCAAATATCAGTTGATTGTACATGTGTGGGTTTGCCACTGAGCTCTTTATTCTTTTCCAATATATTACATGACTTCCATTGTGCCAGTACAACACAGTTTTAATTACTGCACATTTGTAATATCTTTTAAAATCATATATACGGTGCCTTTGTTTTTGTTATTCTTTCTGATGATTCATTTGGTTACTCAGAGTTTTTTTGTTTCCTTATAGATTTTTAAGAATTTTCTTCTATTTCTGTAAAAATATTCTATAAGGATTTTGAAGGGGAGTTCATAAAATTTATATGTTCCTTTTGCTATGATTGACATTTTAACAATAAGAAGATTTCCAATTCATGTGCATAACATGTCTTCCCACTTAAAATTTTTAAATTGCTTTCATCAATGTCTTATTATTTTCACTGCATAACTCACCTTCTTAGTAATGCTTATTAAGTATTTATTTTAACGTTACTGTAAATGATATGATATATCAATATATGTATGTATGAACATAAATATATATGTATACATAGTAAGTGATATAATTTTCTTAACTTACTTTTCAAATAGTTGACTATTACATATGGAAATGCTAATGGTCAAATACAGAATGTTTTGTTGATTTTATCAAGATGATTAATTGATATACAAATGTCTGCACACATTAAACTATACAATTTGATGAGTTTGAGCATATACATTCATCTATCCACAAATCATGAGCACAAAATTAGAAATACATCTGTCACATCCTGTAGTTTCCTTGTGACTTTTGTTTTATTTTGTTTTGTTTTTAGTGGTAATAATACCTAACATATGTTTTACCTCAACAATTTTTCAAATACACAATATCAAATTTTTACTTGTAGATATTATGTTGTACAATAGCCATTTGGAATTTATTCACTGTTATTTTAGAATTCATTCATCTTACATTTCTGAAACTTTATAGCTATCAAGTAATAATTTTCTCTTTCCCACTCTCCCCATTCCTTGACGACTGCCATTCAACTCTGTTTCTGTAAGTGTGACTATTTTAGATACTGTATATATCTGAAATAATACAATATTGGTCCTTCTCTGACTGGCTTAATTCACTAAAATTAATTTCTCAAGGTTTATCTGTGATCTTATAAATTGTGATTTTCTTTTTAAATCAATTTTTTTTGCATAATATGTATATAACTCATTTTTCTTACCTACCCATTGATGAAGATTTAGATTGTTTTCATGATTTTGTTATTTTGAATAATGCTAAAGTGATTATGGGAATGCAAATGTGCCTTTGAAATCAAATCTTGATTTAAATTCCTTTGCATAAGTACTGAGAAATAGGATTCCTGAGTCATATGGAAATTTCATTATTAATATTCTTGAAATAAGTATAGTGTTTTCTGTAGCAGCTGAACCACTTTACATTTCTAGCTGCACCGTTTTACATTCTTATCAGCAGTACATCCACGGCATGCTGCAAATGGAATATTTTACATATTATAGTATTTTCCAGGTTCATCTGTGTTTAACATGGCAGACTTTTCCCTCTCTTTAAGCCTGAGCGCATAAGAAAGACTATAGCAGTTTTTTTCATTGTTCAAACTTACTGAGTTTACACCATATAACCTCTTGGTAGTTATTTCAAAGTTTTGTACATATATGACTGTGTCATGTATAGGCAGATAAGGTTTCTTTCCAATTTCTGAAGTTGATGTTTTTACTCTCTCTCTCTCTCTCTCTCTCACTCTCACTCTCATAATTTTTTCTGGTTGGGATTTCCACACATCTTTCATTGTATTAATGTGATGTTATCATATTAATTGGTGTTCATGCACTGAACCATACCTGCATCCCATGGGGGAAAATGCACTTGGTCACTGTGCATGATCCATGTTATTTGATTCATCTTGCTAATATTTTGTTGACCATTTTGGCTTGTACTTATTTTTTGTTGGAGTACCTTTATCTGTCTTTATTATCAGGCTAATACTATTCTCCTATAATGACTGTCAGTGTTAGTTTCTTCTCAAATTTTTGGAAAAGTTTAAGGTGTGTTTTCATTAATTCTTCTTAAAGTGTTTGACAGTTCATTACTAAAACCATTACCCTGGGTTTTTCTTTATTGGAAAGTTCTTGATTACTGCTTTGTTCTCCTAAATAGTTATATATCTGTTAAAATGTTGTATTCCTTTTATACTTCATTCTTTTTAGGTTATATATTGCTAGGAATTTAACCTTTTCTGCTATGATATCAAATTTATTCATACTAGTTTCTTATAAACTTGTATTTCTGTGATATAAGTTTTAAAATTCCCTGTCAATTTTTAAAAATTGATTTATATGAGCTTTCTTTTTAAATCTAATTAAAGATTTATTAATTCTGCTTATCTTTTCAAAATAACAATTATGTTTTTTTTTTCTATTGACTCTCTCTTCTGTTTCATTTCTGCCCTAAAGTTATTTTTCCCTCTTTCATGCGAAATTTGGACTATTTTTTTTTCCCTTTTTCTATTTCCTTGTACAGCCTAGTCCTTTGTTTGAGCTCTTTCTTCATTTTTTCCTTTCTTCATTTTTAATATTGTTGTTTATCCTTATAAATTTTCCTCTAAGATGTTGTTTTGGTAAATCTCAAAACTTTATGTAAGTTCAATTTCCTCTTTTGTCTAAAAATATATCTATTGTAACAACATGAAACATGATAATATCATTACCTTTCATTCACTTTTGAAGAATAATTTGTCAGGTGTATTACTCTTGGGTGGTAAATTTCTTTTTCCATCTGCACTTTGAGTATGTTATCCTACTGACCACTGGTTTCCAAGATTTTTGCTGTAAAATCTATTGATAATTGGATAAAGGCTTACGTCTATATAGAAAGTCATTTGACATCTGCAATTTTCAAAATGTTTTTGACCATGTTTTTGACCATGGACTGTATAATTATGATATGTCTCTATATGGATTTATTTGAGTTTATATTATTTTGTGACCACTGAAGGTGCTGGAGATATATTTTCATCTATTTCTCTTAATTTGTTGTTTGACCATTATTTATTCTACCACTTTCTCCCATATCTTCCTGGTATGTACATAATGCATATTGTGGTATTTTTATTGGTACTCTGTATGTCCCTTAAGTTTTTTCAATCTTTTCCTCATTTTTATTTTATTTCTCTGACTGATAATTTTCAATAAACTCTCTTACCATTTATTGATCCTCTTTTATTGTTTAGTCTACTGTTAAACCCTCTAGTGCATTTTCCAATTAATTGTCATATTCTTTAGATCCAAGATTTCTGTCTGATACTTTTTAGTATTTACTATCTAGTTGTTCAAATTTACATTATTCATTCATTGGGTCTTTATCACATTATCTTTGTGAAAGCTAGTTTGAAATATCTTTCAGGCAAATCATACCTGTGTTTCATTATACTCAGTTTCTAATGATTTGTTTCCTTGAAATTTTTTAGAGACAGGCATTTTTCCCTGTTCTTTTGTTGTCCCTGAGTCTTTTAGTTGATATCTGTGCCATTGAAAATATTCTTAATGAACTAGACTCACACATAAAACCTTCACCAAGCACCCTTGCACAATATTCTTGGGGCCTCTCAAATTTTTGTACTAGTCCGTTCTGATTCTTTTGTTCTTAGCGGTCCTTTAGTATATAACTCATGCAAAGTCCCATCAACACATCAAGATAAATGCAAATTAAGTCAGTACCTTATGCAAGTCCTTCAAATATTTGATACTTGGAGGCTTTCTTCAACTTGGTCACTCTCAGGAAAGAAGTTGTCATCTGGGGTTTATCATTTGTTCTCTCTGTGATTAGCTAGGGAACTAACAGTCTGCTACACAAAAATGTTATCATTCTTCTCACTGGCCTTCATCCACTTATTACATCCCAGAACTTGTAAATGTACTAAAAAACCAAGATAGAAGTCATTATTCTGAGAAATCTTTGAAAAAGTTAGTGTATTGAGCATATGGCTCAACATTTATTCTTCCTCACTAGGACAATACCTCGTTCTGAGCTGGAGGAGGAGAACATACCTACAAATTTTCCAAATCTTCAACATTCTTTTCACTGGCCTTCAAGTGACTATATTGTGCTGGGTTTTTCAGCACTCTGAAATAAGCAAACATGAAGGCAGTCATTTGAATAGTTCCTGAAAAAGTTGCATCCTTGCCCAATTAGCTCAATGCTTTCCTCCTCAAAGAAAAGTTAGGAAATAAAACATTTTTCTCTTGATATTGTGGCACCTACTAGGGTAGAAATTATGGTTAGATTGTTATGGTTTGTATCTGGATGTCCCTTCAAAGCCTCATGTGGTCATGGGGCTTGGCTTTTTGGAGGTGACTGAATCTAGACTTTCTGATTGGTTCATTGTCTACTGCCAGGATTAGGAATGTGAGCGTTACACCCCTCACTAGGACAGGTAGCCTGAGTACAACATAAGGGAGGAAAAGAGGTTTGCTTTCCCCCTTTTGCTCTTGTTATTTTTGGTGTCTTCTACCACCATGAGCAGTTGTCCCTCTGCCATGCCACCCTGCCTTGGACCCAGTTAATTACGAACTGAAACTTCTACAAACTGTAAGCTAAACCTTTCCTTCCTTAATTGCGGGTGTTGGGTATTGTTTGTCTCAGCAACAAAGGAAAAGTAGCCAAAACATAGAGTATCTCAGATTTCTCTGTCAGAGTTGATGTAAGTAGCTTCTCACTTACCCAGTGTACAGTAGCCTCTGAGCCAATTTCTGGATTTTGTACAAGGGATATCATTCCATGGATTATGGTTTACTTGGTATATTTATCTGCAGAAGCATGATCCAGGATTTCCTATTCTGCCACATGGTTGATATTTCTTTTCCTCATTTATAATTTTGACTGACCAAAAAAAATTGCTAATATAAAAAGAGCATATATAAAACATTGCTTTTTAATGTGGCATCAAAAATAACAAATGACTAGGAATAAATCTAGTAAAAATTAGAAGTATGTATACACAGAAAACTTGACTACACAGAAATTGACACATTCATTCAAAATTATTTAAAGAAATGCAAAATAATAAAAATAATCAAGATGATTATAAAGAAGAATAAAGTTGGAACAATCACATTACCAGATATCAAGACTTATTATAAACTTACAGCAAATTAGACACTATGATCTTACTGCTAGAATATCAGATAGACAAATGTAGCAGAAGAGAGAATTCAGAAGTAATCCTTCACACATAATAGATGTTCTTTATTGAAAAAAAGTTTAAAGATGGGAGCTATTATTCCAATTTATTCTCCTGAGCAAAGATCCTGATAGAATATATGTTCTTCTTTGTACTTTGTACAAATTCCTTTTATTAAACAACTTTTACAAGTCTACTCTTTTGATATATTAAAATGATAAGGGCAAATCTATATATGCTACCATGACAAATTATTCCCAAATCTAATCTACCAAAAATGCATAATAGATGTTCTTTACAATAAATGGTGATAGAGATTAATTGAGCAGCCACTTGAATAAAATGAAATGATGCCTACATCATATTATATACAAAAACTAATCCATAGTTAATTAAAGATCTGGAATTTTAAAGTAAAATATTCAAGTTTCTGTTTATTTTTATAAATAATTTTATGTCTTGTGGTATTAAAGTATTTCATAAAAAGGACACAAATATGTATAAAATAGACAAAAATTGATAAATTTATCTTAAACGTAAAGACATTCATTAATCAAAATACATCATGTAGGAAAATTTTGCACAGGAAATAAGAGAAGATATTTTCAATTCATCTAATCAACAAAAACCACATGTCTGGAATATTAAAAGAAGTGTAAACCATTATGAAAAATGAACCAAAGACTCGGTAAAAGTTGGAAATGTGGAAAGGTGCTTAGTTTTGTAATCAACGATATTTAATACAAAAAAAATAACAGAAATATTAAAACAGAATGGCTGAAATGAAAATGTCTGACAATATCATGTGTTTATAATAAGGAAAATGAACTAAAACTCTCCCATCATGCCCTGTGAATCAAACTGTTACTTCCACTTTTTAAAACTCTTTAACATGTGCTAAATTTTAACATCTACTCATTCTGAATCCCAATAATTACCCTCTTAAATACATACAAAATTCAAACGTGCATATATGTACAAATATAGAAATGTCTGAAGAAAAGTTTCCATGAAATTTCCAAATTGGAAGCAACACAAATGACAATAATAAAATGCCCAAATTGTGACGTGTTCACCTTATCATGAGACAGTATGTCTCACCAAAAGTTAAAGTTTTACTACATAGAATGTGATAGCTTCTATATCATAATATTGAGTGAAATAAAGCAAATGCACAAACAATGTAAATATTATCAATTTTAGATGTAGAAAGTTCAAAAGTAGACAAAAAATATAGCACTTAATACTATTATATATCAGTCTAATGGTAAATATTACCACAAAGTTTTGTTATTTTGTGTACTATTTATCTTTCTTTTCAGTGATCCTATTTTATACAACTTAAATCTGTTAAAATAAGCTCTAAATCTGTCACCAGACACCTGAAGGATTATTTAGATTGTCTAACTGTTCCTTGATTGCATACATGTTGAGGATTTTCCAGTACTGAATTAGTATGCATCCAAATAATCCCCTCAATGAAAAGCCAAATAATTTAAATGTGAAAGCCATATATGTAGTCATAGTGTTTCCCTAGATCTTTGAAATGATGCATCATAATACAAAAAATGAGTTCAGTGTGTAAGAAATAGGTAGTTGTATTCTAAATCCCAATTTTGCATTATTGCTGTGGGTGGTTCACAAATCACTTCATCAACCTAGGTCTCCTTCATTAGCAGAAAAATTTATTTGAGAAGTTCAGGACAGAGTTTATGACTTCTCCCAGATTTTCTAAATTTGCTTCTATTTGGTTCATTCTCCAAATAATCCAAAATTGAAGTTACCTGAGTTGTAATTTGAGCTTTGATATTTATTTATGGGTTAACAAAAGCAAAATCTACTTGGGTCACAAACTTATCATTTGAAATTTTTAGAAATTAGGGTGAAAAGGCATGTGAAAAATCAAAGGTAAAACCTAAAACATACAGCATAACTGACTTAATCTTCTCATTGTCCAGTGCTTTCTCATAATGACACTAAGAAGTTCTTAAGCAAGTATGATTTCAAAAAATGTCCAAATTATATTTAGTAGTATTAGAACAACCAAATATTTATGTAGGCATGGGCATGACCAGTGACTATATCATAAAACAATACTAAGGTAATAAAAATATACTCAGAACCAAGAGCGTGGGCAACTTAGTACAGATTGTGGGTGTGGCTAACACTGAGAGAGAGAGAAGGTAAGCCCAGAGAAGGGTGACAGCTCCAAGGAGAGACAACAGACCAGGCCAGCAGAGCTAGCTGCAGGAAAAATCCAGTTATTATAAACTGACAAAATAGTGTGGAATTTTTTACTCTCAATGTGATTATTTCCACAAGGCATGCTAGATTTGGAGAAGAAATCCAGTATAGTACCCATCATATTTGAGAAAGTTTAATCAGGAGCCATATTAGGAACAAGTTATTTGTTTAAGACTGAGTCATAGAAAAACTATAAAACAATTTCACTGCGAGGCTTCCAGTACTACTCTTCCACAGTGACTGGGTAGGAAATGGTCACAATAAACCATCGTGGAGAGGATGTAGAGTACTTGAGAATTTTTATCTCAAGCCTGAAAGGACACAAGGCCCCTACCCTCTGTGGTGAGAGGCCAGGCTGGTTTTGCATGGTAGAAAGAACTGGGTCTGATGGTACTGGGCTTAGGTCCAGCCATCTGCTTGAACCCCTGCTCCAATCCCCAGATCCAGTACAGAACTCAGTCATCTGTTTGTTTTTCCCATATACCACATAAACAAGTATATGGCTCATCTCAAATGGCACCTGTAGTCTGGGCTGTACAGACAGAGAACCCTCTGGAGCAAGGGGAGTTTTATTGTCTCTCAAATCCAGAGGCAATAAAACTAGGTGCATAAAACTACGACTGCTGATCCTGAAAATAAACCACTCATTCAAACATAAAGAGGAAGTTTTTAAATTGTTATATTTCTTTTTTGGGAGTGGAAGCATTTCTTTTTTATTTCCTTTTCTTCTTGTTTGCATAAAAAACTTTTTTATGGATGTAATAGGAGAAAAATTTCCAAATATGTCAAAAGAATTACATGTATAGGTATGTGGTACATACAGAATTCCAAATAGGCATGATCAGAAAAGAACTTCTTAAGGAAATACTAGAAATCCAACATAAGGCCAGAATTTTAAAAGTTATTAGGAACAAGCAATGAAGCACTTATAATCACTGTATGCTTATTAAGGTTAACACATCTGGCTTACAACAGAGTACTGACCACAAATATTAAAGGCCTGGAGAGTTTGAAATGAAGTATTTCAATCACTGAAAGGAAAGAGATTTAAATCTAGGTTAATATTGTGCAAAACTATTACAAAATTCATGGAGAAGTAAGGTCTTTTCACAACAACATCAAGAAATTCATGACCACAAGACTAGCACCTGCAGAAGTTCTCAAAGATATCTTAGTGAAGCAAAGTTGAATAGAATAAATACACAATGCAGTTTGAGCCACAAAAGAACAAAAGGGACTTACCAAGGAAACACAATGCAATAGCATGAAGAAGTCCATAAATTTCAGAAATAACTTTCAATATTAATGATCTTAATTCTCCAATCAATAGACAAAGATTGGGAAATGGATTTAAAAAAAATAAATCAAATGCTGCATACAAGAAACACATTTAACAAAAACGTATTTATAGACTGAAAAGCAAAGGATGGAAAACTGTATTTCATGAAACATGAACATGAAAATAAGTAGTAAATACCAAGCTGGACTTCAACCCAAAATGATCAGAAGAAACAAAGAAGGTCATTATGTACTGGGTAAAGGAATAATTCATAGGGAGAGATAACAATTATAAATATAGATGCACCAAACATGAGTACATGCAACTTCACTAAACAAACACTGCTACACTTGCATGATGGGATAAACATCAGCACAATTCTATTGGAGACCTCAATACAACACTGTCACAAATGCACTGATAAATTAGAAAAAAATTGTTAAAACAGAAATATCAGAGTTGAAACAAACTTTCAACAAATGGACTTAATGGGTATGTAGAGAATGATTCACCAAAGAACAAAAGATACTTTCTTTTCAACCAGCACATAGAAGTTTAGTGAAAATGGATTGAATACTAATCCCTAAATCATACTTTAGTAAATGCAAAGAAGCAAGATTATCCCTTGCATAGTATCAGATCACACTACAGTGAAGCTAAAAATCAATGACAAAATAAACTACATAACTTATCCCATTCAAAATTAAGTAGTAAACTCTTAAGTAAACAATGGATCACAGAAGAAATTAAAGAAAATGTTAGACAATTACTAGAATCAAATGATAAAGTCAGTAAAAATAGCAGAATATATTACAGATTATGAGAGCAGTCTTCAGAGGAAAACTTATACCTGTTAATACCCACATCAGAAAAACAGAGTGATCCTAAATAAATAACCTAATGGTGCACCTCCAGGTCCTAGAAAAATAAGGAAAATTCTAATCAAAACCTAGTACAAAGAAGGAAATTATACATACATATATATATATATATATATATAAAATCAGAGGAGAAATTAAAGATATTGAGACTAAAAGAAGTAAAAATAATCAGTGTAAAAAAGAGCCAGTTCTTCAAAAGAATAAACAAAAAAAATTTAAACATTCTTAGTGAAAAAAGAAGGAAAACACCCAAACCAATACAATTAGAAATGAAAAAGGCAGAGTTAAAATGGATAATTGTGAACTGCAAAAGATTAACAGTAAGTATTTTGCAAACTCTACTCCAATAAATTGGAGAATCCAGAAAAAAATAGATTGTCAGATACACATTAATTTGTGTCATAGCTTATAGCTAGATGTACTCTCAAAGCTTCCTGCATTTATAGATGGTGCTTTTGGAAGATGATTAGACAATGTGAGGGTGGTTCTCAACTGAGTTATAGCTAAATGCATTTTGGGGTATAAATACTTATTGGAGGATATGGCACACTAGGGGCATGGACTGGATAGATATATCTCCCAGTCTTCTCTCCCATTGCATTCTACCCCCATGCCAAGAGCTGTTTCTCCTTTGCTTTGTTGCCCTGCGTTGGAATTTATTCCTCAGCATTCATTTCACCATACCCAACCATCCAGGCACTCTAAATCCTTTGCAACTACCAGCAAGATGCAAAATGTCTCAGCGACAAAACCATTTCTCCTCTGGCATGTTAACCTGCCTTGGAACCAGGTGACTATGGACAGAAACCTGTATAAAACGTGAGATAAAATAAATCTTTCCTTCTTAGAGTTTTGAAACTTGGGTATTGTGTCTCAGCAATGAGAGAAGCTTGAATAAATAATAATCTAACGATGCACCTCAAGGTTCCAGTAAAATAAGAAAAATTCAAGCCCAAAGCTAATACTAAGAAGAAAATTATGAAGTTTACACCAGAAGTTAACAAAACTGAGACTTTAAAAAATGCATAGAAGAAATCAATGTAAAAAAGGGCTGGCTCTTCAACAGAATATACAAAATAGAAAAATTGTTAGCCAGTCTTACCAGAAACTGAAAGAAGAAGTCCAAATTTTCACAAGGAAAAAAATTTTCACAAGGAAGCTCTAAAGCCAATAGCCTTCAAATATGATAAAATGGAAACAAAGCTTTGTAAGTAAGGGGGAGATAAGGGGTTGAAGAGAGGGGGCTACAATGGGAAAAAAGAGAAACTAAGGTATATCATGCACAGGCACAAATTCCCTATGATGTATGTGATCATTTTACATATCTAAATTGTACCAATAAACTTAATTATATAATTTTTTAAAAAGATGCAAAACAAAAATTCTTTTCAAATATTTTAAGGAAATTCAAAGTGTAGTACTCCTGTAGTTCCCCCTAGAAGATACCTTTCTCCTAATTCCAAACCAGGGGCCAACCAAAAATTGTATCAACAGGCCAATATCTGTGAAGAACATAGATATAAAATTCCTCAAGAAGATATAGCATCCTTTCCTCCAGAGGGCCTAGGTTGACCTGCAAGCTCACTGGTGAGCCCTCCATCCATCCAGAGAACCCCAGCAGTCCAGAGATATTGAGGATGACTTCTCCCTCCCTCCAGAGGGTTGGGGGAGCTGGAGAGATTGCTAGTGACACAGTAGTGCCCCAGCTGGTGTGCAAACAATGGGAAGATGGGACTAGCAGCCTGGAAAAGTCCAAAGCAGCAGTAGCAATATGAGCTAGCATTTGATGAATTAGGTAACCCAGCGTAGTGCTTGGACACAAAGTCATGCTGAATAGAAGTAGGTAGGTAGAGCGGCTTCTATTATTTTTTTGTTTGTTTCCTTCTTATTTTTTGTTTTGTTTTATTTTAGTTTTCCCTGTTTTATTTTGTCTTGTTTTCCTTTTTTTCTATACTTTTGTTTATTTTTTTTCTGCATGTGTGGCTGTTTTTGTTTTCTGGGTTTTTTTCCCCCTTCTTTCTCTTTCACAACTTAGATCTCTAACCTTTGTTTTGGTTTACAAATACTCATTCCCTTCCTCACTTTAGTCAACTACCTCACTGGATTTTATGATAAGTACATGCAAGTAAATACTGTCTCTTCTCCTTAAAGTTCACATCAATACTCCTAGGTTAACTCTTCCAACCCTTCCCTCTTGGGTCCTACAATTACACAAAACATGGATGAATACTCTTTACCCTTAGCCTTGCTCCCACCATATTTTATCTCATTCATCTCTCCACCCTACCCCATCCCTCTTAACACCCCCACACACAACAGGGTAACAAGACTGTAATGAATGGTGAATCATTGCACACAATTTCCTGGTACAAGTTAGATTATATTATGTAACTGCAGAACTTACTCCTATGGTTAAAAGTATCAGGCTAATAGTTACCACAGCTTGTGGGTAGCCAGGCAGTGCTTGAGTGTAATGTTACTGCTAACTGTACTACTTTAATTGGGATTTCATACCCATTATAATCAATTTTTCTCCCCATATGAAAACACTGACATTGTAAGTGTTCATACTCATCACCATAGTTCAGTATCAAATGAATGAGTCCCAAGTCAAATAGATACCAACTTCACACTCTTAATATATTGGGAAGGTACGATCATGGGATAGACATGAAGAACAAACAACAAACATATCTAGAGGACATACTGAGGAACAGACATTTTCTAGAGAAACCTCAATACCAGGGATAAAGCTTATCTAACATAAGAAATCCATAAGCATCAACAAAAGAAATAAAAATTTAAAAATAGAACATAAAAGAATGACAAGATAAAGAAGCAAAATGCAACACCATATGCCCAGCCCACACAGGACAAGTTCGTAACACAAAAAAATAGAGGAAACCAGAAGCCAACCACTAGAACTTTCTGAAATGATAGCATCAAAAGTGGAAAAACAAATGGATGAGACTCTAGAAAAAATAATCTGTAAGGTGCAAAAACATGATCAAAATGAATGACATTAAAGAAGACACAGATAAAAAATAGAGGACCTCAGAAAAACAATGGAAATTGTGAATGCCCAAGATGAAAAATAAATGGAGTTAATGATACAGATCCGTACAGAAATCCAGAGACTAAAAACTCCATTGAAAGCATGTGTAACATATTTAATGAAAGCAAGGATAGAATATCAGATCCAGAAGACAGGATTGCAACTATTGACCAGGAAAAGAAAGATATCTTAAAAATAGCAAAATACCATGAAAAATCAATTCAATAGCTACAAGAGGAAACAAAGAAAAACAATATAAGATTGGTATCAGTGAGAATGCTGCAGACAGCATAAAAGCAATTAAAAACCTCTTCATGGAAATAAAGGCAGAAAACTTCCCAAACATAGATAAAGAATTTCACATACAAATTAATGAAACATGTAGAACCCCAAATACCCATGAACAAAATAAATCTACAAAAGGCATGCAATAATCAAGATTCCAGAAATTCACACAGTTCATTTCCCAAATTAAAGGAAGAAAGATTTACTTGGCACAGTTTGAAAAAGTTTCAGTCCATAGTTGGCTGCCTCCAAGGCAGGACGGCATTGCATAGGGGAAGCAGTCCACGGCAAGCAGGCAGATTACAGAATATTAACTCTTTCTTTTCCTTATATGTTATGCAGAGTACCTTCCCTAGGGTGGGTGTAACATGCATAGTCTTAATCCTAGCCAGAACTATGCCAAAACAATCAGTGAACTGATTTAGTAATCACACACCCTTGATCCCAGCACCACACTTCAGAGGCAGCCACCTTTGAACCTCACCACCATGACTGCATGAAACTTTGGGGGGACATCTAGACACAAGACATAACAATATCCATGATTTTAGCTGCACAATTTAAATAGCTAAATATTGGAAGTGAATTATATGTTCATCAACAAATGACTGGATAAAGAAAGTGTGGTATTCACACACAGCAGAATACTACTCTGCCATAAAGGTTGAACTTGAACCATTTGTAGGACAGTGGATGAACCCTGAGACCTAATTTTGAGTGAAATAAATTGCACATACAAGCTTAAATATCACATGGTTTCTCCTATATGAAAATCCCAGAATATAAATACAGAGTAATACAAAAGATAAATAATAGGAATTTAGGAGACAGATTGTAAAAGGGAAGGGAACCAACAAATGGAGAGGGAATAAAAAAATCAGGATGTGTATGTACATTTTCAATCCCCATGAAGAATGTAATTATTATGGACCACAAACTGCACTAATAAAAAGATGAAAATTAAAAGAAACAAGAAAGAAAATCTACTCTTTACCTGCTTGAGAGTATGTATTTTCTTTAATGACTTGAAGTGGTATGGAACTAGCACAGCCTGATATGCTTTATCCACAAAAGGCAAATATTCATCAGTAATGTATTTTATTAAATCTTCCTCTCTCCTAGGAATCTAAGTTTCTACAATGTTCCTTTACATTTTTGTCCTCTTATCTCTGTGTTGTTTTCTTAGCATATCTCTCAGGGGGCAAAATGGCTTCACAGTTCTTGGAATGCATCCCACTGGTTTTCCCCTTTATTACAGTAGATAAAATGTAAACTATGAAAGCTTGCCACTACCAAACATCTATTGTTTTTGAGAGATATAATGTACTTTAAAACACCTAAAATGTGTTAAGGCTACTGCTTTGGTTTATATCTGGATATCCCCTGACAACCAGATGCTTCCATTGGCAAGGCTTTTGGAAGGTAATTGAATCATGGGGGCACTACAGCTGAATTTCTGTTGAAAGGTGGATTTTTGACAAAAAAGACAGTCAGTGGTGGTGTGACCTGGAGAAATGTGTATCTCCTGCTCCTTCCTTCTCTCCTTATTTCCTGACCTTCCTGACCTGAGCAGATTTCTTCTGCCAAGATCCTTCTGCCATGCTGTTTCTGTGCTTAACCCTGTCAAAAATGGACTGAAATTCTGAACTTTCAGCTAAGATAATCCTCTTACCTTTAAGACAATTATTGGTATAATGCTATTAAATATATTGCTGCTTGAGATTTAAAGGAAAGAAACAGGAGACAATGATCTTTCCCTAAAAGAGCTTGCATTATATTTTATAATAAATACTGATAAAATTTATTGAGCTCTCTCCATATTCTAAGCACCATGCTAACACTTTATACTTCACATTCACAGCAACAATTTGAAAAAGATATTATGTCTCCTTGAGAGATGAAGAACATGAATGTAAATCAATTAAGGAAGCATAACATAACATAGCCATAAAATGATAGAGCAAGGATTTGAATGTATACATTTGAATTCTAGTAAACATAATCATAGTCTATGTTTGAGGAATCAGGCAAGACATCTGTTTGGGACAAAATAATAGTATTAATTTATTGGCCTATTAAGTATTATAAATGAGAAAATAACCACCCTAACTTTTGCACTGTAATGTTATGAAGCAATTTTACAGAGTAAGTTTTTAAATGAACATGAGTAGATAAAGTCGGTTTCACTAAAAATATTTTTAAGAAGAAAGTTATCTACTTTGGTAGTGCCAGATTCCACTTGGTTTACTCTGTAACAGGCATGCTATTTTTACTTTTCAAGTTGACAAAGTTTCAAGTATGATTACAATTTATAAAAGACCCATTGATGGCTTTAGACAAGTATGCAATGTGCGTCCTAAATGTTTAAGCTCAATGAATTTGGCAACACTCATTTCTGTCTTCCTATGAATAAAATATGATTTAGGCTGTGATAGAGCTCCTTGTTGCAGCTAAGTAATATTTAAATAATTTAAATCACTTTCTTTTACTCAAGTCTTCAGAGGAACTATGCCCACGAGGATATTTTTCCAGTTGATTGATAAGTAAGAGCTCTCTTTTGTGGGGAGGGCAGCAATTCAGGTCAATAACTATAAATTTTTGTAACTCAAGTTTTGAAATTATGAAAGGTTTATTCTTGATTCAGCTTATGTTTCATGGTAAACACCTTTATTGTAGAATCCATGTCATTTATCTCCTTCCTATAATATGTAATGTAGTACTTATTGCATAGTTAATGTTCAATAAATATGTATTGAATATATAAAGGTGATAGAGTTTTGCAAATGTTTTACTATTGTGATCCTATATTTGCAAAGAAAATTTAATTTTTTGCTATTGATCAAATAGATATCATATATATCATATATGATAAATGAGAAATAGCAAAAAATTAAATTATGTATATAATTTAACTACACATGGAAAGTCCAGGGGCTGGGGATTTAGCTCAGTGGCAAAGCGCCTGCCTGGCAAGCGCAAGGTCATGAGTTCGGTTCCCGGTACCGGAGAAAAA